>NC_045697.1:56286037-56641117 GCF_009834535.1 Camelus ferus | reverse complement strand
ATTTTCCCACAGTGACTTTCTTTGACTCACTTAAATGCATATATTCTTTCTTCTTCCTTTTCATCCTTTAAACACATACAGAATTGTATACATTTTTATATTTTGCCATATTAGTTATTAATTTGAGTTATTCATGAGCGTGTTTTATATTGAATCTCATTCTCATATTCCTTAAGTGAAATATTTGCACTAGAGCTATGTCTAGTGTATTTTTGTAGCCACTATAGCATATTTATTCAAAGTAGGGTTCTTCAATATTAAATGCTGAATGAATTGAGATAATTATACTTTAAAAACTCAGATAGGGTTATGGCAATATCTAACTCATTACCTTGTGTCTGCATTCTTTAACTTTCCACAAATGAACTACTCCTTTTCAAAGGGAAAGGCTGATGCCCACACAGTTAACAGAATAATTCTGGTTCCTCAAGCATCTTCTGTATGGCAACCTTGTCTTTTCCCTGTTTCTTGCCTCCCTCCCTTTTCTTCATGTTAGTCTGACCGAATATATAATTCCTGTGCAGAA
The DNA here is from genome assembly GCF_009834535.1 of Camelus ferus. Classification (NCBI taxonomy): domain Eukaryota; kingdom Metazoa; phylum Chordata; class Mammalia; order Artiodactyla; family Camelidae; genus Camelus; species Camelus ferus. The sequence continues at coordinate 56,640,591 of NC_045697.1, read as the reverse complement.
CACAGACAATTGGTCTCTATCCTCATCCCTGTTCTGAGCCAACATTTACTTACTTTTTCTATACTCACTTTGTAATCCAAAATAATACTTTCCAATGTCATTTTCCCATCTGCATCACTACTTCTCTGTAAAGTTAGAACCAACACAAAGTCCCTGAATTTTCTAACCTTTTCTTCATTTGTTTAAGCTTGGTTCTATACGAATCAATACTTATTGATTCTTATAATGCTTTGTTAGTTAAAATAGTTCGATTAAGCTATAATACATCATAATATTTCAGTGTATAGTGTACTCGTTGATGTCCTGAGATTAATATCAACATCATTTGTTTTCAGTGTTTTTTTCTTTTTAATAATAATAAAGCATATATGTTCAAATTTCATTCCAAATTAAAATCTTAAAAGTATCCCAATAATTTTAGGGTGAAATTATTTTTTTCTTTCTACGTATTTGATCATTTCAGTTTTTTATCTTCTTTATTTTCAAAGTTATAAAATATTTCTTAATTTCACTTGCTAGCTTGGACTTCTAATCATCATCCATTCTGGATTCCCTTTTGTTTTGCCCTGCCTGATATTGGCTAAAAAACCAAATATTCTGGACCTTTGTACCAAGGTCAACTACACGGGCATGCAACTTCTGCTCAGAAAGACCTCATGTTTGATCTAATGTTCAACTGGTACTGTCTTGAAAATCTAAATTTTTAGCAAGAGACCCTGATTTTTTATTTGAAAGGCTTAATACCACAGTTTTCATTAGATCTATACCTATCTGGTTGAATTCCTCTAGTTATTCTCTAAACTAAGTGATTCTTATTCTATCTTATTACAATTACTTATTCCACCTGTGAAAGAGGGTATTATGTCAGAACCCTATTCTTTCTCATTGCACTGTCTTCCTGCAAGCAAATGTCTATGCGTCTCATCATCCCAATGTAAAATACTAATTGACAGTTAACTGGCATAGGATATCAAACAAGCATTCTATAGTCCTTTTTCTTCCTTGGTGGTTGTTAAAACTCACAAATATTCAAACACATTTTAGTTGCTCTATAGTTACACTTATATTAGCTACATTGTTTTTAAAATCTTATAATTTCTCTATGCCAATAAGTGTTATTGAGTCTCTAATGTAACCTAATTAACCTACCATCTGATCCTTAAGATTTGCTGTCAATCTACATATAGTTATAAGTTCTTGGACACAATGTAATATTTGATTATACCAACTTACTATATATTATTTTACCTAATTAATCATTTTGGTTTAAAAGTCATTTTATTAGAAACTCTGGTTGCTCCCTTAGAACCATCTAAATTAATGTAATGCTGAAATATATCATGAATGCAAATTAAGTATGAAGATAAATGACTGCATAGCCCTTCAAATTTATTTGTTCTTTCTGAGAAATATTTGCTTTTTCTCACAAATTTATGTAGCAAAGTAACCTAAAAATAATTAGAAATATACTCTGAGTGTCCGCTATCTAGGGTATCAGCAAACCCTTAAAATAAGAAAAGAAATATGTTGCAATGAGATCTCAAAATTGTAAGTTACATAGTAACTAATCTTTGAATTACTTGGTAATATCAAGTATAATTATCAAGTAATTTGTAGGAACATATAATTCCCTTGTAATTATAGAGCTATTACAGATGCCCTACAAAATAGGATGCTAGTACAGCCTTACTAATCTAGAATCATTGCCTTCTTTTAACATTCACTGACTGCAGGTACTCATGAATGAAACATCTGACTTCTAAGTGAAAAGCTCCAGATGCATTATGTACAATAGCCATTCTTTCAATTAAAAGTATGATTTATTCTCGTCATATGTAAAAAGAGAGCCCTCCCACCATTGACTATAAAAACATTCTAAATTGCTATTCTCTGTGTGTAATTATTATATGAAAAATGCCATAAATATACAAAAATGGCTTACAATCTTATATTTAGTTACCTTTCTCAAACAAACTCTGCTTTGTGTATGCTCAGAATTCTCTTTGTTATCAAAGACTGTTTGGAACTGAGTGATCCAGTATATTTTGGCAGAAATCTGAAAATGAATATATTTTCAGTAAGTGCTTTCAATAAGAATGACAATACTGTAAAATGAAGTAGAACTGTAAATTATAGCATTTGGGGAGAAAAAGTAGACATAAGTTTTCTATTTGTAGGATTTGTTTTTATGTGTATGCTATCTTTGCACTAAAGCCAAAGCCTATCATAGTCCCTGGCATTATGTGGAGGACCCATCTCTAACCCCCTCACTTCATGTGGCCTTATGTCTCATTCTTCATTTCCATGTCTGGGCAATAAAACTAAATAATAGTGATTACTGAGACTGGAAGCCACCAGAACCACCCCGAATGACTGTGATATCAGCTCATGTTCTCGTTGCTCTGATTCTCAGCTTTCTATCCTTTGGCCAATAGGAATTGTACTTATTTTTCTATGAGCTCAGCTATGTATTTCAAAGGTGATTCAGGTCACTGACTCAGCCACAATGCGGAAATAGAAGCCTGTATTATTTACCCTCTACATTTTAACAGAATGTAAAAACAAGTACATGGGTTATGGTTAAAGAAAATACTCCTCTAACCCAACTGGTTCCCTGATCAATGATCACAAATCAACCAGACTCTTTTTAAACTTTGCTCAGCTATTTATTATTTGACACTAATATAGGGCATCTGATAAAATGTATTTCTTACCAAAAGTCAAATTTTCTTTCAGAACCCCGTTAAAGGTTTTTTCATCATTAATACATATTTTTTGAAATATAATTGTGTTAATTTAAGGATACACATATATTTTAATATGCTTGTCAGTGAGGGATAATTAGTACCTCTATCACTTAATATAATTTTCATGTCTTTTTTTATAGTGGGATCTAGTCTCTTAACAAGTTTGATGATTATGATGCAATATTGTTGTCTATATTCACTATACTTCCACTATACTATGTATTAGATCTCCAGGAGTTTTGTATCTACTAGTTGTAAACTTGTGTCCTTAAGCACCATTTCTGCTAGAGTTTTGAAGAACTGGTTCTAAAAATAAACAAAGAAAAGCTATTATTCACCTTGAAGAGTTCAAGAACAATTAGTGAATGCTTCTTTCAGTAGTCTTTAATTAAATTGTAGTGTCCAAAATAGTTGATTCGTAGTCCACATTCATTAAGCAATATCTAGTTCTCTAAGTTATTTCATACCAGTTTTTCAATTAACTCCATGTCTAATTTTACTTACTATTGCCATTATTTTAAAATTTCAGTTTATGTGATCTAAGATCAGTGAAGTAAACTACAAGATGACATTTTTTACAGTGAAAAATAACCATAAACATGGAATTTATAAAACAGATACAACAGTAACAAAGATATGTTATTTGTCCCTGTTGTTCCACAAGATTAAAGAAAATGAGGACCAATGAATTGTTGAGTAACCCAGGTTAGCAGCAGTGCTAGATAGTGGATGTGGCCTTCTAACTCCCATTTATTTTTCTTTCAGCCATGTCAAGCTTATTCTAATACTCAGCTTTATTTAAATTTAGCTTTTATTTATTTTATTTAAAGTTAATGTCTAGATTATTTATAGCCATTAATAAGAGAAGACTTAGAAGTAGAGGGACATAAACACCATGGGGTGATATTTTAGCAACCCCAAATAAATTATTGTGCTGACTATGTTCTATCCTTTTTAATTTTGCCAAATATTTAGAATTCATTAGGATTAATTTTACGTAAGAAAGTGTCAGAATATATGTATATTTCACCTTTAGGAAGATTAAGGCTATACACATCCAATATACAAAATTGAATCATATAGTATTCAAATTAATTATTTTTAGGAAAAATTACATTAACGATATAAGAATAATGGAAAGGACAAGAAGCTGAATCTCCTGAAATGCAGAATCTTGAGAGTTTGGCTCTCATTACATTAGACTAGGGTTTCCTTTCAGTTGCACTAACATGTAAAATGGTAAATTATATTTAATGTAATTTATAGTATATGCAAATAATAGTTATGTATATATATATATATATATATATATAACTATACACAGTTTATTTATATTTTATTTAATTTTACCAGGGTTCATTTTCATATAAAGTTGATATAACATTAATTGTCACAGTTTTCAAATCGTCAGCTTAATGAAGTAGAGGGTGTGCTATATTGAAAATTAAGACGCCTGGATTCTAGTTCTAGTTCTGAAATCAAGTATGCCTATGAATTTTGAGAAGATATTTAACCTAGTCTTTCTCTCTGTTCTGCACAACAACTCTCATGCCAACCCCAAACCGTATGAAAAATGCTAAAATTGGACTAAGTGACCTATAAGGTCCCAAGTCTAATGTGCTATGATTTTAATGCATGTGCATGCAATGCATTTCCACACAGCTAAGACACATTGGTATTCAGTGTGTTACAAGATTCCCAATTCTTATTTATAAGACATAGATTCGGGATAATGTACTGTGGCAGGAAATACATAATAAATACATGAATGAAAAATGCAGAGTCCTTGATCCTTAACCCTTGCCAACATCTCTCATTAATTGAAGACTAATTTTTAAGTAAGCAACAAATACAGTATCTGGTTCATTCAATTTAACATTTAAATGAAGAGGCTCCTACTGAGAACTTAAAATATAACAATTTATTATCTAAAACAGAATTATTTCTACAACCTTCAAATCTTGCCCTTTTTAAAAATCCTAATATGTTCATTTAGGGGAAATTCTGGACCATATTTGTGCCCTGTTTCAACCCAGACCTTTACTATCTGTTCGCACTCATCATACAAAATATAAACAGAACAAAAAAGAATACTTTTTAGTGAAACATAAATGTCTTACCAAATTGGAGTTAGAAAGAAAATAAAACAAATTTTTGTAAACCATATAGTTTGAGTAGTTAAGAAACATGCACTTTTATTTGATTTAAAGTGTAACTGATTAAAAAAACACTGACAAATGCCTTAATACTGGCAATTTACAGAGGATGCAGTTGACTTGCCCAAGTCAGGCAGACTATGAAATTTAAGTTCTTAGCTCATGAATTATGGCTTCACCCTTTATTTCTCCCTCTATTTCATCCATTCAAATATAATCTATAAGGGAAAGCAACATCATTTCATAAAGAAAATTTTCATTGTATATTCCAAGATGATACAACTCTCAGGTATCCTGGGTTAAATATGATCTCTGCTTAATATGTTAGTATGTTTGTTAGAGAACAGAGAGTGACAATTTACTTTGATTTCCCCACCAAAATATTCATCCAGAAAAAAAATCAATTGAGGCAGTTCCCCTGAAAGTAACCTAAGAAAATAACTTTCCCCCAGTAAATTTTCTTTCATTTTATTGTTGAATTTTAAGAATTTTGTATGTGCTAAATGAAATTCCTGTTAGATAAGTACTTTGTGGATTTCTTTCATATTCTTTGGTTTGTTTACTCATTTTCTCACTATCTTTTTTATATATTTATCTTAGAACAATTTTAGATTTATAGAAAAACGGCAAAAGAGGAATAAAGACAAAATAAAGACATTGCAAATGTACTGTACACCCAGTTTCCCTTGTTAATACCTTATATTAGTATGGTATATTTGTTACAATTAATGAACCAATACTGATACATTATTATAATTAATTAAAGTGTATACTTTATTCAGACTTCTTTAATTTTTACTACTCTCTTTTGTCTGTTTAATTATCCCACTGAGGGTAACACTGTGCATTTAGTTGCCATGTCACAAAGCTAAGGCTCCTATTGACTGTGGTAGTTACTCAGACTTGTTTTTGTTTTTTTGTTTTTTGCTGGATCTCTAAGTTCTTTGATTTTTTTTAAACTTTTTTTTATTGAGTTATAGTCATTTTACAATGTTGTGTCAAATTCCAGTGTAAATAAAGCACAATTTTTCAGTTATACATGAACATACATATATTCATTGTCACATTTTTTTCTCTGTTAGCTACCACAAGATCTTGTATATATTTCCCTGTGCTATATAGTATAATCTTGTTTTTATCTATTCTACATATGCCTGTCAGTATCTACAAATTTTGAACTCCCATTCTATTCCTTCCCACCCCCCTCCCCAGACTTGTTTTTGATGACATTCACAGATTTAAGGAATACTGGTCAAGGGTTTTGTAGAACATACTTCAATTGGGATTTGTCTGTTGGTTTTCTCATGATTTGCCTTATTCTGGATTTTTGGAAGGAAGACCACAAAGGAAATTTGCCATTCTTATTACATCATATCCAGAGTATATACTATTAATATGACATTGCTGTTAATATTGACCATATTGAGCACCTGGCTGAGGTAGTATTTGTCAGGTTTCTCCATTGTAAAGTTATTCTTTTTCCCTCTCTTACATACTATACCCTTTGGAAGAAAGTCACAATGTGCAGCTCACACTTGCATAGTTGACACTAATGATGGCAGGTTTCTATATAAATTATTTAGAAATCTTCTCGACTGGAGACTTGTATCTATTCTTCCCATTTATTTTTTTTTTATTGTGGTAAAATGTGCATAACATACATTTTGCCATTTTGACATTTTAAAATATTTAGTAGCATCAACTACATTCACATTGCTCTGCAACCATCACCACCATTCATCTCCAGAAACTTTTTCCGTCTTCCCAATCTGAACCTTCATACCTATTAAACACTGACTCTAAATTCTCTTTCCCCAGTCCCTGATAACCACCATTCCACTTTCTCTATGAATTTGACTACTCCAGGTACCTCATATAAATGGAATCATATAATATTTGTCCATTTGTAACTAGCTTATTTCACTTAGGAAAATATCTTCAAATTTCATCTGTACTGTAGCATGTGACAGATTTTTTTCCTTTTGTAAGGCTGAAAAATATTCCATTCCATGTATATAGCATGTGTTACTTATCCCTTCATCTGTCAATGAACAGTTAGGTAGGTTTCACCTTTTGGCTATTGAGAATAATGCTGCTATGACCACGGGTGCACAAAAATCTGTTTGAGTCACTACTTTGGATTCTTTTGAGTATGTACCCAGAAGTGAAATAGCTGGTAGTTCTACATTAACTTTTTTGAGAAATTGCCATACCGTTTTCCATAATGGCTGCACCATTTTATGTCCCCACCAGTAGTACACAAGGACAAGGGTTCCATTTTTTCCACTTTCCTACCAACACTTACTTTCTTTATTTTTTAGCAATAGGGGTGTCCATATATGTTAATTAGTATCCCATTATGGTTTTGATTTTCCTTTCCCTCATTTCCCTGATGATTAGTCACACTGAGTATCCTTTCATGTCCATTTTGGCCCTCTGTATATCTTTTTTGGAGAAATGTCTCTTTTAAGTCCTTTGTTCATTTTTAAATTAGACTGTTTAGTTTTGTTGTTCTTATTATTGAGTTGTAAAAATTCTTTATATATTCTGGCTATTAATTCCTATCATTTACATGATTTGAAAATATATTCTTCTGTTCATTGGGTTACTATTTCACTTTGTTCATAGCATCTTTTGGTGCACAGAAAAAATTTTAATTTTGGTGAAGTCAGTTTATCTATTTTTTTTCTTTTTTAGCCTCTGCTTTTTGGTGTCATAGCCAAGAAATCATTGCCAAATCCAATACCATAAAGTTTCCCCTATGTTTTATTCTAAGAGTTTTATAGTTTTAACTCCTACATGTAGGACTCTGATCCATTTTGAGTTAATTTTTGTGTATGGTGTAACATAAAATTCCAACATCTTTCTTTTACCTGTGGATATCTAGTTTTCCCAAACACCGTTTATTGAAAAACTTGTCTTTTTCCCATCAAATGGTCTTGACACCCTTGTTAAAAATCATTTGGCCATTTATGCAAAAGCTTATTTCTGGGCTCTCTATTCCTTTCCATAGGTCTGTATGTCTGTCTTTATGCCAATACCACATTGTTTTGATTACTATAGCTGTCCAGTAAGTTTGAAATCAGCGAGTGTGAGAGGTCCAGCTTTGTTCTTTTTAAAGATTGTTTTGGCTTTAGGGGGTTCTTTGAGATTTCATGTGAATTTTAGGGTGAGTTTTTCTCTTTCTGCAGAGATGTTGATATTTTGATAAGGATTGCATTGAATCTGTAGATGGCTTTGGTTGGTACTGACATCTTGATAATAATATTAAGTCTTCCAATCCGTAAATACTAAAGATCTCTCCATTTATTTATGTTTTCTTTCATTTCTTTTAACAACATTTTGTAGTTTTCCATGTGCAAGTTCTTTGCCTCCTTGGTTGTTTGTTCCTACGTATTTTATTCTTTTGATGCTATTGTAAATTGGATTGCTTTTCTTAATTTCCTCTTCAAGATGTTTGTTGTTAGTATAGAAAAATACAACTGATTTTTACATTTTGCATTTGTTTTCTGCAGCTTTGCTGAATTTGTTTATTAGTTCTAACAGTGCAATCTTCAGTGTTTTTTATGTATAAGATCATGTCATCTGTGAAGAGATATAATTTTACTCCTTCCTTTCCAATTTGGATGCTAGGTTCTTTTTTAAAGTTTATTTTTAAAAAGAGAAAATGAGGTTCAAAAGTGTTCAGTGACTTGCCTGAGCTCACCCTCTAACAGGTGCTAGAGTTCCAACTTGCCCTAGAGATGGAGCAACTTGCACTACTCTGTACTGTCCCCTACCATCTCCATCTTCTGGTCATTCCTGTGTGACAGCTGAAGTTTCAAGACAAAAAGTGGCCTTGTTTGACCTCAGCCAGGCACATGCACATGCACATCTGGTGACTCAAAATTTTCCAAGGTCTCTGAGAATTACTGCACAAACACCTTGAGCATTAATTTGAGGGTTACAAATAAATGTGAATAGTGAGGCTTGACAGTTTATGTATCTGATTTGAAAAAAGTAATTTTTAAAAATCCATCTGACAATTAGCATTAGAATGATACACTTTTTTAAACAAGTATTTACTGAATCCTGATATGAATCAGGCTGTCTGCTGGGTTTTAGAGATGTAAAGATGAAGAAGTTATGGCTTCTGGTCTCTGGCAGCTCATGATTTAATATGGGAGAAATAAGTACAAAGAGAAACGACACAATGCCATGAGTATGTGCTTCAGTTAGAATGATTTCAGTTTAAAAAAAAAAAAACTTAAAACCCAATTCAAGTGGTTTTGAACAACAAGGAATTTATTGTTTTATATAATTGAAAATATCTTGAGAAAGCTTAATTTTAAAGCATGGCTTGATCATATATCTGCCTCTGTTTCTTCTTGTCATTTGATTACCTCTACCTTTTGTTGTGTTTTGACTAAAACCTCAGATAGTTTTCTTTTTGATAATAAAGTTTCTAGAACAATTGGAGTCTCACATCTGTACACCAAACTGTTCAAAGCAAGAATAAGAAAATTTTCTTTCCTCATCCTTAGAACTAAAACAATCTTGAACTGTAATTTGGGACTCCATCAGAGCAATTGCCATGAATGGAATATTGAGATAGCTCCCAGTGAATCACACAAATCAGGACCCATCCCAGGAGATGGGGATGGGGTTATTCACACCCAACACACTAAAAAACATATTGTGTGAGGATGGAGTCATGCTAAGTGCACTCACCAGGTACACACTAGTACTTGACAGAAACAGGTATAATGTAATTTGGAAGGTCAGAGGAGTACAGAGCATTGTGCATTTAATTTTTTCATATAAAAATGTTGAAGTTACAGTAAGGATGTCTCCTACAGGATTAATCCTATCAAATGGAAAAAAAGAAAGGAATTGCATATAGGAGGAAACTTAGTGATAATCACTCCCAAACTTGTATTGTTGTAATATTATGTGAAATAAAATAATAGAAACCTTCATACAGAGTTGTCTATAAAGGCTGTAAAAGCACTGAAGAGATTTTTAAATTTCATATTAACTATTTTGTTCTATTCTGGCTTTGATTTGTTTCTTATTAGGTTCAGATACATATTAAGGACCATGCACTGTATTTCAGTGAAATACAATGTGCATGTTAGAATGATCTATAAGAGAGGATATGAGAATATACCTAAAATGTTGTCAAGTCTGGCTCATTTAGCCATTCATCTTGTTGCTTGGATGAAATACAGATAGACTAAAATGTGATGAAAACTAATATATTTAAAGCTGTTGTTGTAAAAATTTAAACAGAAAGTATGGGGACAATATAAGGGCATAATCATGAAATATAACCAGATTCCAGTAGACTATTTCTGAATAGTGAGAACATTATGGAGTAAAATAAGCCTAATAGAACTTTTTATTGCATTTTTTCTAGTTCATTTTCTTTACTGAGTTCTCATTCATACAGGCAACTGGTTCTTTTTATTATTAACTAGTGGATCCACTTGGCATTTTATACTACTATAATCTACCCCAAGATTACAAAATAGATTATTGCTTTAATACTAGCAAATTTTAACTGTTTAGCAATTTGTAGTAGCAGTTCTAAAACCAAAGCAATGAGAACAGTAGAAGATAACTCTTTTCAGGACATTTTTTTAAGATAACAATAACTAAGAGATCAATAGGAAAACCATAAAATTTTCAAAGAAAAATTCTTGAGGAAACTTTATTGAGATTAATACTTCAGTTTCAAAATCACAGTAAAAATGCCGTGTTTGTTGTAATGATCCAGTTTGGGATTCTTCAAATATTTTATTAGGAAAATTTTTAAACATAAAAGTTGAGAAGATTTTACACTGAACACTCATATATTTGTCACTTAGATTCAAGCATTAACGTTTCACTAGACTTGCTTTGTATGCGTATCTATCCACTTATCTATCCCAATTTCCATCCATTATTTTATGTGTCTTTTTGAGACATTTCAAAATAAGTTACAGACATCCACACAGGCTACCCTGAAATTTTCAGTATACATATCATTAACTAGGTTTAAAAATATTGCTTCGTAAAACTTACATACAATGAAATGCATAAATATTAAGTGTACCATTTAAGAAGTTTTAACATATAAATATATCTATGCAGTAAGTTTTAACATACAAATAAATCTATGCAAACTAACCCTATCGAGGTATAGAACATTGCCATTAATCCAGAGCACTCTCTCATCTTCATTTCTTAAAATTAGCAAAGCTTGAAGGTATATGGGACAAAGTCTGGGAGAAACAAGGCACACACTTCCAGGTGTCCTTTCCCAGTGGAGTTACCTGGATATGGCTAATTGTCCCAGCAGTATGTGTGAGAAGACATGTGAAATCTCACCAGTCAAACTAACCAACCCAAGCCTTGGTGTCCAGGAATTTTGGGGGGGATCTGTCATGAAGGCATGAAGCACCTGCATAACCATTTCAGCTGTTTAGATTCCAGACCCCCAGAGAAAGACATGCATTCATCATATATTATATGGTAAGAATAAACTATTTAATCATATTTGTACAACTTGGCCCAAAATGTCAAGCATACAAAAATGCTCTTCTGGAACAGAGTATTCTAATGGATCAGAGCCCATTTCCCAGGAGCCAGCCCGAGGCCATTCCTGAAGATAGGAATTTGTAATGAACGTGCAGGGTTTGAGCAACCCAGACCTGTCAATGAATCCTTTCCTACACATTTTCCCATTGGATTGCTTCAGTGCCTTGTCAATAATGAAATGACTTATAAAAATGTGGATCTATTTTTGAACATATCCTATTCTGTTGCTCTGTTTGTTAGTCCTTATACTAAGTGACACACTATTTTGGTTCCTATAGCTTTACATTAAGCCTTGAAATCAGTTCTTGTAAGTCATTCAACCATGCTGTTTTTTTTTTTCAAGATTTCTTTCAATATTATAGAACTTTGCATTTCCATATATATTTGAAAATCACTTTGTAAATTTTTCTACATAGTCGTTTTATGGTTTCTATCTCTCTGTTGTGATTTCCTAACTTTTTATTCATTCCAAATATATTCTTTTATATCATTCAACATAGTTATTTTAAAATTTGTATGTTAATTCCAACATCTGTTTTATCTTAGTGTCAGTCTTGGTTGACTGTATTTTCTCTTAAAAATGGAAAAATGTTATTTTTTTCTTCATATTTTGAAGTGATTTAGGATGCACTGGAGATTCTAAATGTTATGTTTTAAAGATTATGGATTTTGTAGTATTCTTCTGAAGTTTTTTTTTTTCCATTTACTTTGCCATTTACTTAGTGAAACCACTCTGCAAAATCTGTCTTTGAATGGTAGCTCCAGTCTTGTTTGAGTTATTTTACCCTAGATGAAATGCTTGGAGTCCAGTACACAGAGTCATTGTTCTATAAATATGAACATAGTTTCTAGCCTCAATTTGGTGTTCTCCATTTCTTGCTTTTTCTTCTACAATATGTGCCCTCACTTACTAACAGCTATAGCTGTCTCAGAATCTTCCCTCTGGTCTGTCTTTCAAATCATCAAGACTATTCATTTTCTATTGAAGTTTTAGCCACTATACATGACACAGTCTTGAACTGCCTTCAGTATAATAGCCAGAGTAAATTAAAGACTCTGTGTCATTCCATTCTTCCAAGTGTAGACTACTCCCCAGGATCTGTTCATTTTGGGTCATTTCCAATGCCTTTGGGTAGTCTTTCTTTTTGTTGCATTTTGTACAGTATTCATATTTATTATCTGCAGAGGATAATTCAGATAGGAGCTAACTTGGCCATTACCAGAAACAAAACTACCTTTGGAATTTAAGACTACAAATGGTGAATAATCTGTTTAGATGACTGACTTTTTAGCAAAAATCCCTGTAGATGTTTTGGAAGTGATATTTCATAATCTGTATTACTGAGGTTTGAAATATATTACAGTAAATCTTGTCTTTAAAAAGATAGTCTAATGATTTTTACATTCATTTGATGCCCAATCTCACTCAAAATCCTACTAAAATGAGAGTAAATGATTAAATTGCATAATCGTGCTCAAATACAAAGAGAAAGGGAAATGCAGAAAATGGTTTGCAACAAAAGTTTGAAAAACAGAAAGCTGATGGTTTAAAGTTAACTAGAAAAAAGATGCATACACATTGGGATGTTAACAACAACAACAAAAAAAGAACTGAAGTTGCTCAAAACTTTCAGCCATTGTAGATCCCAAATAACTGTTACAAGACAGTGATAGAGCTGAAATGTAGAGGTTGCTGAAACTATAAAGTTAAGTTTGATAGTTCTCTATCCCCTCCCTTACTTCTTCAGCTGACAGGGTAACTTCCCTTTTCAAGAAAGAGAAAAGAAGCTTAATTTCTGGGGAAAAATTTGAACCAAAGGGTCTCCAAATACAGGATATCAGACACAGTGCACATAAAGAACAGCTGTCATAATGAAAAAAAAAAAAGTTAGATTAGGCAAAAGACTACAGCCTAAAAAGAAAGAATTCCAGCTTTCTTACCATACTTAGCTCTAAGAATGCTAGAAGTCAGGTGGGCTAACACACAAGATCAGGTTGTCATATTAGACTCATACGAATCAAATATTTTTACCTAATATCAAGAGTTAGCAAATACTTTGAATGATATAACCAATAAAAAGCTCAGACAAGGCAATGAGATATCTGGGATATCAAGAGTAGCATCCCAAATTCTTCCTGTCCAGTCCACGACACTCAGATCCAAAATACGTGAGATCGCTGTGTGAGATTCACAGGGTCACCCACACAGAAGGAATATTTAAATAATCACAAATCTCTGTATTTCCCCACAAATATGTAATCCATGTGACATCCTCCAGAGACCAATGATTCATAAATTCTCCATTTTTACTATAGATAATCTTTAGCTAGGGACATCCTGTTAAGGACTTTTTATAGTGAAGTTCTCCTATTCCTAGTATCATTAGTCTGTTTACTCAGAATTCAGATTGACAAGGAGATAAGACCAGGTCACTTGCCTTCTTTTTTTTCCCCCAGGGACACCCCTTTAGTAAAGAAAGTTGATAGATTGCAGGCTTCTTCCTTTCATAGGATTTTCTCAATGACTTCCTTCATGAGAGAGCCATTCACAGGCCCAACCTATTCCTATCAACTTCTGACCAGTATCAAAGACATTTATCTTAAACCTCAATGGAGGTTTCCAGATCATCATTAGGGAAAAATCTAACAGAGGACACCAAAAACCAAACAATTGAAAAGAAAAATTGAACTGAATTGTAAACAGAGGAATCAAGTGGGTCAGGGGAAAAAAAGGGTTAGAAAAATACTCAGAGATAAGTGGAGATACTTCAGCTGAGAAACAATACTGGGATGCATAATACAATAGTCAGAAAATAAGAAATATCTTTAGAAACTAAAAACATTATTCTATAATTTAAAAAATCAGTAGAAGAATCAGAAGACAAAGTTTATAAATTGTTCAAAAGGCAGAACAAACAGAAAAAATATTGGAAAATATCATGTAAAATCTACTGATCCAGTAACAAGATAGTCAGAAATTAAGAACATAGGAAAAAGGTAGAATGTCATAATTAAATAAATAACACAAGAACTTTTCCCCAAAATAAAAAATATAAATCACCCAATCAAAAAAATTAATGAAAAGAATTCTTAATCAGGATTCCTTAAGTGTTTAAAATACTAGGATTAATGAAGAGATCTTTAAACTTTCCCCAAAGAATACATATAGGACAAATACAATGGATCAGTGTCAAAAATCAAAACATTAATAAGTCATTGAGTAAAATAATAGCATTTTCAGGTACTAAAGTATAAAACCTAACTTTATATTAACAGGCTACATAACTAGAATATATAATATACATGAAGAAAGGCTTCAAGTAAAACAGTTAAAAAATATGGAATCCTGAAATTTTGTATCCAGTCAGAACAGAGATGAAGGAATTCCAAAGATGATTATGAGGGAAGTCCCAGGATGATGATGAATAGTAAGCCTGGAAACTCCAGTCAGACTGGAGTAAGATGATGAAAGATTTCAAGGGGTGCAGGGTTGGGTTGGGTTATGGTGAAGATCTGAGGAAATGACCCTATGAAGAACAATTGGGTAAGAAAATTGATAAGTGGGTGGAAAAATAAGAAAGCAAAAAGAAAAGCATCAAATAACTTCAGAAGAAATAATATAAAAGATGAAAGCAGAATACATTACGCACCTTGTGTCTGAATTAGTATTTACACAGGCATAAATTTTATTAAAATGTTCATTCTACAAATAATACTGACTAAACCAGTTAGAATGTAATTAGAGAATTGTAGTATTGGAAATTGAAAGGAGTTTGTGTCTGCATGTTCTCTTTCCATCCACCTCTCAACTCATGCAGGTTTGATTTTGTTGTTCCTTCAAGTACATATTATTTTATTCATCATAGTTTCTTTATCAGCAGTTATTACACCATACTGTAGTAACATAATTATATGTCTGTCTCCCTGAGTAAGTTGTAAGCCCTATGAATGGCATGATTTATTAATTATCTTTGCCTTATGTAACAGACTATCTTTCATACAGTGGACTTGGATAAATACCTAAAGAATGTGTGAATGAATTAACATGTTAGTGTGTCTTAATAGTATGTTTACCTCTAACTTGTTTTTTTCAAAGAAAAAATGGATTACATCCTGAAGCTTAAAATACTATCTACAATGAAATACATACAATTAATATTTACTTCTGAATAGTGTAGAGAATTTGTACATGCTTAAAAGTAACAATAACTTGGGCAATTAAAAAATTCTGAATAAAACTTACCCTGAAATTATAAAATGAAAAACTTTCTCTAATATGTTTCTTTCAAAAGATTCTAATACTGTCTTCATTCTTCCTTTCCTAGTGGAAAGATTAGATAGATAGATAGATAGATAGATAGATAGATAGATAGATAGATAGATAGATAGATAAAAAATAATAAAACAAATTTGGAGAAATTTGAAAGCATATTGCTTCTCACTTTTGTCCCATAGCTCCACCTATTGCAACATATCCATATTCTGATCTCAATCCTTAATTTCTTCTGAGAAAATGAATTGATATAGTGGAGACAGTCAATGAGCTGTTCAGGAAAACATGTTATTCATTTTCTTAAATGAAGCTGCTAAAGCTAATAAGATCAATCATTTTATATAAATAAACTTAATATTTTCTCTGAGTCATTAAAATTATATCAGGAAAGAAAAATGAAACCTCCTAAGTTAATAGAACAAACATGTTTAGAATAAAATGTTATAAAATGAATTTTGTCTGATTTACATAAAATATATTGTCACAAATTGGATTTTCCAAAAGCAGATACTGAGGTGGAGTATGATGTGCAAAATTTTTTTTAACATTTTTTATTGATTTATAATAATTTTACAATGTTATGTCAAATTCCAGTGTTCAGCACAATTTTTCAGTCATACATGGACATACACACACTCATTGTCACATTTTTTTCGCTGTGAGCTACCATAACATTTTGTGTATATTTACCTGTGCAATACAGTATAATCTTGTTTATCTATTCTACAATTTTGAAATCCCAGTCTATCCCTTCCCATCCTCCGCCCCCCTGGCAACCACAAGTCTGTATTCTCTGTCTATGAGTCTATTTCTGTCCTTTTTTTACGCTTTGTTTTTGTCTGTTTGTTTGTTTGTTTTTGTTTTTGTTTGTTTAGATTCCACATATGAGCGATCTCATGTGGTATTTTTCTTTCTCTTTCTGGCTTACTTCACTTAGAATGACATTCTCCAGGAGCATCCATGTTGCTGCAAATGGCATTATGTTGTCAGTTTTTATAGCTGAGTAGTATTCCATTGTATAAATATACCACCTCTTCTTTATCCAGTCACCTGTTGATGGACATTTAGGCTGTTTCCATGTTTTGGCTATTGTAAATAGTGCTGCTATGAACATTGGGTTGCAGCTGTCATCCTGAAGTAAGGTTCCTTCTGGATACAAGCCCAGGAGTGGGATT
The DNA here is from genome assembly GCF_009834535.1 of Camelus ferus. NCBI lineage: Eukaryota > Metazoa > Chordata > Mammalia > Artiodactyla > Camelidae > Camelus > Camelus ferus. Next base: position 56,623,679 of record NC_045697.1, on the reverse strand, counting down.
CCTGGGTCATATGGTAAGTCTATTCCTAGTCTTTTGAGGAATCTCCACACTGTTTTCCATAGTGGCTGCACCAAACTGCATTCCCACCAGCAGTGTAGGAGGGTTCCCCTTTCTCCACAGCCTCTCCAGCATTTGTCATTTGTGGATTTTTGAATGACGGCCATTCTGAGTGGTGTGAGGTGATACCTCATTGTAGTTTTGATTTGCATTTCTCTGATAATTAGTGATATTGAGCATTTTTTCATGTGCCTATTGATCATTTGTATGTCTTCCTTGGAGAATTGCTTGTTTAGGTCTTCTGCCCATTTTTGGATTGGGTTGTTTATTTTTTTCTTATTGAGTCGTATGAGCTGCTTATATATTCTGGAGATCAAGCCTTTGTCGGTTTCACTTGCAAAAATTTTCTCCCATTCCGTAGGTTGTCTTCTTGTTTTATTTCTGGTTTCCTTTGCTGTGCAGAAGCTTGTAAGTTTCATTAGGTCCCATTTGTTTATTCTTGCTTTTATTTCTACTAGGAGAAAATTTTTGAAATGTATGTCAGATAATGTTTTGCCTATGTTTTCCTCTAGGAGGTTTATTGTATCTTGTCTTATGTTTAAGTCTTTAATCCATTTTGAGTTGATTTTTGTATATGGTGTAAGGGAGTGTTCTAGCTTCATTGTTTTACATGCTGCTGTCCAGTTTTCCCAACACCATTTGCTGAAGAGACTGTCTTTATTCCAATGTATATTCTTGCCTCCTTTGTCGAAGATGAGTTGACCAAAAGTTTGTGGGTTCATTTCTGGGCTCTCTATTCTGTTCCATTGGTCTATATGTCTGTTTTTCTACCAATACCATGCTGTCTTGATGACTGTAGCTCTATAGTATTGTCTGAAGTCTGGGAGAGTTATTCCTCCAGCTTCTTACTTTCTCTTCAGTAATGCTTTGGCAATTCTAGGTCTTTGATGGTTCCATATAAATTTTATTATGATTTGTTCTAGTTCTGTGAAATATGTCCTGGGTAATTGGATAGGGATTGCATTAAATCTGTAGATTGCCTTGGGCAGTGTGACCATTTTAACAATATTGATGCTTCCAATCCAAGAGCATGGAATATCTTTCCATTTTTTAAAGTCTTCTTTAATTTCCTTCATCAATGGTTTATAGTTTTCTGTGTATAATTCTTTCATCTCCTTGGTTAGATTTATTCCCAGATATTTTATTACTTTGGGTGCTATTTTAAAGAGGATTGTTTCTTTACTTTCTTTTTCTGTTGATTCATCGTTAGTGTAAAGAAATGAAACTGATTTTTGAACGTTAATTTTGTAACGTGCTACCTTGCTGAATTCTTCAATCAGCTCTAGTAGCTTTTGTGTGGACCTTTTAGGGTTTTCTATATATAGTAACATGTCGTCGCATATAGTGACACTTTTACCTCTTCTTTTCCAATTTGGATCCCTTTTATTTCTCTCTCTTGCCTGATTGCTGTGGCTAGGACTTCCAGGACTATGTTGAATAGGAGTGGTGATAGTGGGCATCCTTGTCTTGTCCCAGATTTTAGTGGGAAGCTTTTGAGTTTTTCACCGTTAAGTATTATGCTGGCTGTAGGTTTGTCATATATAGCTTTTATGATTTTGACATATGTTCCCTCTATACCCACTTTGGAGGGATTTTTTATCATAAATGGGTGTTGAATTTTATCAAACGCTTTTTCTGCATCGATTGAGATGATCATGTGGTTTTTGTCCTTTCTCTTGTTGATGTGATGTATTACATTGATTGATTTGCGTATGTTGAACCACCCTTGTGTCCCTGGGATGAACCGCACTTGGTCATGATGTATAATCTTTTTTATGTGTTGTTGGATTCTATTTGCTAATATTTTAGTGTGGATTTTGGCGTCTATGTTCATCAGTGATATTGGCCTATAATTCTCTTTTTCTGTAGTGTCTTTGCCTGGTTTTGGTATGAGGGTGATGGTGGCTTCATAGAATGAGTTTGGGAGTATTCCCTCCTTTTCAATCGTCTGGAAGATTTTGAAAGGACTGGTATGAATTCTTCTTTGTATGTTTGGTAGAATTCCCCAGTGAAGCCGTCTGGTCCTGGACTTTTATTTGTAGGGAGGTTTTTAATTGCTATTTCTATTTCCTTTCTAGTGATCGGATTGTTCAAGTGTTCAGATTCTTCTTGATTCAGTCTTGGTGGACAGTATGTTTCCAGAAACTTGTCCATCTCCTCTAGGTTATCCAGTTTGGTTCCATATAGTTTTTCATAATATTCTCATATGATATTCTGTATTTCTATTTTGTTTGTTGTAATTTCTCCATTTTCCTTTCTTATTTTGCTAATTTGTGCTCTCTCTTCTTTCTTCTTTGTGAGTTTGGCCAGAGGTTTGTCGATTTTATTTACTTTTTCAAAAAACCAGCTTTTGGTTTGGTTGATTTTTTCTATGGTCTTATAAATCTCTATTGTATTTATTTCCTCTCTGATCTTTATTATTTCCTTCCTTCTGCTGCTTTTTGGGGCTTTTTGTTCTTCTTTTTCTAATTCATTCAGGTGGTGGATTAAATTGTTTATTTGAGATTGTTCTTCTTTTTTGAGGAAGGCCTGTATTGCTATAAACTTCCCTCTTAGCACTACCTTTGCTGTGTCCCATAGATTTTGTGTGGTTGTGCTTTCATTATCATTTGTCTCAAGGTATTTTTTAATTTCAGCTTTGATTTCCTCATTGACCCATTGTTTTTTCAAGAAAAAAAGGAAAGCATGGAGATTAAACAATCTCCTTTGTTTCTCTGTTGCTGATTTCCAGTTTCATGGTATTGTGGTCAGTAAAGATACTTGAGATAATTTCTATCTTCTTAAAATTGTTGAGGTTTCTTTTGTGCCCAAGTACATGATCGATCCTGGAAAATGTTCCATGTGCATTTGAAAAGAATGTATATCCTGTTTTTGGGGGGTGTAATGCTCTGAAAATATCCACCAAATCTAGTTTTTCTATTGTAGTATTTCATTTCTCTGTTGCCTTGTTTATTTTCTGTCTGGAAGATCTGTCTAGTGATGTTAATGCAGTGTTAAAATCTCCAACTATGACTGTATTCCCATCAATATTCCCCTTTATCTCTGTTAGTAATTGTTCTATGTACTTAGGTGCTCCTATATTGGGTGCATATATATTAACGAGTGTAATATCCTCATTTGTATCACTCCTTTAATCATTATAAAATGTCCTTCTTTATCTTTCTTTATGGCCTTTGTTTTAAAGTCTGTTTAGTCTGAAATCAGTACTGCAACACCTGCTTTTTTGGCTTTTCCATTTGCATGGAATATCCTTTTCCATCCTTTCAGTCTCGATCTATATGTGTCCTTCTCCCTAAAGTGGGTCTCTTGTATGCAGCATATTGAAGGTTCTTGCTTTATTATCCAGTCTGCCACTCTATGTCTTTTGACTGGAGCATTTAGTCCATTAACATTTACAGTAATTAATGATAGATGTGTGTTTATTGCCATTTTGAACTTATCTTTGCAGTTGAATTGGTATATCCTTTTTGTTCCTTTCTTCTTCCTTTTGTGGTTTGGTAATTTTCCTTTGTGTTATCATGGATTTTATTTAATTTTTGTGACTCCCTTGTAAGTTTTTGGCTTGTGGTTACCCTTTTTCATAAATCTATTAGCCTATTACTATAACTGTTTTTATGAAACTGATAGTAACATGATCTCAAACCCATCCTACTGTTAAAATAATTTTAAAAAGAAAGAAAAATATTCTATATTTCCCTGCCTCCCTCTCCCACTCTCAGTGATTTGTATGTCTTCTTTTATAATTTCGTGTTTATTTGTAATTCATGAGTTATCACCTTTCCAGTTGTGAGTTTCTCATTTCTGTAGCATCCTGCTGCTTTTCTTTTTAGAGTAGACCTTTCAATATTTCTTTTAGCATGGGTTTAGTGTTCCTAAACTCCTGCAGCTCTTTCTTGTCTGTGAAATTCTTTATTTCTCCTTCTATCCTCAAGGATAGCCTTGCTGGATAAAGGATCCTAGGCTGCATCTTTTTTTCATTCAGGACTTTGAATATATCTTGCCACTCCCTTCTGGCCTGTAGTGTTTGTGTAGAGAAATCAGCTGAGAGCCTTATGGGGGTTCCCTTGTAACATACTCTTTGCTTTTCTCTTGTTGCCTTTAGAATCATTTCTTTATCCTTGACTCTGGCCATCTTGATTATGATATGTCTTGGTGTGGGTCTATTTGGGTTCTTCCTGTTTGGGACCCTCTGAGCTTCCTGTACTTGGATATCTGATTCCTTCTTTAAGTTTGGGAAGTTTTCAGTCATGATTTCTTCAAAAACCTTTTCAATCCCCTTTGATCTTTCTTCTCCTTCTGGGACCCCTATTATGCGAAGATTGGGATGCTTTATATTATCCCATAGGTCCCTTATGCTATTTTCATTATTTTTTATTTGTTTATCTTGTAGCTCTTCTGAATGAGTGCTTTCTGTTATCCTGTCTTCTAGATCACTAATTCGTTCCTCTGCATTATCTAGTCGGCTTTGCACAGCTATTAGATCATTCCTCATCTCTGTCAATGAGTTTACCCATTCTACTTGGCTCTTCTTTATAGCTTCAATTTCATTTTTGACATATTTTATATCTCTAAACACTATCTCTTTTAATTCCTTCAGCACTTTGATCACTCCTTTTTTGAAATCTTGATCTAGTAAGCTATCGATATCTATTTCATTGATCTTTCTTTCAGGGGATTTCTCTTGTTCTTTTAATTGGGAAAGGTTTCTCTGCTTCTTCATCTTGATCATACCTCTCTGGCACTGTGGTTTATGGAGTATCAGTTATCTATTTGGTCCTTAAGGAGTTTATCTATCTAATGCCTATTTAGGAATAAGACTTAGGAAAAAAAGAAAAAATAAGAGAGAGAGAGAAAGAATTTTAAAAGAAGGGAGAAAGAAGGTTTGAAAACAGTGTATAATGAATAATAGAAGAGCGAGTTGAAGCAGAATATCAGTCGCGTTGAGACATCCTTTTAAAACCTTTTTAAAAAGGGGAAAAGATGAAAAGATGTATTTGAAACCTGTGTCTAATCAATAACAGGACATCAAAACCCAAGAGAAATATAAATGAATTAAGAAGTAAAAATTAAGAGGGTAATAGAAAATAGAATAGGTAAAAACAGATTTAAAAAAAGGGGGGGGGGGTCGGCATTCTCCTGGAGTCTGTGTGCTTTTAATGTGAAGTCTTTCTGTCTTCGTCCTGTTTTGGAAGCTCAGCTTGCTGTTTCCAGAGGCCCTCCGTTGGCGCTCTCTTCTGTGCTGCTCTCAGTACCTGTTGGCAAGCCGATCTCGCCTCCTCCCAACACTGGGTCAGGTGCAGCTCTCTTTTGCTGTGGGTGGGCGAGTCACTGCCCCTCCCAATGCCGCAGTCAGATGTTGCAGACTGGCTGGGTAGGAGGGCGGGTCGTGCCCCCTCCCAGCTCTTTGGTCAGGGGCTGCATTCCTGCCTGCAAGGAGGGGGGCCGCCCTCCCTCTCCCGGCGCAGGTAGCTCCCCTGCTCTGTGCGGCTGCACACTCCACCTTGGGTTGGCGCTCTGCAGGTGGGCTCGGGGAAGACCGAGGGACAGCCTTGTCACTGCTCCAGGCCAAAGCTCAGCTCCTTGTTTGTCTTTGTGGAGCAAGTTCTCTGAGGGACCTGGGTGGAAGTTTCCCATCTGCCTCGGGCTGTAGACAAGTCTCCGTCTGGCCTTTGAGGCTGCTAAGCCCTTCGGTGCAGACGCAGGTTTCGCCCCCACTGCCACCTGGATGCTAAGCGCCAGAGGATATGGAGGCTGTGCCTGAGCCCCGCATCTCTTCCCCCGAAAACTTTCCACAGGTTTTCAGAGATGGGGGTATGCACCCTTCCCCCCAGGGCACTTCAACTGTATTGTTTTATGGAGGGCCCAGGTTGTTCTGCCCTGTACACCCACAGCCACGGCGAGCAGCCCCTTGCGTTCCCCCGGGGCTGCCTCAGTGCATCCGCCCCCGTCCTCTGCCCGGCTTGGGCAGCCTGGCCCTGCCCGCAGTTGCCGGCCCGCGTCTCAGGCTGGGTGTCGGGGGGCCCTCTGTGCCCCTTTAACTTAGTTCTGTCAGTCAAGGGCTGCTCTGTACAGACCTGAGCCTCAGAGGCTCCCCCTCCGTCCAGCTGGCCTCTCAGTTGGAGAGGGGAGACCCAGCGAACGAGCGCCAGTCCTCCTTTGTTGCTCCCTCACCGCAGGACCCGTCCCGCTCTGCTTTGCCTTTTGTTTTCTTTTTTCCTTTTCTCCTACCAGATTTTTGGCATCTTTATCTTTTGAAGAGGGTGATGTTCTGTCAGAGTTCCGCAGGTGCTCTGGTTGGCTGAGTGGGTCTGTGGATGTGAGTCTTGGTGCATTTGTGGGAGAGGGTGAGCTGCGAGTGTCCTTCTACTCTGCCATCTTCTCTCTTCCCACCAAAAATTTTGTATAGGATTCAAACCCTGTGAAAGGAAACAAGGCAAATTACTGAAAAATAAGTAAATAAATAAAATCACTAAGAAGAAAAATGAAGAAAATAATTTAAAATTTGAATTATGATTTAAAAATTAAATTTGACCTATTTCATTCATTTCATGCTGTGTTCTTTTTAATAGCTTATGGTTTTGAAATTAAATACTAAACTATTTTTGTGAAAACCTAATTTACCTTAGTGTTAAATATTAGCTAGTTAATAAATTTAAAATAAATAAATAACAAATAAATGTTCATTGCAAAAATTTCTAAATGGGACATGATAAAACCTAAAAGTTTTTGCACAGCAAAGGAAACCACAAACAAAGTGAAAAGGCAACGTAAGGACTGGGAGAAAATATTTGCAAATTATGTGACTGACAAGGGCTTAATTTCCAGAATATATAAACAGCTCATAGAACTCAATAACAGAAAAACAAAAACCCAATCAAAAAATGAGTGGAAGATATAGATAGGTATTTTTCCAAAGAAGACATACAGATAGCCAACAGGCACATGAAAAGATGTTCAGCATCAGTAACTACCAAGAAATGCAAATCAAAACCACAATGAGTTATCACCTCACACCAGTGACAATGCCCATCATAAAAATTCCACAAATAATAAGTGCTGGAGAGGGTGTGAGTAAAAGGAAACCTTCCTATACTGATAGGAATGTGTTTTGGTGCAGCCACTATGGAAAACAGTATGGCAAGTCCTTAAAAAACTAAGAGTAGAGTTATGATATGATCCAATCCCGCTCCTGGCATATATCCAGAGAAAACTCTAATTTGAAAAGATACATGCACCCCAGTGTTTGTAATAGCACTATTTACAATAGCCAAGACATGGAAGCAACCTAAATGTCCATCAGCAAATGACTGGATAAAGAAGTTGTGTTAAATATATACAATGGAATACTACTCAGCCATAAAAAGAATGAAATAATGCCATGTGCAGGAACATAGTGAATTTAGAGATTATCATACTAAGTGAAGTAAATCAGAAGAAGAAAGACAAATATCATGTTATCACTTATGTGTGGAATCTAAAAAAAAATGATACAAATGTACTTATTTATAAAACAGAAAGAGACTCACAGACATAGATAACAACCTTATGGTTACCAAAGGGGAATGAAGAGAAGGAGGGATAAATTAGGAGTCTGGGATTAGCAGATACAAACTACTATATATAAAACAGATAAACAACAAAGTCCTACTATGTAGCAAAAGGAACTACATTCAATATCTTGTAATAACCTATAATGAAAAAGTATATATACATATATATATATATATATATATATATATATATATATATATATATAACTGAATCCCTACGCTGTACACCAGAAACTAATGCAGCATTGTAAATCAACTGTACTTCAATTTTTAAAAATGTATACTGCTATAGAATGCACTGTTTATAGCTCACACTAACCATTTACTAACATAATTTTAGTCATTATAATGAATAACAATTTCATTGAGATGATAATGAATTATAAATCTAAGTAGGCATTTCTTAATATATTCAAAAAGTAAATAGTTTTATACATGAAAATAATAAAAGGCCTTAAGTCCAATAGATGTATACAACTAGAACACCAATGATAAAAAATCTCTGAAGAACATTGTAAGTTTTCCTGGCAACATAATTAAACTTTTTAGAGTAAAAATAGAATCTCAAACTTTTCGGTTATGCTTATAGATAATTTACTTCCTACATTGTGTCAATATTTTTACTCTAAGACCTAAGGGCTGTGACTAATTCTTGTTAATACATGAGAAGTAGCGCACAAGAGACACCTTTAAACTCATCTTTGCATAAGTTATATTTTAGTTGGCTTGATTCCTTACATTTTGTTTTTCTATTCCTGAAATCATGTCTTCCTTTGCTCCTGGGTTATTTCCAACTGTGTTCTGCAGCTGTTGGTTCAATTCACGATAAACAATTGATTACACAGATCATAGAACAAGTTAATCAGTCTGGGACTTTGGTAATGAAAAATAAAGCTCCAGCAAGTTAATGTATCAGTCTTAAGCAGAGAAGATATCTAAAACTAATTAAACACTGTTCCCAGTGACAGTAATTTAAGCTCTACTCCTGAAACCTTTATACTTCCTAGAACCACTGTTTTCATAATGGTAGTGTCAAATTACAATTTCATCTTTTGAATCAGTATAATTAAGCTCTATGAGACAAACCCTACCTTATAAAAGCGACCTTGAAATAAAAGTTTGTAAGTACAACATATCTTATAAGGATCTGTATTTTCTAACCTAGTATTTCCTTTTGTCCTGGGGTGGCTAGTTATTAATGAGTAATTTCCCTTGGGAAGATAAATTCTAGGAAATATTCAACCCAGTTGGAGGAAATATTTGGTACCATTTTACTCAGTCATTATTATGAAGAAGAAAAACTTTCATAGAAGCCCTAAGTAGATTTAGACTTCTATAATCCATAACTTCTGGGATAGCTGGCAAGGTGAATATGTAACTTTTCCCATGATGGAGGCAGACAAGGAAGAAAGAGCTTGGGCAATTTGAATTAACTAGGTATCAATGTCTGCTACAGGCAGAATTATTTCTATAATAAATTATTTGTTTTAAGATACCTAAACCTAACTGAAGTACTATATAAATACAAAGAATCTAAGTTAAAATTTAGCTCAAACTAAACCTTGGAACCAAGCCATGGAAATTCTCTCAATACAGTATCTCTGCTCTCATTTGTTTTATTGTTATTCATACCTTTTATATTCTTCCTTTTACAAGGCAGGTGAAATTTTGGTCATTTTGTAGTTTCTCAGATACCTGGAGATAGTGAATATCTCAATACAAAATATAATACTGAAGAGACAGAATCTGATAAATCCACTTATGTGTCAGAATGTTTAACTCTGATCATGCATCTGTGGCTAGGGTCAAGAAAATATGCTAACATGGCTGTCAGGGCTACATACTTATTGGACTTAGGGTTATTTCCCTGTGTTTGAGTTTACTAGTGATAATTTCCCACAACCCTAATGTCTCAACTAAGTTCAGAATCAATTGAGAAGTCAAACAGTGGAGTCAAAGAGAAAGATATCCAAGTACTGGTGTTAATACTAATAAATTAATGCAATAAAGACTAGATTGGAAATTGTGGATTAGATATAGGTCACAGTCAAATATTCTTATAATCTCCATTAATTGTTAAATTATTGAACCTTGGGTAATCCAACCAAAGAAAGAGTTTGCATCTACAGAGACGACACACTCAACGTCCATCCTTAGAGTCCCTTACTTGAAACAGAGAGAAAAGTGGGCTTCCACATTTACCTCTAGAAGGGGCCAAAATGTGAGGTCAGTATCGTATAAAAGTAACAGAGTAGAACCACCAGTTTTTCATATGAAAGATACAAAAAGAACAAGACAGAGAAAGAGCAAGAGGGGAGAAAAAAATAGAGAGAGGTGGAGAAATTTTTCTGACTGTTAAATCAGACAACTCATTCTTTGGAGTGGATTAAGTCAACGTAAGGAATCATGGGGTATTTTCCAATACAGGTGTGGACCAGACAAGACTAACTTTACAAGAAAAGAAAGTTTCTTTTACATCAAAGAAGATAATGTCAGATAAGGCCAAGTTTAGATTGTCTGTGGTCAGTGAACTTGTCAAGAGTCTGTGTGAGTCATAAGAGGAAGGGTTATGCAGAAAGTAACTGCTCAGCTCCAGTGGTGTTGGTGAAGAGAGGACAGTTTTCTATATAAACTCATAGGATACCAGTCAAGTTGTTCACATTTTCTAACTCTTACTGACAAGGTCAGCAATCACTGTCCCATTGAAATAAAGGTTCTTTAGCACTATGAATGATATGATGAAAACAAGAACATTTTTGCAAGGTGATTAAATACTTGTGTGAAGTTATGAAGTTGTGGTAAGAGTGAAACCAGAAACAAAAGGGTATCTTTAAGAGAGAGAAAGAAGAAATGTTAAAACAAACATAAAACTATATTAATCTTTCAAATTTGAAACAAAAATTTTTATATTCACCTGAAAAATCCACCAGTGAATATCTTCAAAATAATATTCTCTAATGGTAATCATTTTTAATTTGCTGATTTCCCAGTTATTTGGATAATAAATTACCAAATTTCTCAGTATGTTATGATTTCTAGAAATTATACTTTTAATATATTAAAACTAGAAATTTTAGAAAATTTGAACTTTAGGACAGTGGAGATAATTAAAAATTGAAGAAAGAAAGAGAAGGGTTTTTTCCTTGGAAATCATTTGGACATGAATAAATGAATAATTATTAGAACAAGAATTAGGATCAATCCTGTTACCTTCATCAAGTGACTGTCAATATGTATTAAGAATGTCTTCAATATAGTTTGTTATCTTGAATGTTGATTTAGCATTTATATGTAGTTCTGATCCCAAATCAATTTTTTTAAAGCAGAATTGATTTTGGATTTGCCTTTATATAAAAGACACCTAAGATTAGTTTCATTGAATGATCCTGCTTTTCCACATGTCATCCTGAGCTCAAGGCAAGTCTCTTGTTTAAACCATACCTAATCTCAGAGCAGTCAGTTTTTAATTTTTAAGGTTTGCTTTAATCAGAGTTGAAAATGTGCTTTTGTTTTTAATTTGTTTGTGTATTACCTAAACACAATGTAGAATTAGCTATGAAATTTCTTGTGCAAAGGTTGGATTCATTTCATCTCTTCTTACTTTCCATCTCTAACATTTGAACTCTCTATTAAGGATTATGCCTGAAAAAATGCAAATCTACCTACTACCTAAATAAAAACATGTGCATTAGGTCCCATCATCCCCTAAATAACCAAGAATCACAATGTATGAAGTTAAAAGGAAATGATAAACTGGAAAAAATGCAAAATGTGTGACAAAGATTGATGACTTTAATATATATACAGAATTCATAAAATAATAAAAAATAAAAAATTGGAAAAAGAAACTAAACAAAATTTACTAGATAAATAACAATTCCATCTTAACTATTAACGTCTTACTATGGGATGGGAGCTGTGCTAATCACTTAACCTGAAATGTCTCATATAATTCTCAAGTAATCTGTTATTCACACTAGGAATTGTATGTGATACCTCATTATTGATATTATAATAGTAGATTTCATAAAAATGCAAAAAGACAGTTTGAACCTCACAAGCTGATTTTTTTAAATGCAAATTTTTTTAAAAAGGTTCAATTTTTTTCACATGTCCGATTGGCAAAACACAGAAGTAACAAAACCACATTTGTATATGAGAAAAAGATCTCTTCGTATTCATTGTTTCTGAAAATATACAAACCTCCTGGAGTCCAACTTGAACAAGTAGTCAAATATGGCAGAGAGTGTGCATCTAATGCTCATAAAATATTTGCAAAAGCAAGGGAATATGTTTGGAGGCAAAAGTACAGAGCCATAAAAATCTTAAATCTGAGATAATCACAATTTTTATTATGGAAAATATGAGACTTGAGATACTCTCCATTTAGTGGAATCTTACCAGAATTTACCAAGTACGTAAGTATCTATACAGAAAATATTTTGTTGATTAAAAGATTTTAGTCTATAGAGAATAATCAGTTAACCGTAATATGGAAGTTTGAGGAATATGACTGCCACTTCATGACAATATAAACAGATCATTTAATAGACTAATAAAATATAGAGACTGATAAAAATAATTAGTCCATATGTGAAAAAATTCATTTTTCAGAAAAACAACTGAAATAGTATTAGAGACACCTATGACTAAGAAAAATGATTAAAATATGTTACTTTGTGCCAAGAATAATTATTTGCTTTTATTTTTTGATGGTCAGAAAATACACATAAAGAATTATAAATCATGCATTCTTGTAAATATGTAGATGTATGATGCTACAATTTTAAAAAATAATTCAATTTTTTGAAAATAATTTGAATAGAACTATTGTATAAGTATAACAGAATAATAAAACTATCCTTGACAACTAAAATAAATATCTTAAAAACATTATTTATTATTTTAATACTATCAAATATTCCTGATTGGATGATTAATTGTACAATATATCATTTCACCCAATAATAGTGATATATTCTTGGCACTTGGGGTTGAATTAGATTGCAGAATTGATGTATGAAATGTAACATGAGGAGTACACAATGAATCTTTGTAAAATTGTGTAAATAACTGATAGGTCTGTTACAAGTGTGTTTACAGACATGTTCATATGTAATCTAGTTATTAAATAGCACAATTTTAAAATGCTGTATTCTTTTGGAGTCACCCTATTCTAGGAGAACAATAAAAGTCCATTGGCCAACAGAAAACATTAATTATTCAAGCATATAAATTATAATAGATTAACCTAGAACAAGATTGAGATGAGGTACTATGGCATATGATAATAACTTGCATCTATAGGACAATTTACAGTTTACATATTTTATCTTTGCACTCCTTGATTTGACTCTCACAACTGTGTAGAAGACATGGAAATTAAGATGAGTTTAAGTGACTTGACCAAGATCAGTTTTGAGCTGGATTTTAGCTTAGGACTTTTTCCAAACTTATTGGTTGTATCTTTACAACACAGTTTCTCATTGTTCCCAAACAGTTAAATAGAGGAAGTTTTCAAAATTTCTAACCCCTAAGTTACAGTTTTTGAACTTGTGATTGATGGTTTCATCATGCAGGCAGTAATTTCCTATTAAAATACGGATGGGTAACGACTGCAATTAAGATTCTTTTACTAGTCTCTTGAGAGTCATCCTTAGGTATCTCCTTTTATTAGTATATATACAGCTACTTAAAACAATTATAACAATGGAATCTCTTGAGAATTTTATGTTGTTGGGATCAACATAAGAAAAAGTGTTTTCAGGTTTGACCTTTGTAACATGATTTATTTGATGACATTACCATTCTGTGTAGAAGTAAATGAATGGCACAACCATTGTTATCAAGACCAACCATTGTTTATAAACACCTGTCCTTTATGTATTCTCTCTCCATCTCTAGAGAAACTTGAGCTACTCCTGCAGGGTCAGCCTAGTCATGGTCTCCAGGACAAATCTGATCATCTGCAGAAGGGATTTAGCAACCCTTAATATCTGGGATTTGATTTTAAAAATTATTTCTGGCATCATATACTCCTGCTTATAATTTGCCTCAAATTGTGTGATTTACTTCTGATTATCTGGTTTTCACTTCATTTGCCTGTGCTGGAGCCAGTCATTGTTTTTGTTGTTGATTTTTCACCTTTATAATCTGTCTCATTTTTCAGAATCCTCTTGATTTTTCCAGGTATCCTGATAGAGGATTATAATTAAGTTTATATATATATATATATATATATATACACACACATACACACACACACACACACACACACACACACACATATGAACAAAGCTGATTTTTTGCTGATAATGTGAAGTAAAGCATCCAAATGATAAAGTTAAGTCTACATGTCAATGATGGGAGCAGCAGAAATTGTTCCTCATCTGACTTACTTTTAAGTCATAACTTATTTTATAATAATAGCTACATGCCAGGTATCGTTCTGTGTGCTTCACACAGAGTCGTTATTTTAGTATTCACAGTAACCTGACAAGATATGTGCTAATACTCTGAATTCACAGAAAAGAAAATGGAAGCATACAAGTTTAAGTAAATCAGCAATGTTACATTTCCAGTGAGTTGCATGGGTGTGATTCAAAGCCAAGCAATTTGACTCCAGAGTCAAAGCATCTTTTAATTCCTATTTTATATAAATCCTAACCTGAAAGCAATGATGCCTTCTCTTCTCTGTAAAGTGTTTTTATATCAATAAGAATCAGAATTAGTACTCATTGTCTTGGAGTCTAGTTGTGCTCACACATTTTCTATAGGTCACCCTTCTTTCTCCTCAATCAGAAGATTATTAATTCATTCACTAATTTATTTCCCTAGCTGAAGCCTGCAATTAATCAGATCTACCTTCTTTTTTTAATACTGCTAAGCTTGCATTTATGATACGACCTTTCTTTTAAAAGCGTCACACTCCTTTTATCAATACAACCTAAATTTAAATGTAACAAAACTACTTGCTAAACAAATTAGAAACTAATCTCTGAAAGTATCCTTATTCAGGTTTAAGTATAAATTATAACTATTCCCCTGTATTGCTGTGCTTAAATACTGCTGATTTACAAATGTATGGGTTCATTCCATCCTATTATATGTTGAATAACTTTTCTAACACCTTTAATTTTTTCTGGCTGCTATCAAGATTACCTTGAATGATGATTTATGAACATTGAAGAAATCTACACCATGCATACAGAAGTCATGTTCTCACCATAGCATATCATTGCAATCTGTAATTACTCATTATGGCACCTTCATTATCCAACATGATTTCGGTAGAGTATTGTGTTGTGGGTACTAGAAGTCCCCGGTCTATTCTGAAGGTCATCCTCCTTTGTTTTTGAAAGAACACGTAATAACTTAAATTAGAAAGTTTACTGAACATAATTTTATCTTTCTTTGATAACTAAGAATGAACAATATTAGCATCTGGTAATATCTATGAGGCTGTAATAGGCGTTGACTGTCTTCAGAGGATGCTGAGTGACTCTGGGCTCAGCTTTCATTCAAAGCCTCAAGGCATTTGAGCGCCTTTAAAAGTGGTTTCTCCTTGGGATTCACTGAGATCTCTAGTCTTTTCTGCCACTGTTCAGCATTGTGGTTTAGTCTGCTATTTAAGAACTCCTACTGTTCTAACCAAAACAGACTATGTAAGTATTATGTATTACTGATAGTTTCATATTCATTCTTCAGTCTCCTTTGCTGCATGTTGTCTGTCCTCCGTCTAAATCCTTGCAGTGTTACAGAATTGTATGGGTGGAGTCTTCCTGTCTTCTATCTGTGCAGTCTTCCCTCTAGAACTTCATCAAATCCCATGTGTTTAAATAGCATCTAAGTATTTTTGACAAAAAAGTATTTTTAATACTTTGTACCACAGTTTATGCAAGGTTATTATCTTTTCTCTGTTTAGGGATCCTCTTCTTTCTCCCTCCATCCCCCTCTCCACACAACTGTGTTTAATCTGCATTTGTGTGTTTTACAAAATTTTTATGTACATATATTTCTAAATAAATTGTATTATGTTATACATCTCTGTTTCTTACTTTCTTCCCTTTTTTTTCTACTAAATACTGTGCTTTAAGGGCTATGCTTATTGCTTTGTGTACATCTAGGTTGTTGCTTCTAATCATTTTATCTACTGCTTGCATCCACCACATTTTTACCTACTTCCTCTCTCAGTGATGAACACCCACATTACATCCAACTCACTGATCCCTTGAATTAAGCTGCAGTGAATATGTATGCATATGTGTCTTTGTGGATCTCTGAAATAATTTATCACTCCTCCTTAAAAATGACTATCATTTATATTCCCATGACCAATGCATGTATCTGGCATTATCCAATTTTTCAACTTTTGCCAGTCTAATAGTTATAAAATGATTTTTAGTCTTAATTTACATTTTCTGGTTGTTAAATATTTTGAGAATCTCTACATAGACTTCTGTGCCATTTTTAAGGTATAATAAAATATATTTGAATATAAAAGTATCTAGTAAGGAAAAGGACAATGCTCCAACATAATAGATGACTTGAACTTCAGCATCAAACATTTCTTAATACCTTAGGTGCCTAAGTGTAATATTAGTTGTAAAAATTCCTGCAAGTCTGTCATTCTGTAGAAGTACTCATGCAAAGTCCCCATAGTCACAGGTCCTACTTATCAGTAGGAAAATGTGACTATTTTCAGTGAAGATGGATGCATATCTAGACATTACCTGAAACTTAACTTCTGTTATTTTTCTTCCTCCTCTACAGTTCAGTAGTGCAGATATAGAAGCATGTATTCTCTCCAACGTAACAAGTTAGATAATATTTCTAACTTACACTGTGAAACACAATTCATTTCCCAGTAGCTCTTTTCATTCCCGTTAATTGAAAAAAAGAGAAAAAAAATCCTAAACACTGTTCATCATCATGTAGAAGTATTTCATGAGTAATTGGCAAAAAAATAAAGGAAACTATGATATGAAAGAAACTAAGTGCTTGGTAAATACTTAAATGTAAATGAGTAGGTAAATAAAACATAACACTGGTCCTACCAATGTCTTCCTTTTTATTCCTAAATATTGTGTGATTCCTAAATTATTTAATTTTCCCCTAAAATATGTTATCTGTATAATTTTGCAGCACTTTCAGTGCTGCCTCACCTTATAGGATAACAAAAATCTGTTTCCCTATGTCAATTTTAACTCTCCAGATGGTTTCATTAAAGTCTTATGACTTTATATATTATCAATATGCTGAATAATCCCAAATTCATATCGCCAGCCTCGATGGGTTCCCAGACTTTCAGACACATAAATTCAACTGCTAATTCTACTTGTTCACCTTTATACATAACTGACTTCTCAAACATAAAATGTAAAAGAGAAGTCTTGATTTCCTCCCTGCAACTCTGAGCATCCTCCAGTCTTCACCATTTCAGAAATTGGCATTATTATCACCAGTTTGCTCAGGCAAAAGATTCTAAGAATCATCCTTGACTTTTTTCTTTGTTACCCCTTTCCTCCTGTCTTCAGAGAGCTTATTCTCCAGTGATGAATAAAGTAAGGAGGCAAGTCATACAAAAGATCTCATGAAGAGCAAGTGCATAGGCAAGGATTTTTTGTTTTGTTTTGTGCACCAACATTTAATATAGTACTTGTCACACAGTATAATAAACAGTTGTTGAATTAGTGTGTTAGTCAGCCAAACAAAATGTGAAAATATTCTTAGCCCATTCAAAACTAATTCTTTGAAGACTGTTTGCTTTGGTTTTGTTGGCTAAAAACATACTCAGAAAATTTTTAATTAATTTGGTGATTAGTTTAGTTTCGGTTTAGTGCCAAACAAATGCTCTCTAGTTGTACCATACAAATATACTCATACTTCTTCATGACAGGAACTATGTGTCACTCAATCTATTCTATATTTAGGAAGGAATATCTGCATTTAATATTTGACATGTTCAGTAGATGTTTATTGAATAAATTAATGGGCCAATGAATTGCCCTTAGTTTTATTTAAGCCTTTGTTCACAATTATATTTTTTTAATTATAGTTTTATTTGGATAAGTAATTATAATAAATAGAATCGTGGAATAATAGAATAGAAGAGGGTTTTAGGACTGTATAATTCAACCTCCTCACTTTAGGGATGAGAAAACAGTTTTATGGAACTTGTTATTTTCTCAAGTCTTCATATTTAGTCATTGTCAGAACAGAGGGAAAAATCAGAGCTCCAAATTTCTAGGCAAGAGTTCTTGCCAATATTTCACCAAATTTTTTTGGCCAAAGTTAAAACAAAGATATATGAATATTCAAGAATCTCTTCTGAATATTTGAAAATAGAAATCAATAGTAACATGTCAACTGCAGTGGGGTGATTTGTTTGATGCTGCTAAGAGATGCTAATTGTCTGAAATTATTATTGCCTGTATTCATTATATAGAAAATGAATGCAGAAGATAAAAATGGATATAAAATTGAGCATCTGGGAGGAGAGTAATGACTGTTAGGCAGCTGAAGATAAATGAGTGATTCGGTGACCAAACTGATTCATTTTCATAATGTGTACTAAAAAATATAACGTTAACAATTAAAGAGCATGGTCATGACCAATATATAACAAAAGAGTTAAATGGTTAAATGTGGGAAGCATTTAGAATGTAGAGTAGCTTTTAGAATTTCATCATTGTTTTCATGTTCATAGTTCTAGGAATGGAGAGCAGGAAAATGCCATAGAAGAGGACCATAATGTACTCAAAAGGGTCGTCTTCCTGTTAGCCTTCTGTCTGGAAGTTATTCCTTCCAAACCTGCATCTAACTTTTCCCTGTCAAAACAATAGTGCCAACATATATAACAGCACCCCAAGTGCTGAGGGAAAACAAAATTATTCTCTGGAAAACAAGAGCTGGGACAGATGCAAACTTATGACTGTTAAAATGGAAAAACTAATCAGTGTTAGATGGAACTGTTAACCAACCATGGTGGCCCTGAATTTAATCCTAGAAAACTAAGATGTAATAAATAATTATTTGGAAGTGAGGTAATATTTAGAGATACATTGCCATATTGTCTCATTTGCAGTTTCTTAAATGTGACTTTTTTTTCTAGTCAGAACAGGATTTGGGGCTGGGATTGAGATGATGGGAGATCACCACAGAAATATGAAAGTGAAAAAATACTAATATTCACATACTGACATTGTACATACGATTTTGCTACAAAGTAACATGGTTGAAAGATAGGTTTTGTGAGAACAAGAGAGAGCAAGAGTTTTCTGAGTTCCTTTAAACAATAACAGTCAGGGCAGAATAACTCAAATAATAGTATTTGTAATATACAGATAGCTAGATGAATATGTAGATGGATGGATGGATGGAAAATGAATGGACAGACAGACATACACTAGATAGGTAGGTAACTAGATAGATAGATAGATAGATAGATAGATAGATAGATAGATAGATAGGTAGATAGATGATACATGTTATGATTTTGGCATATGAAGGTGATTGAAAGTTAAAACACAAAGCTTGACACTTCTGTTCCTAGTACATTACAGAGAAAAGATGGGACAGAAGCATGGAGTCACTTATGTTCTGACTCTCAGCTTTATGAGAGTAAGATGTGTTAGGTAGGTTAAGGGTAATCTGTAAAGTGTTCTTTCTCATATATCCATGTAGATCCTATAAGGAGATTACCTCACAGGCTGCTCCTACACCAACCTGGGGCAGTGGCCAGGCCAAACTCAACCAAGAAATACAATATGGTTGAGCAGGGAGAGAGCTAGAATTTTATTTTCCCAGGCCGCAAGAAGAGTTTAGTTAATGGGCTTCCCATGGGGTCCATGTAGTCAGGAATGAGGTAAATCTTCAGCAGAGTCTTCGAAGATTAGCTAGACCAAAGGTTCAGTGCAGAGTGTGGCAAATTCTCAAATGGCTTAAATTACTGTCAAGAACCAAGTTGAGGCAAATTGGGCAAGAACACCTACTACGCCTAACAGTTGTGGGGCAATTTTCCATGGTGTTTCTGCATGTACTGTGATGACTTTTATCCTGGATTATTTTTTCGAGGTTGTTTGCCCAGCGAACAGCCTTGGAGGCTAGAGATACAGTCTCTTTCTAAGGTAGAGGGTAGATATGTTTTCTAACCAGAATAATAAAGATAAGGAATGTCTCCCCGCCTTCCTTGCTTATATTCCAGCTTTATAAAAATATCTCTCTTTGAAGGGGAGGATGGCAGTTTTATTGGCAATCCTTTGATAAGACCAGAGATTTTCTTATCTCAGAGATATTCAGTTATGAAACAGACCATATGCACAGACACAATTGGGACCACCTCTGAATTGCCCCCCTGAGACTTGGGGGAGAAGAGGAACAGATGCAAACGTGAAGCTTATGTTCCTTGCTGTGCTTTGAGTAATAAACTGTCTAACTGCATTTGAGTTCATTGCTTCTTTACTGACTGAAACTATGGAAGTATGGTGAGTCAGCCAGTGTCTTAGGGACCACCAAACATCTTGGCACTAACCAAACCTAAAGACCAAACCTGGAAATACACAAGGTGCAAAATTTATCTACAAATACTAGTACAACCAGTAGCAATCATGTAGGTAAGAAATACTGTCATGGAGACAATGGAGTCAGCAGAATTTTACAGATTTGAGGACCTCTTGTTCTGCTACCCATGAGCTCTGCCTCTGTTAAATCCTTTTCTAATAATGTTTTTACTGTATAGTTTAGTAAAACTTATCGAAAGAGCATGAATAGATATATCTGAGAGACAGATTCAGAGGTCAATTCTGGACACTTATTAGTTGATTGCTTTTGGCAAGTTGCTTGACCCCTTAGAGACTCACTGTTCTCATCTATAAAATGAGGTTAAATAATAAAACATAGCTCACAGAGTTATTGTAAAGAGCAAATTTTTCAAGGCAGCTATGGTACTTGACTATCAGCCTTAGAGATATTCTTTAAAGTAAGTTTGACTTAAAAGTGATTTAAATTTTATTTATAAATTTTTAACATATTAACTCAGTCACCATTCTATTGTATGAAGTAATTAAGCAGAAGCAATTTTTAGTGTCATTCATTTTCATAACAACCCTATGAGGTAGGTATTCTTAACTTCCATTTTACAGAAAAGAAAATTGAATCTATAATAGGCTAAATAACTTGCCACCTATTATCCATTTAATTACCCTCAGAGTTGATTTTAAACACAGGCCTTTGGTGTGCAAAATCTATGCTTTCTCCACTGTGGTTTTACAGTATTATGAAAAATTGGGGAAAATGAGAAAAGAAAAATCACCAAAGTATCATAAAAATCACTATCTTTTTTCATTCTTTGGCAAATACATGTGCCTTTCAATTATTATAAATACTTTTATATTCATTTTTGTCATAAAAATATCTACATAGTTAGAAATGTATTGGGTTACATGCTTTTTGATTGATATAGAACCCCTAATTACTATTATACTTGTAAAACATTATTAATTCATTCATTTTTAAACTGTGAGGGACATTATTTTATTGTATTTAGTCAGGAACTTCTAACTTTGATTTGCCAATAAAAGTCAATTAGAAACTGTATCTATAATGAATATTTAACCTTTTTTATGGGTTTAAAAAGATTAAGAAATAAGTTATGTACCATTTTAAACTAAGGAAAATTATGTAACCATACAATACAAATATCAAAATAAGACAAAAAGAAGGCAATTAGTCCATTGCAAATGGATTTAATTTGTTAAGGGCTCTATCTAACCCTTTATCATGCAGAATGAATGTACAAAGATGTTTTCATGCTATTTAGATATCTATGGAAAAAATAGCATGAGGCTGTTTACATTTATATTTCTAGCTCTGGAAGCTCTCATGTTTTATGTTCCCTTAAGACAATTGCAATTGATTATGTTCACATCACATGCCAAATGAACTTGACATTTGTTCACTTTGAGCAACTGCAGACATACTGAAGTTGCTGAACTGCCTAGAAATCTGAACAAGTCAATAAGACCTTTCTCCTGACTTCATATTATTAACATTACTAGTCAAGCTGTTTTCTTTCATCTGCCTCATATTACATTCTATAGCTAAGAGGTATCACATATGTTACCCTGAACCCCTACACTGATAATTACGTTCCTTCAATAATTAAGTTTGAAAAGATTTTCAGGATTAGCCTTTGGAAAGTGGATGGAAGCCTTCCTCTTTGAATGAGGGAGGTCTATAGGATTTCCTCTGAAACCAGTTCACCATTGTATCCTCAAGGCTTAGAAAAGAGAGGGGACACTCAAGTATATAAGGGAAAATAATTCAAAAGGAAGCAGATTAACAAGTTAACAGCAGATTAACAAATAAATTATTGAGTGAATAATAAGGTTTAATGGAATTTTCTCTTTATTTCAAATAATTTAACTACCTACAGTGTAATATAAATGTCTCACAGTATATGATACACAAAGAATCCAAACACTAACCACATTTGGATTGAATTTTATCTTTCACTGTTTGGGGTCAGCAGTGTAAGCCCAGGTATCAACTGTCAATTGATTACTAATTAATAAATAATGTTTTCTAATCAATGATAAGTTTTTTATTAAAATGATCGCAATGAGAATCAAAATAAATCCAGTATATCCGGTGCACACAGAAGCATATAGGAAGGTCTCCAGCATACTTAAGATCATAGAATTCTTCTTGGAGGAAGTGAGCCTCACATGGAACCACATTATCAGTTTAATTGTACTTTGAAAATAATTTTTACCAAATTAAAATATTTGGTCCAAAATTATGGGTGAATATATGATAGACCTATACAGATTCCTACTACTTATCTCCTTTAAGCTTTGCTCAAATGTCACCTTATCACTCAGTCCCATTCTGACCATTTTTTTAAAGTTATATTCCATCGTTCCTGAATTTGGATTCCTTTTATTCTGCTCTTATTCCTTTTTTTCTATAATTTCTATATATGTATGTAACTTATTCTTGTATTTGTTTATTGTTTATTCTCTTCAACAAAATGTAATCTCCATGATGCTAAGTATTTTGGCTTTTTTTTTATCCCAGTTTCCTAGAACATAGCAGGGATTATTTTGTTGAATGAATAAATGAATTGAGAGTAATTTGATAAATTTCTGTTAAATAAATACATGAATTAAGAGAAATTCAATAAAATGTTGAATAAACAAATGAGTGAAAAGTAACAATAGAGTAGAAGGTGAAGGGATATAATGTTTTTAATAATATAGTAAGATTTATGGCCTGCTTACATAGTGACAAGTACTATACTGTGTACTTTAAAGTGTTGTATAATTTAATTTTTAGAATAACTCCATAAAATGGGTACTATAAGTATCTTTATTTTAAAGATGAATAGGCTCAGAGAGATTTAATTACTTAAGACAGCACCACAAGTAAATAATAGAACTGGGATTGAATTGGTCTCTTCTATTAATGTAAGGAAAGAGAAAGGAAAAGAGAGAGACAGAGAGAGAGAAGCAGAGAGACAGACAGACAGAGACAGAGAAACAGGCTATCATTTAATGCACTGAGTTGGAGTCCTTTTTAACTGGACAATTTTTCAGATATTCTGTGCTTTGAGTAATGAAATTTTAGAATTGGAAAAGAACTTTGAAACAATCTTTCTCACTCTATTTTTTCAATGGGAAGATCAAGGCCAGCTGCAGTACAGATTTGAAATATGTGTACATTTCCAAGCTACTTAATTATATAACTCAGCTTCCCAGCTATAAAATAAAATTATATTGTAATTGAATTTTATATAATTGTTTCACATGAAAATATTACATAAATCCACATATACATAAATTACATAAACAAATTACATAGATATCCCATAGTAAGTCAAACAAATGCAAAACTGAAAAACATGCAGAAAAGTCCATTTTCTTAGAAATAGATAGTTTCCATTTATTCAAGGTTTACTTAGCACTTAACTCTATGCAGCACATATATCACTAGGCTTTGGGAATAAATAAAGAAATGATACATTCTCTGACATAAAAAACAGTTATTCTAAGAAGACAGTGAGTTCATTAATAACAATAATTTAAAAAACAACTCATCTTAAAGGATAAAAGCAGGCAAGCTTCAGGGAATTTTTAAAATCAGTCCCCATAGTTTGGAGGTTCTTTTCTCAAAGTATAAATCCAATCAAATCCTAACTCATGTTAAAAGCCAAAACAAACATTTAGAGATTGACTTCATACATGTAATAGAACCTTCAAAGGGTGAGATGTATGGCTACAAATTAATTTATTGAACCTCTTGTTATAGCAGATGTCATGCAAAATTATTCCCAGCCTATTAGCATTTAAAGGTAACTAAACTTCACAGCCTGAATACCTGAGGCTAAGAACAGGCCCTCTCAGGAGAACAGTAAAACAAGAGAAGCTAGTTTGGTGAAGGGCACTGGCTTCTACAGGCCCTTATAAGATAAACTGTAGTAGAAAAATCATTCAACATACCTGTTGTTCTTGATTTATCTTTCCAGGAATTTAGACCAAAAAAAAAAAAAAAAAAAGGAGTTTTAGACAATTTTACATTATAGTGTTCCTATTCTCATAATTATTTATATTTTAATGTAGATACCTGGTTTTACTTTATATTTTATCAAACATTAATATGTTCCATTTTTAATTTTAGTCTCATTTTAAATCACAACTGTCTTTTGTGAGAGTTATCAATTTAGTATCATTTACACATTAATGCAGATAACCAGTCTCAGAGAATATAATGATGTAAACTTTCATTTCAGTCAGAGATTATAGATTGAAACGTGTAAGAAGCTGAAACCCCCACTTCAGTACAACTCACTCTGGAGTAGAACTTGTTATAAGTTTGCAGCATCGTGTCTGTCACCAAATAGGTGAATATCTCAATAGTTTCACGCTCTGAAACTTTTACTATGAAGTATTTCTCAAAAATAATTTATTCAACAGATATTTTAAAGTATACTCTATATACTAGGCACTTTTATAGGGGTTTTAGTAGTAAAACTGATCAAGCATCTCCCCAAAATAACAAATAAGCAGGTAATTATATAATACATCAGAGAGTAAGAAGTCCTCCAGAGAAAACTGAGGTCAGGAAAGAGTGAAGTGTTACGGCTATTTTATATAGTATGATAAGGAGGTCCCATATAAGTAACATCTGAGCGGAGGCCTGAAAGAAATGTGGGAATAATCATGTGGAAATCTAGAGGAAGCATTTTGGGCAAAGAAGCCCTAAAGCTGGAGGCTAAAGTAGCTTGAGAAGAGAAAGTGAGGGAAAATATTAGGAAAAATAACAAGAGAGAGAGTAGGGGAAGATGATGGAGTTTATTTACATCATTGTAGGAGTAAAGTGATTTTTAGCAGATGAATGATATGCTTAGGCATATAGGACGGGTCACCTTAGCTGTTTTGTGCAGCAGCCTATGAAGACAGGACTAGATTCTAGGAAACCAATCAGGAGGCCGTTCCAGCAATTCCGTTGGGTTATGACACCTTCCTGAAACAAGATGGTATTGACTTATAAACTGAAGCCAGTAAAATTACTGGCTCACTTCCTGTGGGGCATTGTGAATAGAGAAAAAAATTTAAGAAAATTTCTGTGAAGGGAGGCGTGGTATAAATGGAGCAATAGTTGGAGTTAGGAAGTTTTTTCTTTTCTTTCTTAAAACAGGATATATTAAAGACTACTTGTATGTTCCTGGGGATAATTCCAGTAGAGAAGGGGAAGAAATAACAATTCACTGACAGAGATGGCAGATGATGGTACAATATCCTCCTGGAGGGAAGATGAGAAAGAATGTAGGGCAGGAGTGAAAGACTGATTTTATACAGGAACAAGGGCAATCTATCCACTATAGTGAAAGTGAAGTATGTGGATTCAGAGACAATAGGATGGTAGTTTTAATACGTTTATGAATTTTTTTTAACAGTTTCCTTTTTCTGGAAGAAATAAGAAGCAACATCATTAGCTGAGAGTAAATGATAGATGTTGTGTTGAAAGTGTGATAAGAGGAAAGTATGAAATAGTCATGCAGAGAGAAGGAAATTTAACAACCAGGGAAATGGGGTCAAATGGTTAGGCAGTACTAACATTCTACTTATTACTGATTATGATTAAAGAGACAAGAGTTGGCATCATTGTGAGTATTTCTCCAGTGATATTTAGCTTTAGAGTTCAAGAGAAAAGCACTTAGAAACAATTTTGGCCAGTCTGAGATTTATCTGGTAAGTATGAGTGGAGAGATGAAACAGAGATAAAATTATCTGCAAGAAAGCAATTATTCTAATGGGTCATGGAATTTAAAGCCAAGTAAACATGAATGTGAACACAAGGGAGTGAAGGACATTAAAATGTTGTTAGGTCATTGGAAAGAAGGTCCCAGTAGAGTCAAAGAAAAGTTGAAGTTGAAATCCAAGGAGAGAAGTAGGAAAACAGCAGGGGTGTTTCAAGAATGAAATGCTTGCAAATGAGATTACGAAGAAAGTACAGCTATTTTTAACGACAAGGTTATGGTCTATGTGGAAATTGAAATTATTAATAATTATGACAGGAATATCATTGGAGAGAGTGAGCGTAAACTAGGTTTTGAAATAGTCAAAGACAGAGACAAAGTGCCTTTGGGAGACTGTGGGTATTGCTATAAGGAGCAGCAGTGGAAAATATAATCCCATGGCCTGTACTTTAAGGCTGGCATTTCCATTGACAAGAGAGGGCAAACATTCTAGAAGCAACAGTGATGCCTAGTGTAGACTGTCTCATCATCTCCAGACTCAGTGACATGAAGAATGTGGAATAGCAGTCATATTTGAAAGGACAAAAGAGAAATTAGAATCTCCAAGAGATTCAGTTAGAGCAAAAAAATAGAAGCGGAAAGGAATGTTTCAAAGGAAACTGGATATGTAGGGAATTTTATTTATAGCAGGTTGTGAATTCCAGATGGAATAGAAGGTTTTGTGGACTTAGGTGTGAGTGGGAGATGGGGTTAGATTAGACATATCAGAGTTTGTTGGAGCTGCCAGCCTAGCTGATGTGGGTTGACCGGGCAGATGGTTTAAGTATTCCTTCGAACACTAGTGGAAAGAAAAATGTAGGGTGTGATGAATTTATCCTGCAGGTCTCTGGGGAAAATTGTGATGCTGAGGCTGTTAGTATTAGGTATAATGAACCAATAGGAAGCTTTCCAGCATCCTAGAGCACCCTGAGCCTTCTTTTTCACTCTTGCCCAATATCAGTATTTATATTTCTTGTTGGATTCCCTGTTGTTTTGCATACTCTGACCTGTTCTGTTAAGCTAAACAACTCTTTGAAGATAGAATCTAGTCTTAGTTTCATTGTTAAAATATATCCTCTCTACACTAACTCGGTGTGCTAAGGACATAATAACTTGGTAGATGCAAGCTTATGACACGATGGACTATTTCAGGGGCAATATGTTTTCTTTATCTTAAAATAAAAATGCTTTGGAGCTTATATGTACACTTTACCAAGTGGACAATTGATGACATACCTAAACTGGAAACCAAGTTATCATATAATTACCAGAGGAGCCACATCATTTTGGACACACTATGTTGGTATAAGAACAACATAATTTTCCTAAAGTGAAA
This sequence comes from Camelus ferus, assembly GCF_009834535.1. Lineage (NCBI taxonomy): Eukaryota > Metazoa > Chordata > Mammalia > Artiodactyla > Camelidae > Camelus > Camelus ferus. The sequence continues at coordinate 56,596,438 of NC_045697.1, read as the reverse complement.
AATTAAGTCTAAGGTGTTATGCCTAGATGAAATACCAGAAATCTCTTCCAGGAATGACCTAGCTTCTGGATGATAGAGAAAATAAGCAAAGAAAACATTTTATTTTAACCCAGTGTGAGGACAATCCTCCCATTTCAAAAGAAAAGACTTTCAGCGCCTACATTCATGCCTTAGAGCATCACACATCTACAACCTTTCCCTAAACAGAGATGAGAAAGTTACAGAAGAGCCACATTGTAATTCTTTGGAAGGTGAAGTGCAGGACTTCAGTCTTATCTTTAGGGAACCACGAAAAGGGAGGAGAGAAAAGAGAAATAGGTGCCTATATATAATTAAAGCACGAGTGACAGCAACCAATTGATTTTCAAGTCCATTAACACTTATGCCAATAAAGACTAGAACAAATGTCTGTTAACTCAGCATTGCCCATAATCCATCTGGCTGTGAAACTTCTTTGTCACTTAATGTAGTTTGAAGGATGTCCACAAAATGATGGAGGAGAGTACCCTTCCATATAAGTCAAATATTGATCACTTTATAATATTTATTAGATGCAACTACTTCTTTCATTTGAAATATGAACATATGGCAAGAAAACCCAAAGGAAAATAATTGGAAGGGCACTATCTACATGACCATATTTCAATTATTGCTCATTTTTCCCCATCTCTTTTAAACAATGTCCCCAGCTGGGGTACCAGCTACAGCCTTATGGCATTGTTAACTTCTCTTCTAATTGACCTCTAATTGCTAACTTCCCTTCCAATTGACCTCTGTCCATAGGATCTTATTGATAATGAAGTTATAGTTTTGTAGAATGTAAAAGTGTTTGTGTTTCTAGTGTTTTTACCCATGGTAAACAAACACATCTCTGTAAATTATTCTAAATCAATTGAACTTTCCACTTGCAAGTAAAGGTAGAAAAGGTTAAGCTCTTTTAAATGAGACAATTGACATTTTCTTGCTGGATAAAGGGGCTATTAAAGGTTAAAATTAATTTCCCTAAACAGTGGAGTAACTATAAACAATATCAGATGTTTTACTTGGAAAATTGTGACATTTCAATAAACATCTTCTCTTTCCTATTAATAGAGGGGGCAGTTGGAGAGAGAATCATTAATAGCACTTTTGGAGAGCTAAAAAAAAAAAGGCATTTTAAACTTCATGAAACTAAATAATCAAAAATACTCAAAGTCCTTTGTAATATTTATTTCAAATTTAGGATAATCATAGCTATATCAGGTATTAATCTTGTAAAGATAAATTTCAGGTGGCAAGATTTAATATACATACAAGTTTATGTAAAAATAAGTCTTGTTAAAATTAGCTTCTCTGAATAGAAAAAAATGCATTTATCTAATTGGTGAAATTAGTGATTTGAATTGGTATGAGTCTTCATTAAAGAAATGTAAAATGTATCTTTCAGGTAATTAGTAATCTAAGCTTCTAATTAATTATTATGTAATAAAAGTTTTAATCAGTAGTTAAGAAAAGTTGTGATGATTGCAGCTATTGCCTTTGTAAATAGATGACTCTAAAATGCTTGCAATTTCCAGCTGTTTTTAATTCCAGCCCTACTCTTACAAAGTTTGAAGTATACATTTTTTAGCCAACTCTATTACTCAAGATTTTCTTTAAAAATACATTCTCAAGCAAGGGAAGTAAGCTAGACTAACTTTCCTTGTTTCACGACTCTTGGACTCCCATTGCTATTGTTAATGTAACGTGTCCAAAAATATGCCCTTTTACATTCTATGCTGTCTTTCTCTGCTCCCCTCTCCTGTTTTTTTCTGGACATTCTCTTTCCTTTGTCTCTTGTGTTTCTATGTAGTTAAATATAGATTCTATTCAGCAGATCTTCCTCAGAACAGGACTTTGTCTTGAAAGAAGGCTTCAGTGAATTTTTAAGTATTCGGAGGGCCAGTTCTGGAGTTTTCCTGCATCTGCCATTTCTGCAGTTTTCTTGCACTCATGCAATCGCAGCCTGAAGAACACTGCAACTCATTTTCAGGTTTTCTGGATTTTTTTTTCCCAAATGGAGAATCTTTCGATTTGTGACTTAGTGCCTTTTGAAACTTGATTTTTGGTTCTCCAGCTCTCAGGCTCATCAGAACTCTGCCCATCCTCTGCTTCCTTTTACACAGTTGGCAAAGACCACAAGGCTTTTTCCCAGTGTTAGTAAACATGTCTACTCATAGTTAGGACACTTTATCATTTAGTTTTGCTGTGGAGGTGTTTTTTTCATCATTTTCTTTTTTCCAGTCTACTTGCTACATGTGACAGATTAATATTTTTCAAAAATGTTCACAACAATACCATCTTATATGGACTTCCAGAACCTTGTCATTTACCATCAAAAGCTAGAGTCTAGTATTCCCTTTCCTCTCTTCATCTTCACTGAGACATGTGACTGTCTTAAGATGTGATCTAAGTGATGCTGTGTGACTTCCAAGTCAAGAGTCAAGATCATAAAAGTCAATGTGAGTTCTTCCTTGCTCACATTTTCTCTCTGTCAATATCTGTCTCTGTCCCCATGCCTCTCTGTCTCTCCATTGTTTGTCCTTGGAAGATAGCCAGCATGTTCTGGGCAATCCCACACCCGAGAGCACATGTGAGGGCATTTGCAGGCATTACGACTGCCACCCCCAGGTAAGTCTCAGCTGACAGCCAACAGCAACTGCTAAATATGCAAATGAAGTGAGGAAACTTTTAGATAATTCCAGCTCCCAGTGTTTGAGCTGCCCAGCTGATAATGAGTAGAGTAGAAGTGAGTTTTTATTGCCAATTCCTGCCCAAATTGCAGATTCATGAGAAAAAAAATATATATATATATATATATGTTTTAAGCCACTAAGTCCTAGGGAGTTTTGTTATATAGCACTCAATAACTGAAATACTTTTTTATTGTAGGTGGTGGATTTAAGGAGATTAAAAATTACCCAGGGAAATTCAGAAGTGCTTAATGGTAATGTAATCCAATTTACAGACCTCATTTAGTAGTACTTTTTGTGTTTTGTTTAATTTTCATGCAGTCTGGTTGGTGATCGAAAGGCCATTTCATTTGGTTATGAAGTTTGTGAAGTTTATTAGTTTAAATGGAAGCACGGTACAAAACATCAAATACACAGATATCTATTTTAAACTGTTAAAATAAGAAGGCACACAGTAGCAAAACTTGCAGGATTAGGTAATGTGATATTCTCGGAGATATATGATTGTATCACTAGTATGTATTAAAGTTTTATTACATTCAACTCAAAGTTTTGATCAAACTATTTAGAAATTCAGATTTAAAACATGGTATAAACTGTTATCTAATGGAATTGTTTGCAAGATTTCACATGTAAATTGGACCAGGTCTGGCTGGGAATATAAAAAGAAGACATTTTAATACTAGTATTTCCATTTTGGCAATAATATAGCAAAAAAGAAAGAGGTTTTTGTAAAATGCATGTGTTAAGAGTGAAATATATTTGATACGAGACTATTGAAATTTATATTATTTCTATATTTAAAAGTTCAAGTTTTAAGAAACATATTCTGGGAAATTAGAAAAGCATTTCAATTGGAAATGAATATAATAAAGGATAACATGGTTTGTAATTTGAATAAAAATGCTGCTTTTTTCTAGGTTGTTTGAAGTAGACCAAGTAGAATACATTTTTTTCATTAGTTTTGCATGCATTCTAATTTTCTGTTTTGTTATATAGAAAAATTCATTGAAAGAAAATAATGGAGAAATATTAAGAATTAGGTATCTATGTCACATCAAAATGTCTTTTTACTATTACTTTAATGCTTTAACAAAGAAAAAATGTAATTGAATGTGAGAGGAGGAGAGAAGAAAGGCAGAGACAGAAAAAAAGAGAGAAAGACTAAAAGACAAAAAAAGGAATCTATTTTAAACAGACCAAACAAATGTAAATGGTATTACAGAAACGAAAGAAAGAAATCACTTTCTGCTGAAAAGAAAAATTATCTTAGATCTAAAGAAAAAAAGTTTTATGAGGAAAATATGAAAATATGTGAGGACAGAATAAGCATTAAGAAACCAAAAAGTTAAATAAAGCCTAGCTCTGGCTAAGAGAGCCGTGAGGATAAAGATCTTGTGAGTGACTATGGAGCATATAAAGTCATCGTGTGGTTTTAACTGTGGATAAACTGCTCCAAGTGATTTTAAAGATTTTCCTTCCTGCATATTGTGTATATTTTTTATGAAGAATTAGAAGGGATTGTGAATATTGTTTTCAGGTCCATGTGGGACTGACAGAAATTTGAAGAAATCTAAACCCATCTTTGAACTGGCCATATTCTATGTTACAGCAACTTTCAAAAAGAGCAGTTTCCAAATATCAAACACCAGAAAGTAAAATCCAGTGAAAATTGTAGGTTGAAACTTTAAATATATTTTAATTTACCATTTGTCTTAGCCTCAGTCCTCTATAAAAGAGAGTCAGATTCAAAGGCTTACATGTGGATGCTTCTTTGCAGTGCAATGCCAAAGAAATAGGAAAAAGAGTAAAAGGGATGTGAGGCAAAGAAAGAGGAGGAAAAAATAGAAGGAAGTACATTAGTGAACTGGCCACAGCTTCTTATCAAATGCAGTTGATTATTCAATCACTGTATTCTGAAAAGCTGTAGAGTTTATTGTTGGAAGGAGGAAGAAGAAATGATCAGTTGGCTCCCTCCCACCCCCTACTTACTACTGGTCAAAAACCACCCCAGGGGGCATAGTTGCCCACATTTCTGTGTTCTATTGCTAGGATAGTGCATAGGTACAGGAGATAATCTCTCCTCTTCAGTTGGTACCACATTCAGGGCTCCTTGATCTGTGGTAACTTGGTACCAAAAACACGGAACAGCATTAGCTGTTCTTAGGATGACAATTAACGTTGATTCAACATCCTTATCTTACCAACTGAAATAAGTTTGGTCACACAGACATACACACACACACACACACACACACACACACACACACTCACATGAAATTAAAAACATAAGATAAAATAAAATAAGGGAGCATCTGTTAATGAAATTAAATGCTTTATCTAGTTCCTTTACTTAAAGGAGTACCTTTCAAATCTATTTTCAGCTTTCTCAGAATTCTCGCATTCTTATCTCCCAAATAAGTTTATCATGAGTATTTTTACAGAAATGCCCATTTCATTACAAAAATAATCTATGGACAAAACTTAAAATTCGTAATTATCATCTTCTGCAGCAAAAAATAAAATTAAAATAGGTTTGGCATGGGACAACCATCACTTTCTGCTTCCTTGTGATGTCAGATTTTTTCTCCTTGAGAATATCAGGTAGGCACTTTAACACTTCGTGATCAGTAAAATGGGTTTTCAGTGTATTATTTGCAGTTCTCACGTCATTTTTTAAAGTTGATAATTCTTGCTTTCCCCATACATATTAAAATGTTTTAAAATTCATTATTTGTAAAGCCAAATTTTTATTTTCTGAATAAAAAAACCTAAGATCAGTTATTGGTTGTAATGAATATTCTCACAATAGTCATAATGCCATTTGTGACATTTAACTAAATAAAATAGGAACTATAGACCCTTAAAGCTAATTCTATCCAAATATATGTAAAGGTTTTTTTTCATTTTTTTGAGTCTGTGACATATTCTCTCACAGAAACAATGTATTAATGATCATCAGTCTGCAAATTAGCTCACTAAAGTCTAAAGAAGTCTTAAACAGAGATGTATAGTATGTTCACAGGTCAGAGAAATTCAATATTGTTGAGATGTCAGTTCTTCCCAAACTGATCTATGGATTCGAAGCAAACTCAATAAAAATCCAACAACATTATGTTGTACAGATGAACGAGCTCATTCTAAAATGATATCTACTAGCCAAAGATATTTTGAATGGTAGAACAATTTGAATGACAGATTACAAGGCTCACAATAATACCACAGTAATCATGTCAATAAGGATAGAAAAATAGATTGTGCAGACATATAGAACCAAATAGGAGGTCCAGAAATAGATCCACTCTTATCTGCTCGATTGGTCTTTAAGAAAAGTACCAAAGTAATTCAGTGGGGAAAAGACAGTTTTCTCAACATTGTTCTTCCTAGAACAGTGTAAATCCATTTGAAAGAAATGTATCTTCTTCACACTATAAAAAATATTACCCAAAATAGATCATAGATCTAAATATAATAGCTAAAACTAAAAAAAAAAAAACTAGGAGAAAACATAGGAAGAACGTTTATGACTTTGTGTTAAACAAATATTTCTTAAATATTACACAATAATTTGAACAAAAAATTGATTAGTTATGTATTTATCCTAATTAATTTTGGAAAGTGACATGGTTTTTCATTTATGATAGTTATAAATTTTCCTTGTTTAAATGAAATCAGAGGAATCAGGCTGCAAGCTACAATTCTGTGTGCTATTATCCATGTAATTACCATGGTCAGTTATAAAAGCTCTACCTGGCAGGCCTCACTGGAGAAAGCTACCCTCCCTACAATAAATGTGATGCACAGCCAGGACATTGCAGTCTCTGAAGAGAGCTGCAGTCAGAGGTTCACTCAGCTCCCCATTCCCTGGCTAGCCATACTCTTAATGCCATTGGGATTCCTAATGCAGACACCTCCATTTGAGGCCCGGTTCTTGGGGACCCTGGGTCAAGGCTTCTGGGGACTTATGGAAAGTCTACAGAGACAGCATTCCCCACGACTTAGTACTTTTCCACTCCTGATTTTTTTCTTCCTCTCCCTATTCCTGGTCCCTGGGTCCAAAAACATCAGAAGTCTTCTGTTCTGGTCTTAGTGCACAGTGAGAACCCCTCCAGCCCTATCATCTGCCATTAGGCGGGCTGCACAGAACACTGAGGATGTTGACTCATTTCTGGCCTTTTGGTTACAAGATTGTAGCAAGTGAATAAAGGCCTTCAGTTGGCTTGTTGCCCTAACTGACCATCTGCCAGCTCAGCTCACTCCTGCATTTCCTCTCTCTTTTTTCTCTCTCTTCATCCTCTCTTCTCCCTCTTTGTCTCAGCTCTTGACAAAATCTAAGTTAATATAATTTAAAAATAAATAAATACATTACAGGATATCTGCAGATACATAAATATCATAGATGTATGAATCAAATGGTTGAATTTGGGAACAATATTTTAACTTTTTTTTTCCTTCACAAAAATTCCCATTGTATTTCTGGTGGTATCATGGTAATAGAATGAAAGTGATAGTCATTTAGACACTTTCTTAAAGTGTATTTTTCAATGGTTGGAATTACCTTCAATCTAAAGAAATTGTAGAATAGAAAAATGAGAGTTTTTAATAAATATAAAAATTGCCATTATAAAAAGTGAATGTGCATAGTTTGGACTGTCTCTCTCCAAAACCATGCTTGTAAATAAGTGCAAGTGTATTTTTGTTGCCATTCTTACTAATCCTGCTCTAGAATTTAATGAACATTTGTCCCAAATGAGTTCAAAGTTTATTATAGCCCTTATTCAAATATCTCCCAATAATAATCACAGAAAAAGCAGTTAACAGATAGGTATTTTAACCACCCCTCTTTTATAGATAACTTATTTTTTTTAAAAAGAAACCATTACTGTTAATTGTAAGAGCATTATAACACCATTTTTAAAATACGTGAGTAAGAAAAGTATCAAAATATAACTATTTAGAATGATTATTTTTAATTGAAAGGCCACAAAAATCCCTGCTGATACTGAAACAACTACTGTGTGGTCAGCAATTTTCTCAAATTGCCAAATGTTATTAGAAGTGATTCATGCTGTGACAGCTACTTTGTATTACGAACTTTGGAGAAAACAAGAAAATAGTGTTCAGATTCATGTAGATTTCTATTCCTCCAGTCATGCAATTGCTCTGAAAAAAAGTAGTAACAGATTAGTAGTTAAATATCCAATAAATTTGAGCCAAGGAATTATCTTGAAAGTTATGGTTATTTTTTTTTTCACATAGGACACCTCTAAAGGGTTCAATACTATTTTAATTTCTCTCAGAACCATTATGAAAAAAGTTTCTAATGCTTGAAATAGTGAGATGGAATCTCATCAATATTATACTTCTATGTTTTTAATGGATTTGTTGATCCCTAGCTATTTTACTTCTAGCAGAAATTTTAATATTTATTTTCTAATTAAATTCTGACTTTTAAAATGATTTAAACAGACTTAATGTAATAATAAATCACTTTAGGGTTTCACAAATGTTTAAAATCTTTTCATTCATTGGAAGCTTTGTCAGTCAATACCTAGAACAACATTTTACAAATTATACATTGGAAAAACTCTGATTACTGCAGGAAATAATGTGAAATTGTTAAAACTGGTGAAAACTATGTTTATTAAGAGAACATGGAAAAATATATTGGTTTGCATTGAGAGAGTTTAAGGTATTCTTAAAGTTCACCTGTATAGGCATATTTCATAGACATTCCTGAAACAATTTTTTACAATATCGGTCTTGACTGACAATTCTGAAGAAGCTGAGGAAATTTATAAGCCAAGTGTTATTATCTAATAATTAGAACCGTTAAGACATCAAGCTACCAGAGTGAGAAGGAGATTGGATAGCAGCAAAGGCTCGGAGGATGATGAGCGGATGACGGCTGGGAAAGTTGGCATGGTCCTCTCCTCCAGTTTGGTTAGAAGGGAGCATTTAGACAAACTTTGAGTGGAGGTCTGATTCCCTACTCCTTGAATATAAATTGTCATGCTTAATAAAAGTCTAATTGTAATCAACCATGAGATTTAAGGCTTCAGCTATGGGGGCAAATTAAAATAGATTCTTCATTCACACTTCACGTGCTGTTTAAAAATTCATGTGTATGTGTTTATAAAATTGGTTACATCAGACTGTGAAACACAACTTGTGTTGTGGGCTTTATATCAACAAATATCTAAAGGAGAAAACCTGGAATCAATAGAAGTGGCCAAATATAAATAAGAAAATCTTAAGTTTTGTGTCCAGTGCCTTCATCTTTTGTATATGAGTCAATAGAAAAAGACCTAAAAATTTTCTGCTTCTATTCCTTTTTCTTTTCATACCGAATAACCTTCTTCTTCACCTAACTGTTCTTCAGATGTTCTTTCTATATTTTATTTTTTCCACATGTAGTTAGTCAAGAAAATACAGTTATTTTCCCAGTTACTATGTTTATTGCTGGAAAAAATTATCTTCACCAAGCAAATGATATGAGAAAAAAAGGGATTTTCTGTTAACTCTGCTAATCTCATCACTTAATTTCCATAACAACAGGGACACTAACAGTAATAATCATTATTGAGTATCTTTCAAATTCAATAAGCACATCAATATGCATACTTGGGTTGTAGAATAGGTACTTTTTCATCTGTGAACTTGTTCTCTAATTCCATTTGTTCTAAATTTGTTACCTCAGACATCTCTAATAGAATTCTTATCAAATGAAGGTCTTTATCTTGTCTTTTAATTTTTATTCTAGAACTAAAATTCTAAGTGATCCAATACCAGTTTCTGTAATGACGTTAAAAATCTCTGTGTAAAAATGTAGTTAAGATAATTCATTCATCTCAAGGCAATTCTTGGACTCACGTGCACAACAAAACATACTTCCTTTTGTGTTAACAAACCTATAAAATGTGTATTAAACATACAAGAATGTAAATCTTCTGCAAGTAGATTTCAACCCTAAATCTCAACATTATCAATATGAATTCTCAAAGATTCTTAAATACTACACTATCAAAACTCCTGGACTGCTTCTTTGTTGAGAAGACGGTACTTCAAACACTTTTCTTGAGTTTTATTTAAATACTTTATAAGAAAAAAAGAGAAAGAGAGAAGAACACTGTTAGCTGAATCTCAACAGAGATTCCTAATACACCCTTGGTTTCCCTGACGGCCTCCTGCAAGGTTCAAACTAGTCAAGGTGTTAAGCTAGTGTGAAAGACGAATGGCATCAACTCCAGCTCTGGGTTAAAAGATCTTAGGAAAGGAAAGATTTATCAAAAATGATAGACATGTGCCTTTGCCAAGATGGTAAACTGTGATAAAACCTAGCTAGTAAAATACTAGTTCATAACATGACATATTTAGTAGAGTATAAACCTTCCAAAGCCTCTTTAGAAATTAAAATTTTGTTTTGACAAAAAATGATATTACCTGAACACCTACTGTCTTATAGGCTATCAAAATAAAAACCATAGTAATAGTGTTTAAATCTATATCTAGTATTCAAAACTCAGCAAAAAGTCACCTGGATAATAGATATAGAACATTTAAGTTAAATAGGCTTTTATTTTATACAAATATACAGCTGAAGACATTTCACTTGCTGAAAAATATAGTGTAGTTTTATACAGTAATAAATTACTCCAGATTTCATTTACAATTACTTTCACTTTAAGCAACTACTAAATTGGCAGATATTTCAAGAATAAAGTTTTCACAAAGTAATCTGTCAAGGTGAAAAGGTTTTTGTGTTGGGTGGTACAAACATATCAGAGCATCACTAAGTCAAGAGAGGGATCAGAATGTAAGATCTCTGTGCTCAATGCTGCTTCAAGCCTCTGTACTCTCTGTCCCCTCAAACTGGAGTATGATTTTTCTTCCTGACTAAACTATACACACACACACACACACACACACACAGAGACTTGTCTTGATTAAAGATCCAGTTGTACTTTGTAGATGATAACTTTAAAGCATAGAATAGTAGAAATTTGGTCAAAAAAAAAGGGATAACACTCAAAATAGAAAATATTAATAATATAGTGACATCAGCAGAAGCAGGAATGCAGAGGCAGAGGCAGCTGTAACTAGGGTTCTCTGGCTGTGGGCAGGGTGCTGGATTTTCTACATATGCTCTGACTGTGCACCAAAAGGAAAGTGAGTCCAGCTGAGAGCTGGACTATGTAAGCTAGGTACAAGTGTTTGAAAATAGAACCATATATGGAACACACATGCATAAACACATGCACACTATTACATATAAACACTGTGCTAATTGCTTTTCTATATCAAAAAGAAAACAACTCTTTTGTGCCATCTGTGTTCTGGATCTGACTTATTATCAGCTTGTGAGAGCCAATTTTAAATTTTCAGAAATTTTGCCATCTAGCTGTTAAATTCAGTCATTTTTAAGAGTTAAATTATGTAAAGTGCCAACAAAATAAATTACAGAGAAAACAAAGTGAATAAAATATCAAAAGTCCTAATTTCTTAATTATATCATTACATGTTAGTATTATCTGTGTTCTTTAAGTTAATTACATCTATTATATTTGTATGATTGGAATGCTACAAAATGTATGCTACTGTGCATCTCTTCTGAATTCTGGGTAAAGTGATGTCACATTTGTAGCTTGAAACTGGGCAGAGTAGGGTTATTTACAAAATACAAGCACACTAAAAATTAGGGCTTTTTGTTTAGAGACTCAGTTGTTAAAACATTCCTAGTACATCACAGTGTAATGTCCTAATTAAATATTAAAAAGGATGATTTTTAACACAAGAATACAGTAGTTTTTTTAGTTCAGTTACCCTGATAATAATATTTGAAATCAATTTCCAAACCAATATGATAGTTCTCAAACCTTTACACCTAATAACAGCCCCACCCTATTGATTTATAGCCATCTGGCATCCCTATATGTGACTGTGGATGCTCAATTTCTGTCCTGTAGTAGAAAAGTCACAATGTAATGACACATTAGAATAATAAGAATCTACACTATATTTGCATTTCCTATTTCAAAAACTTGGTTCCATGTGTAGTATGTATAACCATATTCATAGCTGTCTGAGAGATTTATAAATGTAATATTGAATTGTGAAAAAAAAAAAGACAGTTCTCAAATATCCTACCATCTTACTATTTGAGGATTATCTGTTCTTACACTTTGGTATGGAGAAAAATAATCCACTATTTTTTTTAAAGAAATATTGTTGGCTTGAAGATTTGACTCCAGTAGATATATGTTAAACCAGTACCCTAAGTAAGATAGGTGGTACATAGACCACATATTTAAAAACACTTTTTTAGGAGGCAGTAATATTTAATTTCTATTTGACAAATAAATGTGATGTTATATAATAGTGTATATAAACTATACTTTAATTTGAAAAAACCCTACAAAAAATAAATGTGATGGGGATCACATTTTATATATACTAGTTAAGAATTGCTTCTAGTATACATCTCCAAATGGTTTTATATCTTTAGTCAGAAATTAAAATAAAATTTGATTTAAATAAGTATTAATCAACTTGAAATGTTTATGCTTATGTTCTGATATGATTTTTCATATCACTTTTCTAAAGGCCTCTTTCCAAATTTTACTGACCTAGGAAGATAGTCCTGTAAGTGAAGGAGATTTAAAAAAACACCCAGTAAAGATTGTTTCAATATTAAAGCTGTCAGGGAAACATAAGGGCAGTCAGAAAGCTTGATTAATTAATACTTGCAACTGGGATCAAATTGTATAGGTCAGCTTCTCCAAATATTTCAGGGTTGATGAGAAATTAGGACCACTAATAAATGAAGAGTGAGTGACATTAAATTAATGATGACTTTAAAGCTGCTGAGGTATTGAACTCATCAGTTGAGTTTATCCTTAATAAGAAAAACAGCAAAGAGGAATCCATGCAATTAGAAGTGGCATGCTTGTAATAAAAGCAGCTCCTGACAAAAACAAGCATAGGATATTTTATTTGAACTTAGAGACCTTGTTTGATAAATTAAAAGTTCCACTATTTAAAAAAAAAAATGGATAATTAGCATTGGAAAGTTACAAAAAAGATATGTGTTAAATATTTTAGTGATCTTCATGATAGTTCTTAAGTATTAAAAAAAAAGTACCAGAAATCATATGGAAACAAAGTACCCATGAAATAAAAGGAGATACGTTAATACTAATTTGAACAGAGAACATTGGGCTAAATCAAAGCTAGCAGTAAAAACCTGTTAAAGAATTATGACTGAATCTTAACCCAAACCAGTCATATCTCTTACCATCATCCCTGCTTGTTTCCCCCACCCCCATACACATAGTACTCCAGAATGTTGAATTATCCAGTTCCCCAAACTCTCTATACTCTGTGACTGTTTTCCCCCCTTCTATTTTTCTTCCATCTATCTAAATCTTACTAATCTTTGGTTCTTAGTTTAGGCACTCTTTAGTTAGACACTTGCTCTGAGAAGACTTCCCTGGATTTCTCTCTGGGTTAAGAATATTTCTGTGTGTTTCCGTACCAGTATGTGTGCCCTGTTGTAATCCTTCATCTTGCCTGAGCTGGCTATCCCACTAGATATCTTGTAGAAAAAGAACCTGTCTCTCTTTGGTACCATTTCATCCCTAGTGTCCAGCAGAGTTCTCAGTAAACATTTACTGAGTGCATGAATGGACTAGGTAGTCGGCTAGGCTTCCTTGCTTGGAATATGAAGAAATTCTGTGTAGGAACTGATACTGGCACAGCTCATTGGAGGCTCACCTGGATGCACTCTTCTCTTTTACTATCTGTTACAGAGCAGTTTCACAAAACAAAGCCCAAAGACCATCTACATCAAAATTATCTGAGACATTGCTAAAATATCTAATTTTGGGATCCCACCCAATCACTTTTGAAATAAAATTTCTGGAAATAGAATCATGAAATTCCTGCACATACTAAAATCAAAGAATGCCACTAAGGAGAAAACATGGCAAGGATGGGGGTTTTTTTGTTGTTGTTGATTCTTGGTTATGGAATCTACACCATTATCTCACAGAAGTATGGGATGTAAAATTCTTAATTCATGGACATATAACAGAGTTTTGTACAGAAAAATATGTAAATGTAAATATTTTACATATTAATGTATAAATATAATGTAAAGATACTTAATAAATTAACCAGAAAAGTCTGTCAAGTTGCCTAAAGTAATATTTCAGAAGGCAACAGAATCAGCAGCATAGAGAGAACTGACAGATACTCTAATTCATATAGATCCTGACTGCATTGCCAGGTATGATTTGTCTAAGTTTATACCAATCTGAAAGTGAGTGGAATGAAATATGCTGTTAGTGAGCTAGTCAGGAAGAATAAACTTATATTAGCTTCAGACCCAGTTGTTGTAGGAAACTATGATGAGAGGGTGTTGGGTGTGAAAACAAGATCCAAAGTCCAAAGTCCAGGATTGACACCTGCAATAGCACAGTGCTCTGTTACTGGTGAGAGAGGAGGTCTACCCTCCTTCTCATCTTCACTTTAAAATACCGCAGGCTCATCTCTGTTTCTTTTCAGTTTTTCTTTAAATAACACCTCATTTTAACTGTGTCATATAAAAGCAATGCTTACAAGTCTTAATTGCTGACCTGAGCAAGTTATTTGAGAGAGAAAATAGGTAGTAAATCTTATAATCAGGGTGCCCATACACCCTAGTCTGCCTGGGGTGGTCTGATTTAATCCTATAGTCCTAGTGTGATTAGTAAGAGTGCCTCTTTCATTCTCAGAAGTACCCCAGTTTGAACAATAAGTTGTGTGACACCCAAATTTTAAACTGCATGGGTATGTGGTATGAGTCCTGTAAAAGTTCTTAGAAAAAAAATAAAACCTTTCACTGCTAAATTTCTTGGTTTGTATTAAACTTTTGAAACAAAATCATTGTATTACTAAATAATCAGAAAAAATATTTTTGAACAACTCTAGTCTCCAAGGATGTGTGGAAACAATCACAAAGGCAAGTAACAGAAAATGAACGATGTCTTACCTCAGGCTAACTATCAACCCCACTCAAATCATTTACTGCCCTCTGCCAACTCCCTTTCTCACTCCCCTTAGTGGTGTATCTGGGGCAATATGTAGGCTATTTGATTAAGTAGCAAATTTCTAACTTGTGCCCATGTTGAAATGAAATTACTTTTTACCTCAGGTTTTAATACGAAGGAAGATTTGATAGTGGGAAACAGAAAACAAAATAAAGAAAAAATAATTCCAAGTAATGAAAGAAATTTCCAGGTAACACTAAGTCCAGTTGCCTTTTCCTGGGTAAGGCTAGGGAGAACTATATAGCGCCTAAGGGAACCGAAGAAGATAGTGCTTAGAAGTCATTTGCTAATATTTTGAAGATTTCACATGTGGCATCTGCTAGCATTCAAGGAGTCACTCCTTAAGCATTTGCACAGATACATAGATTGGTAGGCAAATTCAGTAATCTCTTTTGAAAGTTGGATCCTAGCCCCTGCCAAGTGAAGTTTGAAGAGCTTTATCTGAAATACATTTCTTTTTGGTAAATAACAAAATTTGCTCTTAAATGTAACTATATAGAAATAATGAAAATTAATCATCCATCAATTCTGCCATAATTGGCATTGGCCTAGTAACAAACACTTGTCATCTGGTTTATTTATTGTGGAAATATACTAATTCAAATTTACTTTTTAATACTTTTGTTAAGAAGGATAGATACTAAAATATAACATTGAATATTACCTACCAATTTCCAAATAATATTTATTGAATCCTTTTGATGTGCCTGGCTCTTTTTGAAGCACTCTACAGTGCTCATTTAATTTTCAAAAACACTAAGAAATAAGCATTGTTATATTCCTGATTTCAGAGACATGTAAACTGAAATACAGAGAGATTAACTGATTGTCCCAGATCAGTCTAGCTATATCAGAGCTAGAATTTTGACAGAGTCTGTATACCTAACCACTATATTATATAGCTTTCCATGGTTATTTCTTTAATAAATGGTCAGTCAGTTTGTACTCCTCATTGATTATGGCACTGTTTGAACAAATCCACTTTGGTATCTAGTAGTCCAAGAATTATAGATTAGCTAAAATTGTTTGGGTTAGGAATGGGCTATGCATGATCACTTATGTTTTATTAGCATACTTGAGAAATAAAGGAGACAGTCTTCTTTAAATAAATAAAGAGCATTGCTGTAAACCTTTATCCACTGCATATTACTCGCAGTCCATCACTATAAACTTTCTGATATTTTTCTTCTAAAGAGTACAAATCCTGACTAGAGAGAAGACATATGGGATATATCTGCTTATTATATTAGCAAGCTAAGCACTGGGTTTTATCTTAAGAAGAAATATCTATAGTAGGGATTCCAAATTCAAATGATGAATAGAGTCAAAAACATAATGGACATTAGTTGGTTGTAGACTGATAAATATTAACCAGTATTTTAGCTTCAGTGATTGGAAGACAATAGGGAATTGTGGGAAGTATGGCAAATCAGAAGATGTATGTCCTGTCTAAAGAGTCAGACATGAAACACAAGTTTGACTGTTTCTAAAGGGAAATTAGATACCTAGATTATTGCATGAAAGTATTATTTTTAAATGTTACTAGTAGATGCAGTTTAAAAACATTTGCAAACCAGATTAACAGTGGAGCAAACAAAACAGTCTTTGGTCCACGTTCAGTATATCTTGACAGTTTAGACCTGGTCTATAGCATATACCACATACAAGCCTCTGTTCTATAGCATATACTGTGTAAGGAGAACCTTAGCAGCCGCCATGATACTTGGTTATTTTTTTGCCCTTGGACATACACTTTGAAGAAATGCCCAAGGTAAAAGACTAATGTTCACTAAACAAATGCATGAATGCCTACTCAAATGAATATTTCTTAGTTGGGCAAAGTGTTGGGGTTTCAAAAATTATAGATACATTTTTCTGACCTATGATACTCAAAATCTAAGAAAAAAACAGACACATAAGCAAATAATTACATTTCAAGGTACATACTTCTTTTATAGCACGTATTATGGTGCTAGAAGAACAGAAAGGAAGAAGTTACTGCATCTGGTGGATTAGCAGAAGTCTATGACTTGGGTCTTAATTGAATCGGTAGGCGTTTTTAAGACATAGAATGTGGTTGGGAATAGAATTATTAGCCAAGAGAATTAATGTGCATTAATATTATTGTTTAAAGTGCCTGGAATCTTCAAACCAAGCCATCTATGTTTTTAATGAGATTGTGGAACAAACAGAAATGCCCACATACAACACTAAATAATATCAGAACCAAATCTAAGTCAGAGGATTTTAATTACTGATTTGCTTTAAAATATTAGACACAAACATTAATTTTTCTTCCTATTAGTCTTGGGTAATTACCATAAAGTCTTATAAACTATCATGATAAATTTTAGTAAAGAATTAGTGACATTTTTTTTTAGTCAGAAAGAGCATTATTATTCATCTAATCCAGATTCCATCCAGTGCAGAAATTTCTTCCATAGTCCTTGAAGTTGCTATGTCTATTTACACGGTTCTAATGAAGAAAAACTGCTTGTCTAGGTTTGGATTTTATTCTTGGGTATCTTTAATTACAGAAAGCTTCACATTGCAGGGAGTTCAAATCTGCCTCCGTATAAATACTATATATTGATCTTAAGGTCTTTCTTCTAGAATAACCAAATAATATTTTGAATTTTCACATGGTAATTCTTAAAATGTTTGAAGAAGCTGTCATTTTTGAATGTTTGAAACTATCATTTTTTTTTTGTCTTCTATCCCCAAGCTATATATAGCCAGCTCCTTCAAATATTACTTATTTATTGTGGTTTCCAGAACTCCATGAATCAGTTAGCTTTCCTCAATCCCATTACTCCAAGTGGAACCTCTATCTCTTATTAATATTTGTGTCATGATCATGAATGGAAAAAGATAAGAGAATATGAATATATCAGTGCACAATTGTCCCCTAGGCTTAAACAATAATACAAACCATATTCTTTCCATATGATAGAGGTCTGGAATGTCATCTAATATATACTTCTACATATTTGGTTTAGATTTGAAATGTATATCAAGAAAAACACAGTTATTCCCATTGTCCTTTGCTATATATATGCTAACTTCACAAAAATTTGCATGAAAAATTTTTAAAATATTTCTTGAAGTCTTTGCTATTTAGACTAGTCCATGACTAAGCAGACCATTCTGTTTGTGGGATCCAGTATTGTTAGCCTGCTTTCCATAACATGTGCTTTATTAAGGTTACCTCCCGCTTTTTTTGCAAGTCTTTCTTTAATTTTATTCTCTTTTCTGCATTTCAAGCTATTCTTCTTAATCCAAACAAAATGGTACTCCGCAGCGCCGTATTTCCTATGTACTTATAAGTGACTCTGAGTAAAAACCGTGTGCCAGATGGATGACATTAAAGTGGAACCTGATAGAGTACACTTGAACAAAAGTATGAGGCAGTTTGTTAAATTTCTCACAGATAATCACAAGGTGATATTAGCAGGTTTAAATTATGAAAACTATAGAAATCATAAAGGATAAATTATCATAAATATTTGCTGAAAAAATAATGACTCTTCAATGAGATAGAACTTTTGCTTATTATGGAAAGAATAGCCACCATGAAAGTAAAAATAAACAGTTATCTATGATTGGGATATAATTTGCTTTGCCAGAAAGACTTGACTAAATACTGAAATATGTGAGACACTTTGAAATTAGGAGCAGGCATAGCAGGGACACAGTAAATAAAGTTTAAATAATAGAGTTGCAACAAAAAATTGCTGAAAATAGAGAACATATATGGGAAAAATAGCACCAATGAAAGAAAGAAGTTTGGAAAGAATGAAGATGTTTCAGGACTGTAATAAATGGAAGCCCTCTCCCTCATCCAAGTTCAGAACCAATTGAGAGGTAGGCTAAAGGGTCAAGTAGACTGTGGTAGACTGTTATATGTTAGTCCCCAGTGAACAACACATCTTAGTATTTACCCCACAGTATGACCCCTTTCCACATGGAGCTCATACTTGGTAATATTACTTGCTTTGAATGCAGCTTACATGAGTGACCTTAGCTAAATCATAAGCAGCAGCAGAAGTACCAAACTAAGCCCAGTCCATCCACAAAATTATGAGAGAAAAATAAAATTTTGTTTTAAGCCACTAAATTTTGGGCTGGTTTGGGCAATAAGTAATTGAAACACTGATGTAGATCAAACAACAGGACTGTTGGTGAACATGGCTTAGATATTTAGCCTAATAGGCTTCCTAAAACTGAATCCTAGAGTTAGATAGTCTTATGGCCACCCACTCATGGGAAATGTCTGGCAACTAGAAGTCCCTCCCCATAGGTTTTGAATTTCTTCCATGTAAAATTTGCAGCATAGAAGGAGCAAAACTGAATACACCCTGTGCAGGCAGGCACACTCTAAAAAGAAAAGAGGGATTTGGCCATGAAAACTCTATTTTTAATCTCTTATCTAACATAATCAGATTACACTCCTTTTTCCCAGAGGATTCAGGGAACAGACAGTAATGGAGGAAATGGAGACATGAGTGCCATTTGTATTGTTGTCTCTCCATTTGGAAACCAGAGTACGTGGAGACGATCTTCCCAGTTCCCGTCCCCACCATGACCACCAACAGAGGCTGCAGCAAAAGCTATATGCAGATACTGTATCAGGAGACATCATTTTCCAACCTAAATTTCTGGTGAAATTGTATAATCTCTAAGGTTCAGGCTGTGTGTTATATGTGTTGTTTCTTTCTCAGGATTCAACTCAATGCCTGACATAGAGTAGACATGTAGCATTGAATGAATGAGTTAAAAACACAACCTTTCTAGCTTAACTGTAGTCACTGAATTCACTCAGAAATTTTTTAAGTGTGGGGAAAATACTCTATTGTGAATTTTAATGTATCTTAGCTTATGTAGATAAATTAACAAACAAAAATGCATATTAAATGTTTGTAATTTCCTATTAAGTCCTACATAAATTTATTTTTAAAATCACCTCCAACCTCTGTGTTCTATGATGGGCTATGCAGAATTTAATTACTATTAATTACTGTTATTATTTCCTGATGTTCCTTATCAGAATATTTCATTTTTATGCCAATTAGAGTATAATTATTAGGATAATGGACTCTACAAAAACCAATTATGCAATGAGACTAGATGGGATTTATCTCTAGTAATTGAGTCTCACAATTTAAGATCAGAATAAGTGAATCAAAATGAAAATGTAGAATCATTAATCCCCCAGGCATCAACAATAAGGTTGAATTTGCTCTTTTACCCCAAATTAATCTGATATTTTACAGTGTCACACCAGTTGATATATAGGCCCATTCAGCATGAGTAAAGCTGTGTTCATCCCACTTACAATTCAGCCTCAGGCCACACATCTTCCACGAACTTTTTTTATTAGAGCTTTATATTTGATCCAGAACAATGATGTAAATATGTGGTAAATTCTCAGTTACAAAGTTTCCTTGGAACTTATTTGGTTCTTATTCTAATTTCAGTTCTAAAATGCATTTCCCTTAAAAATAGGGCAGAATGGACAGCCACTCACTTGGTGTTAGTCTTGCTCTGGGAATGTCCCAATGCCTAATCTTCAGAAACTGTGATAAAATTCTGAATTGTAAAGATGCATTGCTTTAGGTAAACTCACCCTAAATACCTGATATAGCAACACTTTAAACTGTGTGTCTTTGAAAAGGACACGTTACTTAATTTCGTAGCAGGGAAGGTAAGAGAACATGAGGGCCAAGCATGACTGGGAACATGATAGAAGTGAGCAATACTGAAAGGGAGCATTAATTTTTTACACTCCACACACTTTTCTTTGGGGAATACATTTTGATATTTAAAGTGGTTCTGGAGAAACAGAATCTTAAGAATGTGTTTTCTAAATTGGTTCTGGGTTTTTTGTAATTGGTTCACTGATCAGTTTTAAAGGCACTGATGACTATTTCCAGTAGTAAAGAGAGCATGAATGGTTCATGGTGTGATTTGGAATAGAAATAGGCAAAATATCATCTTGAGATACTGCTAATCAAATACTTATAAGAATCAAGCTTCTGGGTGACTATGTATTTTTTAACTTCAAACATTTTTGTGAAACCAGTGAGTGTGATGAAATTGACTACTTGCTCCTAACTGCACTAAAGTGAATATAAAAAAGACGAACTCAAGACTTCCAGTTCCCTACTCAAGTGTCACATCAAGGACCTAAAAGTTTCTTTATCTTCTCTGGAAAAAGTTGTTGCCTCCTGTCGTGCAGTTGAGATTGCTAAAACATAAATCTCTGTCTTAAATTGCAAATGGCTGAATTTCAGTACAAATTGAATTGCCAACCTTGCAGAATGTCTACTGTTAAAGTGAAGGACTTGATTGGGAAAGAATGGAATCCTGTAAATTGGAATGGAAACATATGGGAAGATTCTAATGACACTGGGGGCACTGAGCCCCTAAATTCTGATGAATCTTCTTAACAGTAGAAGCAGACCTCCAGGCCTCTTCTGAGAAGGTTAGCCTTGCTTTGCTTGAGGAAATTGTGATGGTTTCCCCTGAAGTAATTTCCTTGTAAGACCCTTCTGATTTCCTCAGAACCCACTTCCAATGCTTCTCTTTGCTTCTAGACTTATAACTAGACGTAAGTCCCAGCAAGCCCTGAAAGGTGAGGTAAATATGTAAGACATGAAAAGGTATGCTACCTTATAGTAAAACCACATGGGTTTCCCAATACGTAGACAGAAATTGAGAGAATCTGTGTGGGAATGGAAAATAGGAGTATGGGATGATGCTGGCAGGAACATAAAGTTAGACTCAGTTGAAATCATTGACCTTGGTCCATTTAGCAGAGATTCTGGATTCAGTGTTGTATCTTAGGGGTAGAAAAAGGTATCCAAAGGAAGAGACATGGTCAGCAACTGGCAGAATCCCTACATGGATTCCCTGACCTGTGGAGCGAGGGCTATTTTGGTAGAAAAGTTCAAGTAGATGTCACTAGAACTGCCTCTACCTAGGAAAATAGTAAACCAGAAGCAATACTGCTTTCCTGGAGTGATTACAGGGATGAAGTGCCACCATTAAGAGACTGATGGAAGTAGGGCAGTGATTCCTACCACATCCCCATTCAACTCACTTATTTGGCCTGTGCAGAAAACAGATCACAGAGACTGACAGTGGTCTATGGTAAAGATAACTACATGGTGACTCTTAACTGCAGGTGCTATACCAGAGGCAGTTTCATTGCTTAAGAAAAAAACATACCCTTGGTACCTGGTATGCAGCAATTTATCTGGCAAATGCTTTTATCTTGATACCTGTCAGTGAAACAACCAGAAACAGATTGCTTTCAGATAGCAAGACTAGCAGCACAACTTCACAGCCCTACTTTATGAATATAGCAACTCGCCAGCCCTATGTCATAGACTAATCTGCGGCAATCCTAATTGCCTTGCCCTCCACGAGACATCACGCTGACCTGTTACACTGCATTGATAGCATTATGCCCATTGGACCTAGTGAGCAAGATGTAGCAACTATTCAAGACTTATTTGTATGGCATTTATGTGTCAGAGGTTGGAAGACAGACCTGACAGAAATTCAGGGGCCCTCCACCTCAGTGAAGTTTCCTGGGTTCCAGTGGAGTGGGGCGTGCTGAGATGTCCCCTCTAAGGTGAAGTATATCTGGTCCCTCCTACAAGCAAAAGGGAGGCGCAGTACCTAGGGTGTCTCTTTGGGGGTTTGAAGGCAATATATTCCTCATTTGGCTGTGCTACTGTAGGTTCCAAGTGACTCAAAATGCTGCTAGTTTTCAGTGGGGCCTAGAACAAGAGAAGGCTCAGCAGTAGATCCAGTCTGCTGTGCAAACTGCTCTACTATTTTGGCCATTTTTATTCATCAGATCCAGTGGGGCCTGAAGTGTCAGCAGCAGAGGGAGATGACGTTTTTAACCTTTGACAGGCTCTTAGATGTGAATTACAGCGTAGACCCTTAGGATTTTGGAGCAGATCCCTGCCATCCTCTGTGAATAGCTACTCTCTTTTCAAGAAACAGCTTCTTGCTTATTAGTGGGCCTTAGAAGTGACCAAGTGTTTAACCATGGGCCACCAAGTTACCATGAAACCTGAACTGCCCACCATGAACTGGATATTGTCTGACCCACCAAGCCATAAAATTAGGCATGTACAGTGTCATCGCATCACCAAATGGAAAGGCGATATATATGGTTAGGCTCCAGCAGACCCTGAAAAAACAAATTAGTGTACTGGGAGGATTTCTGTCCTTTTATGGATATCCCAGAAGGAAGCAGTAGTGCTGCGGCTGTCCACTTTTAGGTGGTGCCTAAATACTCTGCAGAGCCATCTGTAAACTAGGCCTGTTTTCTCTTTTCCAGTCCACTGATGGCAGAAAACTCCTTGATAAAACTGTAGAGGCAAGCAGAGAGAGGAAGGGGATGTAGCGGGAGTAAACTGTGAGGCACTGGTCCAAATGCCCAGGGGCCTCTTCCTTCCATGAAGGACAGTGGTGAATAGGAATCTTCCCAGTGGGCAGAAGTTTGAGCAGTGCATCTTGTTTATTTTACCTGGAACAAGAAACAGCCTGAGGTTTGATTGTATACCAACTCATGGGATGTGGCCAGTGGTTTAGTTGGTTAGTTAAGTCCTTGGCCTGATGACTAGGCCAGCTCAAGTCTTAAGAGTTAATAACCAGGAAGTAGTGGTGGACTAAAGCAAAAGTCAAAAAAAAAACCCAAAAATCACCGAAACAGTAAAAACAAAACAATAGCAATTAAACATCTATAATTGTTTTTATAAACACATATTACCTACTTAATATATGCTAGGTGCCTCATTAATTTCTTTACTTACCTTAACTCAGTACATCCTCATAGTTCTAGGAGTTAGCCCATCCTTGTGTCTTCAAAACAGCAGAAGGTCTGTATATTGTTTTTAATTATAAGGAGACAAGCCTCATAAATCATCTGTTTTCCTCACAGATGGATGAAACTTGCTTACATATCAAAATGTTTTTTGCTTTCTCCCCACCATCCTGCCTCCAAATCACATATTACAAATGTTCACATTGTAGAAAAGCCAGCTAATTACCTTGTGACCCACCCCGCCATACTCCATCAAAAAATCACTCATAAGCAAAGGGAGGGACAACTATGATGACATCTAGAGTGCTTCTTTTTCCCCTCTCCCTTTCTCTAAATAAGGTGCCATATCAGTAGCTTAGCTTTGATTACTGGTGATTACCAGTTACCCACTCATTTTCACATTAAGTGCAATTCATTGTTAGCAGAGAGTTAATAACTCTAGGTAACAAAAAGAGAGAGAGGGAGGGAGGGAGGATGGAAGACCAATTTAGGAAAAATGTGGTCAAAATTTACAAAGTGAATTTCTTATACCTTTTTGGCAGAAATTGAAACCAACCCAATAATGGACCTCATTCTGGGATACTATCAATTCCCCAGAATTGTATATTAATTTATTTTAGGATTCTTTTGGTTGTAGATATTGAATTTTATGTAGAATAAATGTATAGCCTAGATCTACTTAGAGGTAGATTTATTGTCATCTTTAGCAGGGACAGTTGTATAAATTTTTTAAATTGAGATTTAGGAAGAGAAAAAAGAATAAATATTCCTATAACTAATATAATGTACTTTTTCATAATATTTTGGCAGAAAGAAATGCCTGACTACACACATAACTCTTCCATTTATGGTTTTCTTTCTTCCAAGGGTATACAAATTCTAGTGCCATAATATTTATATATACTTAAGTTAGAAAGTGAGTTTTTGCTATTCTCCATAGGAAGGCTGTGCTTTATGACAATCACATTGCAGATATTCATATCCAGGATTTCATTTTCAATTGCCTCCAAATATTACTGTAAGAAGTAATAAAACTTTATTGAATGTCATTATCCATAGTACCCAACTGTACTTAAAAAAAATGTTGTACTTTTATGTTTTTTGAATAGCCCATTCAACACGTTTTATTTTTTATTTACTCTGTGCCAGGAGTTGAAAAAAAAAGATACCATTTCTCTCCTCAAGAGGCTCACAAATGTGAAGAATCCATTATACCATATATATTTTTTATTCTAATTCTCAAATTTCAAGTCAGAGGCTAAAACTTTATGAATTTAAAGAGAGAACCAGTGGGAGTGTCCAGTCTGAAAATGTACTAGAGTTAGTGTGGAACACTCAAAGTCAAACATAGGTCTGCAAATCTTTGTTGAAACAGACGTGTTGCAAGAGAGCTCCCACAAGTTCTTTTAAGTGACTTGCATTTTGCATTACTGTCCAATTTAAGACCAGAAGGAAAAAAAAACAAACATAGCCTTAATTCCATCTAATGATGTCAGATTTTATTAAGGCATTTCTTAGGCATATACATGAGATTGAAATGACCCATGTGAGTGACAAGTGGAAGTGAACAGATAATATGACATTTTGCTCAGTAAAGATAATATACCTTTGGATACTTCATCTACTCCAGAGACCCAATAACAGTGATGTAGCTTGATTTATTAGAAATAATTAGTCCCTTACTTTCAGAACATGTAATTTTTCATGTTCCATAACATGTTCCATTAAATGTTCATTTTCATGTGCCATAACAGATGAGAATTTGAACCATTTATTGAGCACCTAGAGTATGATAGGTTCTGGACTAAGCCTTATACCCTTTGATGTCCTTTAACCCTTGCAACAAGACTAGGAGGTGGAAATATGCCACAATTATCCTCGTTGTTGAGATCAAGGAATCTAAGTTTAGTGAACTTCAGTAACTTTGTCAAGGTGATATACTTGCAAAATACTCAGATAAATACCTGAGTCTGTGTTGTATGCCTACAATATATTTGCTTTATAAACACCAGGAAAGTATATAGAAGCATTTAAACCAGAATATCTTACCTTTAACTGTCCACTTATCTATCAATGTGTATGATTTGATAGAGTTTAGATCATGAGATCCACTGTTAGACTTAACACACTTCAGCATAGGCATCCCTCTATACTTTTAGCAGTGGAGTGAATTGATAACGATTTCAGGCTCAGAAGACAGATCTCATGGATTCAAAGCCCAGATCCCATACTTACTAGTGTTATTTTGGGAAAATTGCTAAAATGTTCTGCACTTCAGTTCCTTCCATAAATAGGAATAAGTACCTACCTCATAGATCTGAGGTTACAATTTATTAAATAGAATAGACATGTAATAAGCATTAAAGAAGTATTAGATATTACAATTCTGTGTAAGAAAGTAGAAATAAGAATATTTATTCACATTTGCTTATATTTTCATAAAGAAACAGTAGAAGAATGAAAAGAAAAAAAGCTAATATAAGTATCTGCCTACACGGAGAGTAAAAGTGAGACTTTGGTTATAAAGTTTTACATAGCTTTCACTATACTTTGTTATCAGCATCCTCAGTGAGTATATTGCCCTCCAGTTATTAAACCTAATTTTTTCTCTTTCAGGCATTATGATATATTTTTTTTATCTAGACAAATTTTTACATAAACTATGAGTTTTACATGTAACATTTATTAAAGTAAAAAGTATTTAATAGAAAGTTAAAGGTAGGATCATGCAATACATATGGTTCTAAACAAATAATAAACAAAGAATAGAGAAAAAGTGAGTCCAATACAACAAAACTGGAAAAAGACATGAGATTTATTCTTTATTAAAAATTCAGTAAAAGCTAGCAAAATCATATCGTTTAATTAAAGAAACCAAACCACTACAAAAGCCAGTGGCAGATGTTAAAAGGGAATTTTGCAAGTAGGATCAGGGAAGATAAAACTACTATACTCTGGTATTAAAGATTCATATCTACTTTACTATTATAATGTTTCATTCAGTCATTCCTATTAGGTTGCATTCTTCAAAGATTATGGAAGAAATCTTCAATGGCATTGAGAAATGGCAGACTTACTAAGAGACAGCTAAATTCCTGTGTAAAGTAAGATCTTGACTTCTATCAGAAGTGAGGAAACGGAATTAGGTGGCTAAATAATAAACAGATGAAAACAATGAAGGTAAGTGCCATTGAAAAAGAGATAGCCGGGGAGTGAACAGGTTGCTAAAACCAAGCCAGTTGCCTTTGATGTGTGTCTGTCCTTTTATGGAAAAAAAAAAAAAAATGCTAACAGGTTCTCCCTATCCTGAAAGGACCAAGCCAAAGTAAATCAATTTAAGGGAAGAGAGATTTCTGCTAGACATAGAAATAACAAAATGAAACATCTTTTGACTGTCATGATAATAAGATATTATCACTGGAAGTCTTTGAGATAGCAACATGTCACACAAATGTATTCAAGATAGCTCAGTCACCGACAGGCATCAGAGCTGCAGATTAGGTCATATAATTTCTAAGCATTCTATTGACTGTTATTCTGTGATCCTGAAAGTCA
Source organism: Camelus ferus (assembly GCF_009834535.1). Classification (NCBI taxonomy): domain Eukaryota; kingdom Metazoa; phylum Chordata; class Mammalia; order Artiodactyla; family Camelidae; genus Camelus; species Camelus ferus. The sequence continues at coordinate 56,569,238 of NC_045697.1, read as the reverse complement.
ATAGCAAAAAGCAAATCACTCCAGTATTTCAACAGTTTATCCCGTCTCACACACACACACACACACACACACACACACACACACACAAGGCTATGTTTTAGTTAGATTTTTGTATACATTTCTCCTACTATCACCATCCTTCCAATTAATTTGAGTCACTTACTATGCATATATTATTTATAATAAAAATAAAATGTTATTATAGAAATCAAATTTGAGAATTATATTTTTTTTTCTTTTCACCATTTATAGGTAGTTGAAGATTTTTATTTGTATAGGACTAGTTTTTAAGGGATGAAAAGACTGATTTGATTTTAAAGTTTGTTTTATTTCCTCAATCAAAAGTCATATTTTAGTATCCAACTTCATGAAGTTCCAATAACTTTTGTTTTTTTAAGCACGGTATACCAAGCATAGTCTCTAACATTTGTTTTTAATATCATTAGCGTTATGAAGATAAAGTCCTCTGTTTTGAAACAAAGTCTTCTAGACCTAACCTAACTTTATTTTAATGAAAGACATCCTAAAATGCCTAAACTCTATATACCACGTCGTTTATCTGGAATTTGAGGGCTTAAATCATCTTAAATGAACTTTAAAGGTACATATTCTTAATTTAGCTTTAAAAAATTTTGCAAATCAAAATTAACACTTATGAGGTTTATTCTTCAAATGAAACATTATAATAATGAGCACCTAAACACTCTCATGGATGTAAAAATCATCCTTAGTTTTCTTTCCTCACCCTCAGCAAGTCCAGATAGAGCCCTGAAAGTCAAATGATCATGTTACTCTATATATAGTTTGCCTCTATTTCTGCCGTATCTCTGCTTGCTAGTAGCAATTACTAGCAAAAAAAAAAAAATATATTATAATGATATTCCAGTCAAAACAGTTTCAGAAAATTGCTACAGAACAATGCAGTGATCTTTCAAATTTACCCACTTCCTCTGCCCTCTCATTCCCCAGATGATCTGCCAGCAGTTGTACTTTAATAAACACATCATGATACCACCAATGAACCTATTACTTTACATTGTATACATTGTGAACTTTTTTCCTTCTGAAATGACGTTTGACATCCTAATTTTGCTTTGGAGGGAAGAAAATAAGAAATAGAAATCAAGAATGAAAGTAATACTGATTTAAAAGTCTCATTTTTCCCGCAAGCTACAATACAGTAATTACCCTGATTTGTTTTTATTCACCTGATCACAAAAAAATTGATTTTATAAAACATTTACTTTTTTTAAGTATTTCTGCTTTACCAATAGTCCTTTTCATTGTCTACATATTGCCACATTTTACAACTCCAGGAGGCACATTATACATCGTATTCTATGCCATGTAGTGCATATTCAGCTTAAAAGAATAATGATTAATTTGATAGATAATTGACTTTACTCTAAATAGCATGCTATCATTGTACTGACAGTACCATATGTTGTCATTAGTCAAAATTCTCAGCTACCAACTATATAAATGTATTAAATTTTGGAAAGCAATGCTTGGAGAAGTTTTAGCATCATGACAAACACAAGTGATGGACAAGTGCCTTTATCCCATTGTGACAAATAGAAATGTTAGATAAATTAAAGAAGAAGCCCAATTCAAAAGAAATGAATAGACTCAAGTGCCAGATTAACAGCCCAAATGAAGCCAGAGCTTTAAGACAAGGTGACTTTGTGGTCTCCTGTGAGGGATTCAGGTCAAAGCAGAGTGTAGGATTGGGAATCTGGATTTCTAACGCTCACTGTAAGAGAAGAAATTTGTTATTAAGCCTACATACGGTGCATCGTCAAAAACCAGGCAACCTAGTACTCCCCTAACTCAGGATCCAGAACAACGAACACCTCTTCCCATCAGCCTAGACCAAATAAGGAAACTTTCAGTATGATTAATGTCAATGAAAAATTTATCAGTCCATCTTAAAAAGACATGGAAAATTTTTTTCGAGCCACATTGAGGAATATAACCCAGGAGCAGCTGCTCACAAAGTTCTGAGAACTATTCTGCCTGTTAGAGGTCAAAGCATATATATAGGTTTTTGAGACAGAGAGCTGTACATTAAATGACACAGATAGTTTGCATAATCCAGATTAGTAAGTACAAAGTGGTAAGTCATCATGACCCCTTACAAGATCAAGAACTCTTTAAGGAGTTGTCTGTTGGCGATAGAAGAACGTTACTCTTTATAGTTGAGCAGGCATTTCTGCCAATAGGGAGGTTTGGTTGATGTATAATGCAGACACACAATGCACAGTAGAGGGGACAGAGGAGGCCAAAGAAAGAGAAAATGTTTTTCATGTTTAAATTTTTCTTTTCTTGCCATAATGTATAAATTTTTATCTCATCACTAGGATTTTGAATGAAAAGTGATTTTGAAGAGATTACAGGCCTCATTATGCCCTATGTATGTGCTGGGGTCTGAGCATGTATGGTGTGCATTATAATGGTATTTTTAGTAAAACAGAGTTAGAGGGAAATTGGAAGTTCACCTCTAGGAAAATAGCTAATAACATTTGTTACATGTCTAAAAAGAAAAAACTAGTTTTCATAGAGCAGATATTGACATAAGTGAAAAAGTCAAGAAACAAAGTGAGACTTATAACATGATACAATTTACAAAAATAAAAACTCAGGCATTCAGAATGCCACATACAGAACAAATTTCAAACATTAACCAAGGAAACTATCCTTTTCAAAGAATCTGGATTTGATTGGATCAATTTGTGGAACAATTTATGACCCAAGATATTGTTAAAAGCAGTAAAACAATCAGCCTACAAGTAGTGAAGCTTATCAGCTGGGTGTGTTCAGGGAAAGAGCTCTGCTAAAACCACTTGTCTTTCCAGGGTGAATATGGGCATGTGCAGGGGTGTGCACTTTGAGGAGCTTCACACTGCCCATCAGTAAAGGAAAGGATAAGAAAATGCTAATATTGTTACAGAAGGGAGTAATATTTGACAGTTAAAATTAATAAACTGGATTTGCACTTATCAATACAGGTAGATCTCAAAAGAATAAGGTTACATGAAAAAGAAAGATATACACATTTAAGGAGGAGTATAACAGGGCCTCAACTCTATAAGTAACATTTTATTCCCTTAAAAAATGACATGGGGGATGGGTATAGCTTAGTGGTAAGAGCTCATGCTTAGCATGCAAGAGGTCCCGGCTTCAATCCTCAGTACATCCATTAAATAAATAAATAAACTTAATTACCTATTCCCCCACAAGAAACCTTAAAAAAGAATTTTTTTTTAATGACATGAAGGAAATACGAAAATAACTTCTTCCTTATATCATGTATTTTTACTTAAATATAATATTTATTAATTCAAATTATAGATAAACTTTTTAAATTATTTTCTGTACTTCCCTTTAGGTTTGAAATGTTGCTCAGTTGAAATAAAGACAAATCATTTTAGCATCATGCATTAGTAAGTGAGCTATGAGAACAACTATAGAAAAACATGTTTACTATATTAAACTGAAAACAATGAACAAATGAAAATCAGGACAAAAGTACATATATTACAGTTACTGAAATCAGTGAACGTTTTTCTAAAATAAATAAACAAAATAACTTTCCTGAAAATCATAAATTACTAAACCTGACTCAAAAAAAGTTTTGAGGACTCCAAAAACAATGTATTTTCCACCCATTGAAAACTCTTTATTGACTACAGGTTGGATGTAAATTGGTGCTTTTGAGATGAACTTGTCAAAGCATAGTAAAGTTTAAAAGTTTCTATTCAACACTCTAGCAATTTGACACATAGTAGGTATAAACCCCAGAAAATCTCACCCATATGTGCAGAAGGAGTCATGTAAATGACTGTTGAATACAGCAGTTCTTATGATAGCAGCATAGGAGAAACTTCCCAATGTCCACCCAAAAGAGAAGCAAACCATGAAATTTTATAACTTTTTTAAGTGAACCAGAATTGCATTACATGTTAATATTCACATGTTAAAAATAAGTAAAACTTGTACTGTCATACAAAAAAAAGAATTTGTAGATGGATATCTGCATACATTTAAAATACAGAAGGATATATATAAATACAAAATAATGTAGATAAATATTAAAAGGTGAAAATAAAAAGGTTATATAGTTTATGGATTTATACATTTATAATAAAATAAAAACTTGTATGAAAGTAAAAAGCAAAGAATTTCAGATAATGGCTTCCTGGGTGCAAAATGGTAAAGAATAAATAGTATTGGCAGAAATGCCGAGGGCTCCAGCTGTATTTTAAATGTTTTATTTCTTTAAGAAAAAATGTATAGAGAAGTAATCGTAATAACCAATGAAATTCCAAGAGTAGGAATCAGAAAGCTGGCCTTAGATGTCGTTTAATGACCGTTGGTTCTCTTTTATTCTGTTATGTTTAACTTTCACAGTGAGTTAACTCTCAAAGTGAATACTGAGGGAATACCTAGAAGGGAAAAATGATAGTCCTCCCACCAACCCATTGTTTACATAATATATTTATTGAATAGATGCTTAAATATACATCTATAAGTCACTAATTAAAATGAGTGAGTGCAAATCGTGAAATGATGACTTTCCTACTGCTCATTTTCTCAATCTCTACCATTTTTAATACACCTCTGGAAAAAAAATGTTTTTCTTTGAAAAAATGTTTTGTTTACTCTCAAAAATATTCCAACTTACGCTTATGACACTTTAAAAGTGAAATTTTAGCTTTCAGGGTAAATCAATATAAAAAATGTGGGATTTTAAGTTAAACTGTTTCTAGCTAATTATTGCTGTTGGATGTGTTTGAATGTATCTATTGCCTTTGACACTGTTGATTGGAGTTGTAAATACTGACATGTAGCAAACCTCTATAGTGATTTCAAAAATGCTCATTTGGTCTAGAGATTAAAAGTGTATTTTGGATGTTACACAGCAACTTCTATATCAGTGATCTTGTTTTCTTCCCTGCCTTCTCCCATCTGGCATACTTCCTTGGCTTCAGACCAGGAAATCTGAATTCACCAAAGTTTCAAGAATAAAAAGTCAGTAGATTTCACAGCACTGACAGAGTTGGATGGCAGTGGATGAAGTGATAATGAGTACAGATCTCAGCGGGGTGAAAAACAGGAACAGAGGATGTTTCCCAGGGCATTAAAGCTCTCAGGTAGACGTAAGAGCTGCTATGTGAATGAGAACACTGAGGTACATTAATTAGGACTTTGACTGACAAAGAATGTAAGGAAAGCAACTTTGAGATCACTTTTCTTGGTTGGTATACTATTGTTCGTAATAGAGTTAAAGCTTATCTCTATGCTCAAATCAAGATGTGGATCAGAAGCAAAGTTTAGGTACCTTTATTATATTCCATTATATTTTTCTTCTATTGCATTTTTTTCAGTCTAAAGCAAAAATAACCAATCTGACATGCTATTGCTGTTTAGAAACATTCCTAGATCTTTTCTCCTTTATTTTTAAGTCAGCTTATTTTCAAAACCTAAAATTACATATTTATTTTAGGCAAATGAATGATGGATAGATTCTGAACTTTAATATATTCTCATTCTAATCAGAAGAGACTCAACGATATTGTTAAAAGAGAAAAACTATAGCATCCCAGATTTTGCTCCAACATAAAGTGAATTCATTGCTCAGTTATCATGCTCCAGTCTCTGCAAGGACAAGAATTTGAATGAAGTACTGTTACCCATGAGGATCAAATAGATGCATATTTTAATTTTACCACATACTCAATTGCCTGGACTTAACTTTATACTTGTTACTTTAAAAAGCAATATTGTTGAATGATAATCTTATTTTTTGCTTGTAGGCTCCTAAGTATGGATACATACATACGACTATTTTTAGCTGTTTATCTCAGCTTCCCACAGCTCTGTCTAACATACACTTAAATCTCTCTCCCTTTCTTCCTCTCTCTCAATTTTTTGGGGTAGAGTCTTCTATTATACTTCACTTTTTTTGTTTTTCTCTTGCCTCTTTGGCACTATGTTAGCACTCTTTGTTAGGCCTTCCTCATACCCACACTTTGGCAATTGTAGCCACTCCTATAATGTAATTTATGATTTATATGATGATTCTCTAGCATATACATAAATGCTATATGTATAATACACACAGACATGTATAATATATGTTACATATTTTATACATGTATATATATGAGAGACAGACAGAGCACAGACGCATTCTGTATTTCAAAGTGCTAACCTGTTATGCTTACTGCATTTATCAAACACTTCGCACATCCAAAATTGAACCAATTCCTGCTGTTTTCCCATCTCGATCTAACTGCACAAACCTGCTCCTCTCACAATTTCTAACTCTGCTAAGTACACCACTACCTGTGCAAACAAAGACACAGCTTCTTTTCTCTGTCTGCATCATGATCTCCTGAATCTAGGCCACCGCAGTCTCCTGCCCGGGCCTTTGGCCGTCTCTCTGCTTGTTTTGCCTCCCTCTCCCTCCAGTTTATACTGATTCAGTATAATCTCTACCAACGAGAGTGAGAGAATCCTCTAAAATGAAGAATGAATCATGTCACTTGCTGTTTACCTTTCAATGCCTTCAAGTTTCCTAGGGAATAACGTTCAAACTCTACTATAACTGTCAAGACTCTGTCTTTTGCCTATGTCTCCAGACTTGTCTTTTGTCACTTCACCTCTCCACTTTAATCTCCAGCACTACTTACCTGTTAATTTTTTAATCTACCTAATTCTTCTTGGCCTCCAGGACTTTGTATATGCTGATAGCTTTGCTTAGAATAGTTTCCCATTTCTCTTCTTAGCCTGGTAGCTCTTAGGGTCCTTCAGGCACAAACTAATGACCGTTTCTTCTAGGATGCTTTCCTTGTCTGTACTTCCAGGCTAAAGTAGGTCCTGTCGTGTTCACTCATGTTATCTATCCTTTGTTTCCCCTACACTGAACTGAGGCTTTTTAAGTTGTCTTCTTGACTGAACTTTAATCTCCATAAAAACAGGGACTATATTATCTTGCTCACCATATACATCTACTATGTGAAACCTTGTGTAGTCCATAAATGATTCTCAGTAACTATATTTTTAAATAAGCAAATGCATGATTAACTAAAGGAATATACTGAGGCATATGTGTCTGGATAGTTAGGCAAGAGTGAAACAACGTTTATTAAAAAATCATGAATGATCAAAATAATTGGATATATATTTTTATGTTTCACGTTATTCAGTTATTTTCCATAAATTTATTGACAAATAAATGAGATATTTTTTCCTCAGGTTACTACATAAATCTAAAATTTGGAATCATCTCTGTGCTTTTTTGGTCTAACATTTCCCTTCTTTGTACTTTTTTTGACATTTTATTTTGCTCAATTAAGTTTCATTTGGTAAAGCTATGACATTCTTACATATAGGTAAATAATACATAGAGACAAGATAAATAATATATAGAGACAAGAATAATTCTTTAACATATAGTATCCATGCAATAAATGTAAGTGGGGTAGAATAATGAAACTGACCTCTCAATATTGAACACAATTACTGGAGTTAGCCAGTGAGTTTTAATTTGTGTGCCATTTCTGATCAGTTGTTAGGGGCTGTCTTACACTCATTTGGGAGGAGAAGTGAAGAAGTGAACCAGCATGTGATAATTAGCAAGGAGAATTATCATGGTTAATTATTGATGTCAACCAGGAGAGTGGGAAGGAGGAGTGATGGCACGTCTGCCATGTATGTGCCATCATGATATCGTGCAAGTATTCAGTAGAGAAATAAAAATGCAAGCCAAAGGACCTCAGTAGCTAGCATAGAAGGGGTAGAGATTTGGGCTAATGATACTTTGAAATGCGCATATAGAGCAAATGCACATTATATTATACACACACACTGGCACCCATATACACATGTAAAAGACAATCATTAATTTATGATATTGTAATATTATTGAGGTAACTCTATCAAGATTTAATTAGAAAAATGTTTGTGATTCTTCCAAATCTGATTTTATAAATGGGCTAAAAACATAATCATTATATATTTAGAATAAGTTCTACTTCTAAAAGCATAAGTAGAAATATTTTATGAATTTCTATATAAATAGTATATTAATTATAATTGACTAATCTAGAAAGAGTAAATTTAGTTCAGTATTTGCCTTTCCTAAGCAAGCCTAGAGTTGTATTTGTATCATAACAAAAATTTGTGGAAATTTGAATTTTATAAAATTAATTTTATTTCCTTTTACTTTGGATGGCCGCATAATTTCAAATGTTTTTGAAAGCTTTCATGAAAACAAAAATTCTTATAAAATTTATAAAAATAAATCATCTACTAATACTTTACATAGCTGTCTTTCATGGTTTTTACTAGAAAGTAATACAGTTGGATTTTGAAATATATGTAATTCATACTTTTAACTTAAGGATTAAACTTTCTCCAATTAAGGATCTTTTACTGTGGTTAAATTTTATTGACTTTTTAGTAAAAGGTAGGCATCATAAACAGAGATAATGTTGTGGAATTTTTTTCACATCACTAGTTTCTAGGTACATTGCTTGGCCAATAGTTTGTACTTAAAAAATTTCAAAGAATACTTGACAGAATGTATATATATATGTATGACAAAATAAATGTGGAATTATGCATACAATGAATGATAGTGTTGATGTTTTTTAGAGAACAAAAGCATAACTTCCTTTTAGGGTTGGAAAACTGAGATCAAAGGAGATTAATATAAACAGCTACTAATGGTGGATGCAGGACTTGAATTCTAACATATTCTATTCTAAAGTAAAGTGCACTTCACAGAATATAATAATTTTTAAGAAGAAATCTCTATAAAGAAATTGATTATAATTGATTAATTCTTTTCAAGAATTTACTTATGAATGACATACTCTGTTACCACAGTATGCCCATTTATGTAGTTATAAATTACCTACATAACAACTCTTACGAGAATTGTTTCAGCCCTAGGGGTGGCAACTGGCCAGTGATGTTTAGTTAACTGATTTTCATCCAGTCTGTCCATAAGGTGGCAATGTAGCATTATTACAAATACTACCCCTCGTGCATATTTGTAAAAAATAAATAAGTAAATGAGAATTTTTTCCCACACATTGGTGAATTTTTTTCACCTACAAGATACCTTGAAGTTAAACAAATTCTGAGTGATTATTAGACCTTATAAATTGGACAAACAGGACAAAATGAGCTTTCTTTGATGCCTGAATGATGCAGACTATCCAAGATTAATCAAATATGTCAACGTTTTGAAGAGAAATCTAACTTTACTGATAGGAAATGTCATGTATATATGATCAGGGAATGTAATGGATTTTATTTCTTATGGTCTCATGGAAGCACACTATGTTGAAAGTGATGATTTATCAGAATCCATACTGGGCCAAACCAAGCTATTGTGGTGATTTTAAATTTTAATTCAAGATTTGTCCATGTACTTTTGCTTGTTATAAATAGAAAAAATCACTTATAATGATTGTATATATAAATTGATATCACTAACAGGAGCTTCTTTTTTGAACTATTGCCTTCTAAATAAGGATCACTATAGTCAAACAAATTCAGTAAATGGAAGGGTTTTGTTTTGTTTTATTTTCCAGGCATAATTTTGAGTTATAGGACTCATCCAATCTAAGTCTCAAATAGAATTCAATATGGGCAGCCCATCTACACAAGTAACCGTAGTGTATCTCATCAACGCTTGTGATTTGTAATCGTTTTCACAAAGTGACTGCGGTCATGCTTGAGAGCTCATGATACTCAGCAGCTTCACCATCAAGTGGAAATGGGGATGGGCAGCGAGGTGAGCTGTGACGCTCTCAGTGCAGAAAGGTTGTGGTTTTGGCAGAGAATTTTTGATATTTTCTTTTGTCATCCTTGTTTCTGATAAGTTGGAGTGGAAATATATTTGAAGTCCTATGTGCAGTAGGCAAGAAAATGTCTACAGAGAAGCAACTTTATTTCATCTCTTCAAAGAGTAATCTCCAACCTGATGAATACATAAGACAAGAACAATTCTATTAGTCATCTTCTTCCTTCGCCTTCTTCTTTTTCTAAATCTCATTTTCTGCCCTAATCAGTTATTACCTACTGAAAACAAAAAGACTTTATAAAATGTGAACTATTAAGATATTAAGACCTGAATTTGGTTTTATCTTTCCACGATTATTTTCACTTTTTTATGGTAATGGGTACTCCTCCTTTCTTTGAAAAAACTGTGTCTCCTCCAATTAAATATTTTTTGAAGGCCTTCTGTTCATAGTGCTGAGACAATCTAGTTATAGGGTTGAGCCAATATCCCAGACCTGGTCAAACATGTCATCTGTGCCTGTGGTCAGAAAAATTAATTTACAGGCAGACTCATGACTCAGTCTAGGCCAGTTGCAGACCTTCCCTGGAATGCCTGTAAATTAAGAGAGGGATAAAGTTCAACTGCAATATGAAAGGATTTAGCCAAGCAGAGAAAAGAAGAGAAAGATTGCTGAGGAAGGGAGAAGCTTGACAGTACTTGATGATTCCTGCTTATCTTATGTTAATTCTATGGGTCACCACAGGATCCTTCCAACAAATGCCATTTTCTGCTTCAGTTAGTTTCTTTGGATTTCTATTACTTGCAACCAAACGTATTCTGACTGGAACAGCTATTTTTCAATATACTTTTTTAAAAAACATTTGAAAAGGATATTTAAAAAAATACGTCTCTTAATCATCAAGAGAGATACTGTAGATAAATCACAAAGAAGTAGAACATAGTCTAAAACATATAATGATCATGTGTTATGCCCTTATAAATATCAGATTTGGAAGGAGAACTACAGCTCAAAGAAAAGCATATTAAAGTAAGTAAATATGTGATAGATATGTTGAATTGTAATTTAGATACAATTTTAACTTAATAAAAGGTTGTGTTCTTAATTCAATGTTTAACACCACATCCCTCTCTCTCATACCCTGTCCTTTCCCCTCAACACAAAACACACAGGGGAAAAATAAGTGAGGAGGGAAAGAGTTCAAAAAGAAGAAATATGCTTAATGTTAGAGATTTGTAAAATAAAAATCAGAAGCCTAGTGGGGATGATCATCAGAGAAACATCAGGAAAATGTCAGATTCTGTTTTTAGTAGAGTTGAGGGGAATAATCAAGTCAATAATCAGGAATCACAACAAATGCATACAGAACCTTTTAGGTAGTTAGGTAAGTGGGGGCACCAGGCAGACAGGTGGAGGAGAGGGAGGATGGTCTAGAAGATGGCATTATGCCCGCCTCCAGCATAAAGGGATTTTACCTCTTCTAAATGAGTGCCAGCAAGAAACTGGTTAAAACCCAACAGCCGTGACTGCCAGGTAGCAGAAAGGACTTAACCAGACAAAACTCAATGCTCATTGTATTATAATTAACATTGCGGTTTAGGCTCCCCCCAACCCCATGGGTTTTTCTGTGTACACCATGGGTAAAGACATGCGCAATGGGACCAAACGAGACTAAGCATTCCAGGGACAGAGCTGTCAATCAATTAAGAGGCCACCTCTAAGAAAGGGTGTAAGAGAAAGGGGAGACAGAAGATGCTGCTTTTCCTCCCTTGTGTTAGTTCTCCGATTCTTGGAGGTGTACTTTCCCTTCTGTTAAATAAATTTTTAAAAATCTTTCACTACACGAAGCACCGGCTCCCAACTGTAAACTTGTCTTTCGGGTTTGACAAAACCAGGGTCTTTACCTTTCAGGGTAACAAGCCTACTGTGGAACAGAAGAATGGCATTGCAGAAAGGGAAGATAGGAGCCAGTAGGGATACAGAAATAATGGACATATGGAAGTTCACTAAGGAAATTTGGATGTTGTAACCTAATTATTATGGATGGCATCTTCTTTGGCAAGGCACAGTTTGGTTTATTATTCTTGAGTTTTGTTTTTAATTTGTTGCATTCTTCCTTTAGTTTGTCCAGACATATTTTTTAAGAGTCAAAGTGCATCTGCTTGATTACAAATTAAGATTATCTTAGTGTCACCGATTTTAAAAAGAGAAGAAAAAAAGATTTAGATCATGGTAATTTTGTGGAACAAGAAAACATGTCGTCTTTTATATCTAAATTTTTGATAGTAGTGTGTAAAGTTAGTTTAAAGCAACATCTTTATTTTGTAATAAAGAAGATGGCAAAAATAATTAAATGACCATTTTAAATATGGAAAGCAATGAAAGTATTTGTATATCGTGAATTAGAAATTGGGTCCAATTAATAAGAAACAAACAAAATCAATAACAGTGCTATGATTAATTTTTCAAGAGAAACTTTGGTTCAGAAAAACAATGTCAGAGAAAAAGAACAAAAACTTCATTAAAGGACAGCATTGTCCTAGAGTTCAGCTCTACATTGTCAGTGCTTCACTGCCAATTAAGAAAAAGCAATGAGATAAAAAATTCCATCAAACTATAGGCGATTAGTCTTGCTACCTGTGTGGAAGATAAATATTTTTAGGCCATATTGATGGACATTTGTAATGAGGGAAAAACAATTCTTCAACTTTTATGCCAAATTTATTCTCCCTATTTTCATTAAACAAACTTAGTGAGTCAGAAAATCTAGTTGATTTCTTCCTGATACATGTCCTACATAATGAATTGCAATTGTAATTATTCAGAAAACCTCAATTCTTCAATTCTGTATTAGTGTTTCTTTTTACTCTCAACCGAAGCCATTATCATATTTCCCATTCTTAATATTCTCCCTAGTAAGTATAAACAGTGTTGATATTTCCTGATTTGATAGGATATACTTTGAAATATTTAATACGGAAAAGTTAAAAACAAGTAAATGTAAACAAGATAACACTTTTTTAAGAAACTGCCAGCCTTAACTGTGGAGTTGTTTTAAAACAATAGTTTAAACTAAAGTTACAACAGAAAGCTTTTATATTGGAGTCCTGTGAGACCTGTTTTACTGAAAAGGTAGGCATAATCTGTAATTACTGTACAATGTAAATTTAGTTAAACTTTATGAAAATAGATGATTTTAGAGAACTTGATATTAGTGTATTTCTTTGAAAGGGTTAAATATTTTCTTGGTCAACCTTTTATACCACTACTTGGTTACATATCATAGTTTTAAAACCTGTATTTCATTCATGATGCTATGTTTAATACTAGGCTACTACATGATTTAATTGTCACAGATTAGGAAATACTAAAGTTGGTAGTAAGATTTTATTATATGTACCATATCAGAAAAATCACAAAAAGAAGTGGTAAGGTTTTTAAATTTCCACCTTCTCTGAGTTAGAAAACCAACATATTCATGTATTCAGGAACATATTCATGTGAGTTTCCTTTACATGAACTTAAAAAAATAAGAATTAAGAGACCTCAGCGTTTTAATGCAGACATCTGTTGAGACCATGCATAATTAAGCTGATGGCACTCCCAATGGAGCCATAAATAGGAATGCTATTCAGTAACTGTTTTCAAGCTCATATGTTTAAGGAGACATAGGGTTGTCTTTTAGCTCTGTGGTTTCTGTGAGAGCTTGCTGTTGTGAGGCTCTGACTACTAAGTTGCGGATTCTGAGTGATATTTCCAAGAGTAACCAGAAGAGAGCATCTGTATCTCAGAGACTCATGTGGCAAAATAAATAAGGCACAGACGGTCTACCATGCAGCTTAAGCCACCTCTTTTTTGGGAAATGATGATGAATTTCCTGTGATCATGCTCAAATGGCTTAGGAAATGACTGGAGGGTAGTTGATATTCCAAGATTCAAGCGTCTGGTATTCGAACAAACCCAATTTAACTGTGTCCCAGTTCTACAAATTTGTTGTCAAGACAATTTAGGCTAAGCAGTATAGTCATATACTTATTCCAGAGCACAACAGTCCACTAATCTAATTACGAATGGGTTCTAAGAAGAAGAAAATTGAATTAAGAAAAATTGTTTTGCATAGCAGTGATTTATAGCCTACTTTGCTCCCCAAACTGGTGAGAAGTGTGGAATTCAAGACTTTCAGAATATAATTTTAATAGTAAAAGGGCAAAAAATTACTATGAAGAAAACGAAAAGACTCATCAAGCTAAAAGCAGAAGCCATACACCTACTACTGCTTACAGTACTATTTAAATAATAAAACTTCTTTATTCTAGTAAATAAAAATTTTATTATTTTTCAAGTATAGCAGACTAGTTCAGTCTCCCTTTTGTAGTGGAATATAATTTTAACTTCTTGTGTATGCACAATATTTATGTCTTGATGATACAATTTTTCCTATTATTATGTATTCATTTCTAAGTACTGATTATTTAAACTCTTCTGTGCTTCCTACTCCATGAAATTAGTCTCTGATACTTGAATCAGAATAGAATGCTCTCTCATATATTTCACTTAAATTATCTCATCACATTACTGCATGCTAAGCTATAACTATATTAAATACATAAATCAAAAAATGATTAGCTGTAAGTTGCAACATTTTCAGGCTCAAAGTATATTAGAGATACTGTTGGAGTTGGAGTTTTACATCCCTTCACTGAAGGAATTTTAAAACAAAAACTCTTACAAAATGTTAGATCAATAAGTGATCTCATAATGCGGTAATTGAATTATTTGGAAAATTTTTTTTCTCATTCTGTTATAGTGTTAGCCTATGTCCTTCCTTCCTTCCCTCCTTCCTTCCTTTACAAATTCCTGGCACTTCATCAAGTACCCCAGTAGGAGATGAATGTATTCTGAAGTGTGACCAATCTGGAATCCATAGGAATAACCTTTATCCCACCCGGAATATTCATCTCTTCCCTGCTCCAGCTGTACTCGTGGGCGCAAACACACACACACACACACACACACACCAGTTCTGGGGAAGAGCCAAAGTAGCAAATTGCCAGAGGCAAAGGGAAGTAGGAAACAAAACAGTCTACCTCTCAACCACTTTCTCATCCATGCTTCTTAACTACAAACTTTATCCCACAGGCAGTATGCTCAGGACCTATTTTATATCTTCACTTCTAGACTCCAAGAAATAAATACTTCCTGGGATATTGCTGTAAAACAGCTTATGAGAGTGAAGAATGTGGAGACAGGATATTCAGGTTTGAATCCTGCTCGGGTCTTTGGTGCCAGATTGAAACTTGCCCAATCTATGAACATGATCATAGAAATATATAATTTTTCAGGTTGTCTTGAGGATTAAATGAGATAGTAAATATAGAAACAGTTTGTATCTTATAAATTACTATAATAAATATTAATTGTAAACAGAAAAGTGTTGTGTCCTCTATATAAATGCAGGGAAATCTAGGCAAAACTTAGTGAAATACTTGTTTTTAGCCTGAAATAAACTCAAAGATCTTCCATTATAATCCACATAATTGTTTGTTTTCCCATATAAAATCTAGAGGATGTAGAGACAGAAGTAGGCTTTTTAAAAAATCCATATGTATTAACAATTACTATGTGTATATGATTCCAAAGTATTGGGTTATTGTCACATACACATAATAGTTAATGCATATAGAGTTGTTGGTTTTTTTTAAGTCTTTTTCTTTCCTGACATCCTTTAGGTGGGCAAGACAAAATATTTTCCATGAATGACCAGGGAAAGAAATAAAAGTTGACTCAAATTAAAATGTTAGAGCATAGAGGGCCAGGCGAAATTGTATAGATTGCACTAAGGAAAAAGAAAGGCTATGAAAGCAAGTAGGTCTGCAGTGAAGCATATCCATAGAGGACAGTGTAAGTAGGATATCTTGGTAGCTCATCCTATTCTCCAGGAGCACTTGAAAGACATCAAAGATCTCAGCTTCATTTTCAAAAGGGATCCAACATATATGTTCACACCTAATTTCTCGCGACATCCCTCCACAAATCCTGTAATCAGCGAAAATTCTGATTCTAACTAAATATACATTGGACATTTATACTCCTTTCCTATGTGCTTATTCTAGGACCCTTTGTTAGTTTCTCATTGCTGCTGTAACAAATTACCATAAACTTAGTGGCTTAACACAAATTTAACATCTTACTGTTTTGAAGATCAGAAGTCTGAAATGAGTCTCAATGGTCTAAAAAGAAAAGGTGTCCCTCAGCTTGTGTTCCTTCTGGAAGGTCTAGGGGAGATTTCATTGTCCTGCCTTTTCTAGATCCTTGAGCTGCCTGCATCCTTGCTGGTGGCCCCTCTCTCCAACTTTGAAACCAGCAGGGTAGGGTCTCCACATCTGTCTTTGATTCCACAATCTCACTTTACATGATCCTTATGATTCTATTACATCCATTGAATAACCCAGGTTATCTTAAGGTTATCTGCTTAGCAACCTTAATTCTCCTTTGCCAGGTAACAACATATTTACAGGCTTAATATTAAGACTTGGATATTTTGGGGTAACCATCATTATGCCTACCACAGATCGTACTCCAAATTAATCTGTCATATTCTCAAACTCAGAGCAGTATTTTCTGTAGCAATTGCTTATTATCTAACCATGAATTGTTTTAAAGTATTATTTTCATTGTGATTTATCTTCCACTTCTGGATAGCGATCTTAATATATTAGATTTCTTCATCTTCTTTTCAGAGCATGAGGGGCTAGTCTAGCACCCCAAATCCAAGGATGCTTTCATTTCTCCCCTGAGGATTTCTTTGAAAAGTCTAAAGTGAAAACATTCACTTGAGGTATTGTACCTCAGGAAACTCAGCTGGTTATTTGATGCTTCTTAACAATCCACACATATCCTTTGATGGCTTACTGGAAATTCTTAACATTCAAACCAGAATGATCTGTGAATCACCTGTGCTGATACTATGGCCATGGGCAGAGATAGTTCACTCTGAAGCTGCATTTGTCAGATTTGGTTGCAAAATAAAGCAGGTTCCTTGCAAAGTACCCAGGCACTAGAAAGCAAGTAGAAGGGAAAAGGCTTCCAAGATACCCACTTCCGCTCTTGCTGGCTCTCTGATTACCCAAGTACTCTTGCAGAGATTGTCCTTAATTTCAGCAGTTGAATTAAGAGGCAGACCTATGTACACGTGGAGACAGCCCATCTGGAGCAAAACCTGAATGTGGAACCAAACCTGTGCTAAAGTAAATGTTGCATCTAAATGGTCCTCCTCACATGATTACCGCCGCTGAGACAGGCCCAGCCACTCACTGAGCTAGATTGACAGAGAATGCAAATTTTCCTCATTTATGTGTTAAGTAGAAATGGAATGTTCATATGTAGCTTGCTTAGAATGACATTTCCTAATTCATTTTCCCTGGAGAGTCTATATGCTCATGTATATTTGAAATTGGAAGCAATGATATTTCCTGTTTTTAATGCATGCTTTTTCATTTTTCTGAGGGATTTAAAAGCTCATACATATCACAGAGTTAATATTAGATTTATTTTAGGTAGCAAGTGCTGATTTCTGCATCTTCCCTTTCTCCATCATGTATGTTTTCTCTCGCTAGATACTTAGAATATTTTGCAATTTGTGCATTTAAACTTCCATTGAGAAAGTGTAGGTTACTAAGCATTTTGTTACTACAAATTATAAGATTCTAAACTCTTGTGCACATCATCACGTCTCACTATCCCTGAATCCAGAGGTGTGATATTACCAAATAGAAGAACTATAAAAATGGGTTCATTCAGTTTTGCTCATTCTTCAGGGAAAAGACATAAGTGTATCCCAGACAAAATAAAGGGGCAGATTTGACATGGCTTATTTTACCTATATCAAAAAATGCCATTTTTATATAATTGTCTTTTGTTAATATTTTTCTTTCATTTAACAAGAGTTACAAAGTAAAGATTTAAAAATACACAGTTTTTGTTCAGTTTGGCAGTCAACATCAATAGCATTTAGTTCTTTGAACGTTTAAATACATTTTTATTGACTTATTTATAAATGTATTTATTTATTTGATAAACGCAACCCCTTTAAGCCTGGTTGAGTGAAGTCATATTTTAACTAAGACTTAATTAAAGATCAGCATAAAGGGTTTACATGAGATCTAGAATAATGGCATTAACCACTGCACACTTTTAATGTAATCTTGTGCTTTTCCTTATGGTGTCAAGCATATGTTTATATATGGATAAACAATAAATATGTCTCTATGATTTTCTTGAAATACTGGTAGTTCAGCACTTCATTTCACATTTGAGTTGTTATTTTTGTGCGCAGATGCTCTGTTGCATCAGTAGTGGCAGAGGGTTCTGCCCTGATGGACTAAGTGTTGAGAGGGAACAAATAGGGCACCAAATATCCAAAATTCTGTCATACAGGATGAAGGGTATGTGGAGTCTACTGGCACTCTCTGAAGCCTCTCTGAAGTTCACAAAAAAACCCACCCCTGGGCTCTGTGTGTGCCTGGAGCCATTGACACCTTAACCCCCACGCCCCACTGCAGGACCACTCAGCATACCTGCATTTCTGCAGGATAAAAAAAAATCTCTTGATGTGTGTTTACCATAACAAAACCCTTGACCCCAGGAAATAGCCCACTCACAATACCCTGGGCAGACAGGTCTAACATCCTGCGCTTATCAGAGTTGTAAATCCCATTATTCAGAGAAGTTCCTGACAGATCTTACAACCAATCAGGTATCTGTGCATGAATTGATCTTGCACACCCCACTTCTTGTGTGCACAGCCACCTCCCCCTAGTAAAAGTCGCTGCAGGCCACCCCCCGTGCTCACACGGCACCTCTGTCTGTGTGGCCCGCTGTTGTCTATGGCAGCATAACCTAATAAACTTCTTTCCTATTATCATCCTTTGCCTTTGGTAAATTCTTTTACCAGCCCAGTTCACCGCTGTGTCCCACAACAGGGAAGGCATTCCCTCTAATACCCGATGAGTACTGACTATCATAGCCATAGTTCTCGGGCTATATTGCTCTGTGTTATTTAAGTGCAACTTAAAAATGGGTAGTCCTATGTTAGTTTCCTGTTGCCATTGTTAACGAATTATGACAACTTTAGTGACTTGAAACAACACAACTTTATTCTCTTACAGTCTGGAAGTCAGAATTCTGTCTGACATCAATTTCACTAGGATAAATTGTTGGCAGGGCTGTTTGCTAGTGGAAGCTTTGAGAGGTTAGTCCGTTTTTCCACATTTTTCGGTTTGTATGGTTGCCATTAGTCCTTGGCTTGTGGCCCCTTCCTCCTTCTTCATCGTGCACTAATCCAGTCTCTGCTTCTGCCATCACATTACCTTCCCATCTTCTGTAGTCAAAAATCTCTCTGTCTCCTTTTTATGTGGACAATTGTAATTACATTTTGGGCCCACGGGGATAATACAGGATAATTGTCCCATCCCAAGATGCTTACTTATTTTATCTCATTTATTAATTTAATCATATCTGTGAAGTCCCTTTTGCCATATAGAGTAACATTTATAGCTTCTGAGGATGAGGCTTTAGATATTTGGGGGGCACATTTTTCAATCTAACACAGGTGGTATTATTTTCCTCCTTCTGAAGATTTAAAAAATAAGTCACATGTAATTAACTTGTTTAAAGTCTCATATGTTAAAAGGTATAGAATCAGCCAAACCTATATTCTTAACCATAAAACTCATTAATAGAATAGTAGGGAGATTCTTTCCATATTACTGGAAATTTCAAACAGAAGATGTGTGAAGAACTGTCAAGGATGCTGTAGATGTAATTTCTTTATATCCATAAGATTCTCTACATATTGTGGTTCACAGACTTCTGGCTTCGAGAGAAATATTTGTGACTAGTAAGACATAAGGATTCCTAATAGAGGAAAATCTACTTTTGATAATATTATCATAACTTTATAAAGGATATTATTTCAGTACTTACTAGGAATAAGGATGTGTTCCGGACAGCTTCTAAAAACCCCTTGATTTTTGGCTTCCATAATGGTATCATTAGAAACAAACATTAAATAAACCTACATGCTCAGTAGTTTTTGCTCAAATGAAAAAAATGAAAACAGTATCAAAACACAAAATGAGTGTATACTGCTGAGTTAGTTAAAAACCAAGGGAAAACAGGCAAGCCAGTTTAGTATGTAAACCCAAACTCATATTTTAAGATTCACTATCATTCTTAAGAAAGAAACATTATATGCATTCAGAACTAGACACTTTAAACAAATTCTATTTTTATTTGCAGCAATAATTGATTAAGCACATTGTTTCAAATTGTATTCCCTAGAGGCAAAACCTACTGAGGGAATACTCTCAAGAGAAAGGGAATATAAAATGTGTCTCAGAGACTGCAGCTGTAGCCTAATTCC
Source organism: Camelus ferus (assembly GCF_009834535.1). Taxonomy (NCBI): domain Eukaryota; kingdom Metazoa; phylum Chordata; class Mammalia; order Artiodactyla; family Camelidae; genus Camelus; species Camelus ferus. The sequence goes on along the minus strand of NC_045697.1, from coordinate 56,548,997 downwards.
CCAGGGAGCTCTTGAGCATGAATTGCACCACAGAGCTGATCCCTTGAGCCAACAGGGTCTGGCTTGCTGGAACCCTTGAGAGTCAGTCATTGGTGGCAGACTGTCTGAGGTCGGGTATGCAACTTACTGATGGCCTGACTCCCAGTCAGCATTCAGCCACTCAGTCTTCAGAGAAGGAGTCAGCTGTAAGCTGTTAGGATCTGATGCCCACAGAAACTTGGCTGGGAACCAAAAATATCCCCTATATCTCTAGTACGACAATCCTGAAATATCTTTTTTACTTAAAAAATTATATTTTTTGAAAATCATTTAATTATTATATATCCTATCTCTCACCTCACCAAAAACACTGTAAATATCTCTGGTTTCCATAATGACTTATGGTTATGACTACATAATTAAATCAGCCTGGCTGAAAAGGATAAAGTTAATTAATCAGTTAATTAATTAAAACAATCAGTCTATCAAATTGTTTGGCTTCATATTATTGGTGAATATCCTCTATTAAATTGTCCCTGTACAAAGAGTTAGTGGGTAGCTGAAATACTAGTACTTTATATTTAAGTATCATCCTACTTCGCTTCACAGGATTGCACTGCAAGACACTGGACATGGGAAGCATTCATCATTTTGTGGTTTTAAAATGCCAATTATTATATATTGAAAATGTAATAGCAGTTTTTATTACTGATATTATTCAGGTAAAATTACGACCTGTCAAAAAACTGTGATCACTGTCTGACCCACTTCATAAGGAGTAGTTTTTCCATACTTATTGCAAGAAGAAACAGTGTCTTAATCGAACAGCTCTTACATCAGACAATGAAACTTGAAATAACTTTTCCCAAGTAAGTTTGTTGAATAAATGGTAATTTTCCTACTCAATTAATTTCCCAGTGATCCATGACCTCAAAGAAAACAGAAGTGACACATCAACTACTTGTTATGCATCTGAAGAAAAACTATGGCTACAAGTTCACCATACTTGTAATTAGCCATCTGAAAAAGATTTCAAATGACCTCTTATAAATAGGAAGCTGTGACATTCTCACACTCTGGACCATCAAAGGCATGGGATTATTTGATTTATTGCTAAGAAAGAGGCCCTGCTTTTAAATGTACAATATAATATTTGGCTGATAAGCTTGCATAAGCCTATCCAGTATAGGAAATGAAGACATGAAAGGAAAAACATTATTTCTGAGGTCACAAAAATGGTGCATTCCTAATTTCCCTAGCTTCATCAGTGAAATAGATGTGACCAATTAAAGATGTTAGAGAAATCTTACAGCCTTTGCTATCTGAACTTATATATTATGTTTTGCAAATATATAAGGACAAAGCCAAACATGCATTTCTCATGCTTTTCTTCTTGTCCTGATCTGAGTTCCGTGTTCCCTTTAAGTGTTTCCTTCTTCATCATAAACACATAAACACATTTGCCAACCCAATACTCTTCAGTTCTCAAAAAATCCATTATTTCTCTTCTCTTTCCATCTGAGACCAGATCTGGTAACAAAGATAGGTAAAAGGGAGAAGCAGAAATTTCGAACACTATCATTCTTGAATTCACCACTGGATCAGAAAAGCATAACGTGCTTCAAATTAATTTCACTCTCAAATCAGTCCTTCCCAACACTGTGCAAAGAAAATGTGATTTTTTTTTCCTCCTGTTTTTCTAAGACTCTGGTGGTTTGTATGAATGAAATAAATATAAATGCACATAAATTATATAAAGAAGCTGCATATAGAAGTTCACATAAATGAATTAAGAAAATTACATGTTGCAATGATTTATAAAACCTTAAAATGATTAAATAGAGCTTTGGATTCTCATCTAAATAACAATATCCATTAACTGTCTCCTGTCTTACTAAATCCTTCTGACATCCCAACCTTTCAGCAGTCCAAGACCATAACTCCTGGGAGTGTACATATTTTACTCATTTAATTTTCAATATTTTGGAGCCAATCAGTATATTAAGTACTGATTACATTTATCTACTTTTTTTCCTAAGCCAAAGAACAACTCTGATGCCTAGGTAAGTTACCGAATCTTACCCTAGCTCAATATCTTTGTCTATAAAATGGAGAAAACCTCTAAATCTCAGAGTGTTTAAGAGGAAAGTCAAACACAAAAACCAAAAAAGAGATAAACACTGGCTAAAAATTCCCCCTGGTTAAAACTTAATTTGGGTATTGTACAAACACTAAATTAAAGCAAGAATTAAAGTAACCTCATATTCCTATCCAAAAACTTCTGCCACTGATACTACCCTCCCTAATTGCTGTAGCTTTTTAAAATATGTGTATTTTATTAAAGATTTTATACTGTGTTATATAACTGTTTAATATTATAGTGGAAAGAAGTTCTAGCTCCTTTCTCATTATCTTTCTAAACCATTATCCAGGGAAGAGAAATGACTGATAGAATTGTTCGTGTTCAGAAGTCATTGATTCAATCACGATTATTAATGGGCAGTGTGGTCATTCTTTAAAATGTTCATCTGTGTATATGTGGTTTTCTTTCTTCTAATTCCACATTACTAGTAGTCTTCAGAGGAATAAACAAACTCAAATATTTGTCATTGATTCGATCATGATTATTCATGGGCAGTGTGGTCATTCTTTAAAATGTTCATCTGCGTATATGTGGTTTTCTTTCTTCTAATTCCACATTACTAGAAGTCTTCAGAGGAATAAACAAACTCAAATATTTGACAATGTTAATTTCCCCAGCTCTTTATATGTATGTGTATATGTGATAACCATTGATAGATAAATTTTATAGCATGGAGCTACACAAAGCATGATTAAAAAGACTTGGGTTTGGAGATAAGCGGAGGGACATTCTTCTCTCACTCACCTAAACCAAGTGCTCTGGTAAATCTTTACCCATTTTTTGCATTTGGGTTTATCAGGCTCTAGCTTAGTGATGAGTTAATTACCCCAGTTAACCATGTATATCTCCCTTAAGAACTCCTTATGTGGGAGGAGGATACCAAAGAGAGGTAAAGGTGATTGAAAAAGAAGAATTTGGGTAAAATACCATCAAAATACAATTCAAAACCTACTCTTACTCCTACCATGTGTATGGCTTAAATGTCCAGATCTTGTGTCAGTTAAGGTTTAATGCAGATGACAGGAGCCAAGTTTGCTAGATAATGTGAAAGAGATTTAATATTGGAAATTGGATCCTTGCTGAACAAGATACAGAAAAGCGGGCTCCACATTTGCCTTCCAGAAATGATCCCTAGAACAGTCCACAGAACTGATTCACAAATTGAAATTCCTGTCATGATGAGGAACTTGAGGATACAGGGAATTTCTGCTTGAACTTCTGGGTATAGACCACATCACCATCCCTTCCATAATCCAGGAAGTGGAATCAGGAAGCCGGTCCTGAAACTATTGTCTCCTGGTACACACTGCTTCAGCCATAATCTAGGTTAGCAAAAGGGGTGCCTGTGCTCTGCCTCTCATCACCCATTAATCTATCAAGATTGGATTCTCACCATCACATCTCACCATCAAAAAACACATCACAACAAAGCAAACCACTTACTCCATGATGAAGCTTGCTATGAAGAACATTGCCTCTCTTCCCCAACTAGTAACATGTACAGGATACAAATGAGTATGCTGCTTCCTGCTCTCCAGGTCCAAACGCTATGATGTCATCAATTTACTGTGCTTGTGTAAAGTGCCCTGGGATGTGAGATCATCACTTTCTCCAGACTAAATTATGGCATCAAGTGAGATAGATACACTTCTCAAAAGTGGTGAAAGTATGCTGCTTCCCAGTCAGTTGCAAACAAGCACATTCTGTCACACACGGAGTAACAGTACACAGAAGATAATGCATTCATCATTATCTGTAGTCATATATTAGATGTGACCACCAGTGAAAAGATCGTGTCTCTAAAAGAGCAGCTACCATTGTCATAATCTGATCACATGTCCTATAATCTAAATTTCATTCTTTAAGTCCCATCAGTCCATGTGTAACAAACAGGTAATTTACATGAGGATGTAATAGAGAGCAACACCCCTGCATCTTTCAGATCTGTGATAGTAACACTAATCTCTCTAGTGGCCCTGGAGATTTTGCTTTCAGTTTATTCTTTCTGTAGGGAGAAGAAACTTTAGGGGCTTCTTCTTGGCTTCTCCTACTATAATAAACCTTCATTTCACAAATAAGAAAAACAATGTGAGAATTCTGTCTGTGCTAAATATAAATATACCAGCTATACAATCAGGAATGTAGGATATATGTTCACAGAACCACCATCCTCATTACAAACTCTGAGACAGACTCAGGACCAAATTCCTGTTATCCCTTGACCTCTCTAATCCCCCAGCCAAACTAGTAGGTGGGCCATATTGACATTAGAGATGCTTTGAGAGGATTGTCAGCCTAACGCCAGTATCCATGAACACTTAAAAGGTCCTGTGTGAATATTTCCCTTTTGCTGGTACAAATATTCTCTGTAAAATGACTATGGAGAATAGCCCCTTCTTTGGGGAAGTTTAGGAAGAAGCTGTATGCTTGTGAGTTGACTGACAGTCCTCATGTGTACCTAGACTCTTCCTCATTCAAGGTTCACACCTGTGAACTGACTAACGTCTCAGAACTTGGAAAGGAGCTATGAATCAACAATGGAGGTTTACATCAAAACTCTTCTCATTAGACCTAGTGAGGTTTGGGTGTTTTTTCCTACATGACTCAAGTTTGAAAATAAGGGCTGTCAGTCTATTTTACTGACAAAGACTGATCAGTGAGCTTCTGTCAAAGGTCTATGTGGATCGAACTATTATGATACTTATTCGGGTCTGATGTCTCTTACACGAGCATTTCTACCTTGCCAGGAGGGTTAAGTGCTACTGCTTAATCTACTCAGGCACTTTGCATATTGAATTGTTCACCTAGATAATGAAAGATACTGTTATCCTTATTTTTAAGTTAAAGATATAAGTATATATATATATATATGAGTAAATCTGATAGTGAGTTTATATAAACAATGAGGTCAATGAAAACATTTCAGACCATGGAAGAAATACCCATGAGCCAGTGAGAGGTACAGGCTTCAAAAAGAAAGGGAATGCCACGAGGATCCTGACAAAATCATCTGTTTGAAAGGTGTACAAGTGAACATCAAGAATACTCCAGTTGTAGAGTCAATGAGATAAAACATTGGTAATTAACAAAGCAAACCTGCACCACACTAAGGAAAAACATCTTTCAGACTAATGCTGATGCTGCAGGAAAGATGCAGAAGTCGTAGCTGAGTTTCTGTTGTAATTAGTTCTCATACAGTGGTAAGCTGATGTTGATGTTTTATAAGCTGGAGTGGTGGCAATGATTGTAGAAATAATGCATGTCTTGCAAGTCACAAACTTCTGGAAATTAACAAAGTGACCTCTAGTGACAGCCAGGAGAGTATGCTGACTACACCAAGAAAGCCTGTGACCCTCTCCCGTTATGCTCCATATTTTTAAAGACCTTTCTCTTTAGAAACTTCAAGGCATGCTGTTCAGTGTTCACTGGTGCTTGTAATTATGTTACCTTGTCACCTTTACTTTACCAAACCCTGACTTACGTAACAGTTAAACAGTATCTTGATAAAATAGGAGGATTTGATATTGCTGAAAACAATAGGAAGCAATTGAGGGAAATCTGGTAAAGGGTAAAAACATAATCCAACTTGTATATTAGTAGAGATCATTTCATCAGAGTGTGGCATGATGGATTCCAGGTGGACACAAAAGGACTGAACATATGGAATTGCTTAAAAGCTAACGAGAGTAATCTAAGTAATAAATTAAGTCCTGAGAAAGATAGGATGGACTTGGAAACCATTTAATAGGTTGATTTAGCAGATTAAATGAGTGACTGAAATGCCAACATTTTGAAGAGAGGAATCCAGGATGATTACTAATTTATCCTCTTAATAACTGGGATGGTGGTGGTGACATTTATGAAGATTGGTAATACGATAAGCATAAAGAAAAAGATCACTCCCTAATTTCTTCTTTTCCCCCTCTGCAACCTCCACTGGGTGTTTGTTTCCATTTATAAACACAGGGATTAATTTAGTGAGTCGGAAACTGGAAAGAGCTTTACTGAAGGAGTAAGTAATAAGGATTCAGAATTTAGAAGAGAATAAAATTAGTTTTACCCAGAACATTGTCACTTGCAATAGTTTTGACCTCTTGAAGAAAAGTATAGGCAAAAAACCCAGGAGAATTTATAAGCCTTGAACATAAATAAGAGATATTTCATGGACTCTAGTATTGCAGTGAGGCACAGGGTTGAGAGAAGAAGCCCCATGTCACCACACCCCACCAGTACCACCTACGTCAGGAGGACTGAAGCATTTGGTAGCAGTGGAGAAAGCATCATAGTAACTGTGCTGTGCTGTGTCGGTTTCACAGTGGGCAGGGGCAACTATGAGTCTCCAAATAGCATTATATGCATCTCCCAAGAAAAATGATTACACATGTTCATGGCAGCTACAAGAGATAGAATAATTTGTAGACATTTATGAAAAATTTCTTGGTCTACTTCCAGGAAATACCTAGGGTGTAGGACTGATACTGAATATATTAAAACTTGGAAAAATCTAAGGGAAGATGAAAAGTTCCTATTTTACATATGATACTGAGATAACAGCAGATTATTTAAGTGGAGATCTTTAGTACATATAAGGATACATAGGTCTGAATATTTTTGATGCTGGTTTTGGTGCTAACTCCATAGATCAGATACTTTGGAGAATACTGATAGTTGGAACTACATGTGGAGGCCATTCAAAGGTAGAGTATGTAGGGAAAAAATAACGGATACAAGATGGAACTCTGAGTAACACTGACATCATCACAATTTCTAAAACTAGATATTTTAAATCTATTTTTATAGATGATTTTAATATAATTGAGAATTTCTTAAATTATTTGAAGCATCTTTTTCTTTGTAAATCTCAATCAAGTTTTTAGCTATGTTGTGTTTGGTCTTTTAACAATGTGTGAGATGAATTTGTGGCAGCCCTTCCAAATATATGTTATGGGGTATTTTGGGGACCCAGGAAATTTGTGATTTAGTGTCTCCTTAGAGGTCTAGACCTGGGAAGTTTCCCATTTAAAATAGAAATGAGGATAAAGATCATATAAGTAATCTGTCTCTCTCCTTATTTATTTCTCTTCCCTTGTTCCCACTGTCCCCCTCCCCCTCCCCCTCACACACACACACACATGCAAAATTATTCATCACACTTAAGTCACTTCTTGGTGAAATTTAGGGAATCCAGGGAATTCCATGGTTTTATATGCATGATTTCTAAATTACAAGAAAGGCCTTCCAACACCAGTTAATAGATCCCTAAAATTAACTTAACATAAAACAGAATTCTTTTATTTTTCAAGTAGAGATAGACTCAATACAAATATCTCTAGAGGCGGCAACAGTAAGACTTAAGCATGTGGTTAAATGCAAAGGACTGATACGAGAATGCAGGTTTGGCTCAAGGAAGTTTACCAAAGAATAACCAAAGAAGCTGTTTCAATATACTTCAAAATAATACAGTTATTTCCAGATACATTAGTATTCATTGGCACTTCCAAAGGATATTAGAATATCTTCTGAGAAAGGGGAGGTAGGACAGAAATTAAATGAGCCATTCTTATAGAGACCACTGAAGATTTAGAATTTTCCTGACTATTAGGCAGAACTTTAGTCTGCAGGTTGAAGCAGTTTTTTTAAACTTACTCAAGTCCTAAGAAATATTTGATGAATTTGTTTGGCATTCCTAAGGAGTATTTTGGAGATAATCTTCAATTTAGATAATATTTTGCAAATGCAGAGAACTATATTGGAGTTTCTTTTTGTAGGTAGCCCAACATGCAGAGTATATCCAATTTCACATTCCAGAATATATGCCTTGAAAATGACCAAAGGCTCCTCAGATCCATTTCCTCTCTGCTGTGCTGTGGTTAAGAATTCAGTCCCTGGAGTCTGATGGATCACAGTTGATTCCTAGCCTCATCAGTTATTGGTAGAATTTGTTTGGCAAAGCCACCTAGCCTTTCTAAGCCTCTTTTTTAACCTGTAAAATGGACAGAAAACTGGTATCTCAACTGACTATAGTGAAGTTTGAAAGAGATAAAATTGTCAAACTCTTGGCACATATGAAGCATTCAATAAATATTAACTATCATTGTCAACAATACTTCCTATTCTGCTTTTATTTTCTATTTTCTCAGTTTACTACAAAGATACATTCACAGGTACCATGGCTGTGAATCTGAGTACAGGGAAAAAAAGAAAAACATATAAACAAAGGATCAGGATAGAAGCCAACTAATGAAAATATTAACAGGAAAACGTGGCAATAGATGAAAATATATAACTTGTAAAACAAAAAGTCATTTTAATTGAGAATTAGGCATATTTGGAACTATCCATATTATAGCTTTTCCACCAAAATATGGAAACAGTCAGTGATGTCAGAAAAGTAGCTCTTAGAAACCTGTCATGTCAAATTGACATAATTGTACTTTAAAATATCTCATTATTCTTGTGTTAACATGAAAATCTTATGCTAATTCTTTTTTCCATATACACACCCTATTTCTACTTTATGAAAAAGAAATAATGCAATATTCTGTTTATATTGACATCTTTAGCATAATTTCAAGTCTTATGGTGGAGAGTCTTAAAATTAAAATAGAAAACTACTCTTTTTCTTATTTCTATTTTTGGGTGAACGAAATTGTGTATTTTTAGTACATCTTATTTGAGCAAACTCTTCTGTAGGACCTTGACAATCTTAGCATACAGTCTTAAACACAGATAGTTTGAAATAATTTTTTTTTAATGTTCTATGGTTCTTTGACAGTTTGGAATAATCTGTCTAAGAAATAGTGACTATGTGGCCTCTTTCATCAAAGTTTAGCTCTGTGGAAATGGTTATAAAGGTAGTCTGAAATAAATCCTTTGATAGAAATTGTCATATTCTAGAAGGAATCGAGCATACAGGGAAACTTTATAGTCTCCTTTACCTGCAGCTTGATACCTGGAATCGTCTATATCCATCACCATCATTATGTTTTCCCCTCCTGGCTGATTGCCGTTCAAGTATGCCTCACAGGAAATTCTCATACAGTTATATTTTCTGTGAGAAGGCACATAAAACCTTTATCTTCTGCCACTAAATTCTCTTTGAATTATTTCATCTTTCCTTCCTTTAGTTGTGCTTCTTGAACACTGTCTCCGTAAGAGCAGTCAAACCTATCATGAAGCACTTTGTTTATGCCTATCAAACTACAGAATCTAGAAGGAGTCATAACCTTGGCAAGTCTGTTCCTGTTTTGTTCTGCATTGTGTCTTCAACTCAGGTTTTATTTTTTTCCCATAAAGATCTACCATAACTGATCTTTTTTCTCTTGTTTTCATTTTCACTTTTTAGGACTCAGTTACCAAAGCTTTGCTGTTGAGGACCGGCGGCATGTGGATGGAATTTAACTTGTTCGAGAAGGTAAGTACAGGCAACATTTATAAGGACTGTTGAAGAATTACGAGGTGACGAAAACTCAGTAACTTCTGCTTTTTTTTTTTTTTTTTACATAGTTTCTGTCGAGGATTTCATGTTTTACTTGACATTATTTTACTGTCATTTTTCAGTATCTTTGCTCTGTGATAACTATTATTCCGTTAACCTCTTTCTTTGATTCTGCCCAATCTGAGATTGTCTTGTTTGTACCACTGGAAATGATGACCTATCATTATCTGACTGTGTAATGATTCTTCTGTTTATCTTGTCTGCCATGTGCTTTTCCTCGTCATTTGCCTTCCTTACACACTAGTTATCCTAATATATGCAACGATGCCACTGCAACTTTTTTTTTCTTGGCCCTGAGTATTTCAGTATCATTATCACTACTCTAACTTCCCCTGCAAGGATAATCAACACAAAGGAGGATTTTTAAGACATGCTGTTGAAATCAATTGAGTAAAAACAAGGTTATAGTTGTAATAATTTTGTTAACATATAGCTAATTTCTTATCTTGCCACTTCTCTGTAAAGCACAGGAATCTATATTTTATGAAAGAAGCAACACTGACTTCATAGTAACTTTGAACAACTGATTCAGTTTTTTCCTGCCTCTGACTTCACGTCTGCCACATGGGACAAAGACTGCTTAAGAAACTCATTGACATTAATTCAAATTCAGTTCTGTGAAAAATTTGGGAGAGTTCAGAGACAAATTGAGCTAATCTGTTTCTTTAATTTTAGGGGAAATTTCCAGCAACTGCCCAAAATAAACACTTCATTGAAACCTCTAATTAGATCAATATTATTTTACCATTGATGAACTACTGCTTAAATGTACAAATTTATATTATATCCTTCAAGTAAGATTTGTTCTTTCTTGGGTTTGTTTTGAGATAAATTACTTCATTCATCAATTGAAAAGAGTTTAAATCCTAAATTTTAATGATGATTATTATGTTAAAGTACAGAAAAATTAGGGAAATTTATAAAAATAGTTTTCTACTTCCTTGCCTTTATGTAACAACTTCAGAAATAACTTACTGCATATTTATTTTATTATAATTAAAAAGTTTGATTTTAATGTATAAACTATGAAGGAAACTTGTTAACAAGCATTTGCAATCTCCCCAAATGTCACTGAATATTTATGACAGGAAATTAGAAGTCACATTAATTTCTCTCTCTCTGCTGATTCTATCTGCAGTAACAACATGAATAATGCTCTTGAACTGAATTATTTTATTAACTCTTACAATAATGACTAAAAACAAGTGGCTCAGTTAGAGCTTTCCATTAAACCTAGTACTTATTTGTTTGTTTATTTTTCATTCATTCATTCATTCATTCATTCACCAGTTACTTACTGAACTCTGACCGTAAGCCATTGAGATAGAAAATAGAAATAGAAAAATATGTGGATGTTATTATTCCTACCCTCAAATTATTTATATTCTATTGGGTCAAAATAAACTTATGCAAAATGCATACCATGATGAATGTTCTAATACCAGTATGATAGAAACACAATATATTCCAAAGAAGGAGTGTTATCCCAGAGAAGATGGTATTTGTTCTGGACTTTATAAGTAAATAGAATTTTACCAGGCAGAAAAGAGTAATATTACAGGCCAAAGTAATAGCACCAAATTCTAAGGATGTGGTAGATTTGATTGCTCTGAGTATTGGCATCTACAACATGCATGGTGATGTTTAATAGAGGATGAGACTGGGAAAGAAGCTTGAGATAGTACTGTTCAAGGAATTGAATAGAATGATTAAACATTTAGATTTTGTTTTGCTGAAAATGAGAAGTATAAGATGTTGTCCAAATTTTAAGGAGAGCACAGAGTACACTTAAGATTTGACTTCTGACAACCTGCTTCAACCTAATTGCCTAGATTCACCCATAAGTAATTTATATTTTAGGCATCTTTAACTGATTATAGTTCTCCAGCACATCTGTGGCTTTATACTTACAGTGGTTGGAACATATTTTCCCTTTTCTCTCTGGAACCCTCCTTCACTTGGCTAATTCCTATTCTGTCTTCAAATCTCAGACTACACGTCACACACTCTAGGAAATGTTGATTAATTTATTTGATTGTTAGGCTTTCCAGTTAAGTTCTTTAACAATAACCATATCTCTATCAAAATTATGTTGTATTATATTTATGGGTTTTTTCCTATTCTATGAAACAACTGGATAGTTGAAAACAAGATCCATGACTGGTATAAACATTCCTCATACAATGGAGAAACCTGAGATATTGCCTTAACCAAGTGATCAGGATTAACATGACCAGTAAAATATGGCATGTAGATGTCACACACCCCTTGATAGGATAAACTGAGAAGGGCACATGCCTCTTCTGTACTCTTGCAAAAATACATTACCTAATCTAACCATGAAAAACCCACAAACAAACCCAAATTGAGAGGCATTCTGCAAAATAACTGACCTCCAAAATGTCAAGGTCATGAAAAACAAGGAAAGACTAGGATCTATCAGATTGGAGAAAACTAAGGAGACGTAACAACTACATGTGATGTGGGATCATGGATTGGATTCTGGGACAGAAAAAACTATGAATGTTAGTGGGAAAACTGGTAACATATGAAGAAAGTCAGTACTTTAGTTAATAATATTATACCAATGTTAATTTCTCAGTTATGTACTATGATTATGTAAGATGATTACAGTTGTTGAAAGCTGGTTAAGGGTATACGGGAACTCTCTGTGCTATTTTTGCAACTTTTCTGCAAGTCTAAAATTATATCAAAATAAAAAGGTAAAAGAAGTTTCTTTAGTATTTGTTAAATAGATAAGTTGTTGAGGCATGGTGTCTTGGACTGAAAATCACTATTTCCTGTTCTATATTTCCAAATAGTATTTATTGAATACCTGGTCCACAATTTGTACTATGTTAGAAACTCAGAAATCTCTTAATAACAGATGAATAATAACCACTAAGCCTGTAATTTAATGTGCTATTACCAAAATAATTTTAATTAAATGTAATATAGTGCTAATATTATTCATCTATAATCCATTTGCTATGTTTTAATTTCCCAGTGAGTTTTTATATGTCAGGGTGTTACATCTGTAGTATTACTTTAGTAATCTTTATTACTATCAAATTAGTAAATGTTGCATAATGTTAGGTGGCAACAAAGGAGCCATAATACCGTGAAAAGATTCAATTTCTCATAGAATGAGCTATATTGGGTAGCTTTTGAAGATCAAAGGATAAATTTCCTCCTGACTGTCAATCATGAAAGTTCTCAACAAACAATTCAGTATATTCAAACCATTGGGTGGGAAACAAAAGACAGAGTTACAGTCTTCAAAGACATTACTTTTTAAAGCAATAATCCAAAATATACTACAGAGACACAGAGTTTTTAAAAATTATCCTCAAGAGGGAGCAAAAACAATGTCTTATGATATGTAGTAAATCCAAACTTCAGGTTAAAAATGCACTTGTAAAATGTCTGTAAATATTATAAAGTTCAGATTTATTACTGATTCCCTCTTATTGTAGACTAGTTGAGTATTTTGTGATTTTGTGACTATAACATATATAACACAGCCTGTGGAAGCTAAAGGTCACTTTCTGTGTTGTTTCATTTTCACATACTTGCTGACAAATAAAATATTGTGCAAGGATTTAAACATTCCATTAGATGTGATAGAAAAAAGGTTAACATAAGCATTTTAGAGGTGAAAAAAAGTTGAAATTACCAAGATCTTCTTCCTATATATCATAAATTGTAAAGGCCAATGCATATTTTAGCTCACTTCCACTTCTGCTTCTCTTAAGGTTTTAAACTTATTTTTAAAATGATCCCACTCACAATCTGATATTTGCCTACAAGCTGAAATTTACTCAAATTATGGTCCATTCTCTTTATGGGGGACAGGAATTGGGAGACAGTGCTTTCAATGGACACTCCTTGTCTCAGTCGGTGGCTCCCTCATAAAAGGACCCAATGTCTCCAGAAGCAACCTCTTAAAGTCAAAGACTGTTCTAAGCTTCTATGAAGGTCAAACCTCCTTTTTTTTTTTTTTAACATTTTTTATTGATTTATAATCAGTTTACAATGTTGTGTCAATTCCAGTGTAGAGCACAATTTTTCAGTTATACATGAACATATATATATTCATTGTCACATTTTTTTCTCTGTGAGCTACCATAAGATCTTGTGCATACTTTCCCTGTGCTTTACAGTATAATCTTGTTTATCTGTTCTACAATTTTAAGATCCCGGAAGGTCAAACCTCCTTTCTGTATAACTGTTTGAGTACCACAATTTTTGTCATGCTACAAGTTTCCCTATTTCTTTATCTAAATTTCATTTTATTGTGATAAGAGCACTTAATATGTGATCTACAATCTTAAAAAAAGTTCAAATGTACAATACATTATTGACCATAGGTACAATGTTATACAGCTGATCTTTAGAGACTATTCATCTTGCTTAACTAAAACTTTATGCCTGCTGATTAGAAACTTGACATTTCCCTCTCCTGCCAGCCCCTGGAAATTACCATTCTGCTCTTTGATTCTATGGATTGACTATTTTAGATACCTCATATAAGTAGAATCATTGTGTCTTTCTGTGACTGGCTTATTTCACTTAACATAATATCCTCAAAGTTTATCCACACTGTCACATTTTTCAGAATCGTCTTCTTTTAATGGTTGAATAATATTCCATTGTATATATACCACATTTTCTTTAACCATTTATCTGTTGGTGGACATTTGTTTCCACATCTTGACTATTGTGAGAAGTTCTGCAATGAGCACAGGAGTGCTAATATCTCTTTGAGATCTTGATTTCAATTCTTTTAGATAGATATCCAAAAGTGAGAATTCGAGATTATACAATAGTTCTGCTAGATGCTACAGTAAGTTTTTTTTTTAAATAGTGCAAAATAATAGCTTTAATTAATATGTTACTACCTTATAAAACATGATAATCATCTAATATGGGTAATTTATGTAAATCCCATTCTGTTGTATGTATGACCTTCCTGGAATAATGAAAGACTGGAGAAAATATTGGAGCTATAAAGATGTTTTAGTTTTGTTTCTTTGAATTTTATTTGGTTGTTGGTGTATTTTAACTATATAAGGAGTCATCATAAATATACATTTTATATTATAGACTAATTAAAAAGGAACTTCAAAATCTTGCTGTACTAAAGTGGATTTGAATAAGTAATTAAATAGCATAATTAAATACATCAACAAAATAATTTAGATAAAGCCAAAATTTAGTTGTTACCTGACCTTTACTTGTTCAAATAATTTCTTAGAATGATATTTAATATATAGTTGTCCATAATGTATAAAACATAAAAATTCCTGTGTACTCTTAAATTCACACATACACAAATCCTCTTTTAACAATATTGAAAAGTGTAATTGACAAAGGGCAACATCTCTTAATCACAAAATAGGAAAGACACCTATATTTAACTGGGAAGAAAAACTCTCAGATATTGAAGAATGCAGGACATCCTGCAGGGTTTTATTCCATTCAACAGCACAATTTCTCTAAGACCCCAACTCTCTTGGAACATAGTAACACATTCTTTGCAGTATGAAAGCTCCTGACTCTCTGTGTTTCCTCCACATTCCTTACTCTCTGTAACATCTGATAGGGGCACACAGTTGGAAATACACCAAACCAAAAATTACCTAATCTAAAACTTTTCTGATTATATTATATGAAAGCAAAGAAGTGTACACCATTATCTGGGGTAAGATTTGTGGTAAACATGAAATGCTTAAAGAAACAGAACCTGCTAATTCTCAAAGTACAGAAAACAAAACCAAACAAAACAAAACAAACAAAACCAAACAAAACATGGACCTGATCCGCCAAAGGTCCATCTGACAGAGGTTGTCCTCAGTTACCCTTTTCCTTTCTTTTCAAGGTACATATCTGGAAATAAGTGCTTTAATATTTACTTGATGTGATGAAAGACACCAAAAGTTGAGAACATTGTAACTATGTTTATTTTACTAGAATGCTGATGTTTATTCATATCTAGTTTTTATTTTCCATCTTCAAATAAGTTTAAAAAAACTGTGACTGAGAATTCTTTAGGAACTACAAATATGAAAAAAAAGAAGAGAAAACTTAAATGTATTGCTATTTTCTAAATAAAGCTACTTTTATTTATGGCAAACATCTTGGCAAATAGCAAGAGAAGACATATTTATACAGTTAATGTATTTTACTTCCCTAAATTAAATGACTTAAGATTGTTAGAGTACTAAATATTGTATTTCCACTAGCACACAAAAGATTTTAGGTGTTAAAAAGGTAACACTCACAAACACAGACACACACCACCCCACCCCATACCCACCCCTACACTCACTCTGACTGTGACTTCAAAGTTGGAAATGTTTACATTTTTATATCTTCCAATGATTTGTTCTGTCTTCCTAGCTGAATGAGATAGAAATTCATGCAGAATACTCAATGCAAATATTTCTCTCTCTCTTTCTGTTTTTCCTCTGGTGCTGTGTGCCATGGAAGTTAACCTTCCATATCTGACATTTTACATATAAAAAGCATACCAACCTTTACAAAGTCTAAGAGGAAAATATTGTCCAAGTCCTTAACTAGGTCATGGAACCTAGTCAGTGAGCTACTGCAGGCTTTGACAGCTGTTCCTGGATATAGCTCTGCTGTGTGCATAGGGGCTGCACCTCTCTCCAGATGCCAAGCAACAGAGCAGCAGGGTGCTGATGACAGTTAGAGCTGTGACAGTCAGCCAGCTTGGTACCTTTCCCCAATTGGATGGCTACTGTCTTCAAAAGTTAGCTTTGGATACTGCTTTCTCTTATGTTTACAAGAAAACTACAGCCAAATGCCTCGCCTGCCCATCTGTGCCATATTAGACATCTGGACAAATTGGCCCTTGTATGCACATCAACGTGACGGCTCACAGGTTTGTTTTGTCAATGTTCACAAACCACTGGTCAAGATACGGTTCTCAAAGAAAAGTCTCCTTACCTGTATTTCTTAGAAGCCCTCTGTCTTTGGATATGACTCATAAATTGGATACATTACAAAAGTTTAAGCAGCAGGTTTATATCATGGAGTTTTGGGAAAGGCTGTTCATCCTAAAAATCCCCTGGTTCCTCAATTTGCCAATATTTAAGTGCCTTTCCTTAGCCACTACATTAATTGTTGTGAGCAGTATCTCATTGCACTGATTTTCTATAGCTATTTACAAATTATACAACATAATTTCAGATGGAAATTCTTCAGGATGAGACTTTTGCCCATCAGACATTTTATGCAATCTAGAAGAAATAAATATTTTATATAACTATTTTTACCTCAGTACTATCTTGCTTTCTGTTTTTTTCAATCCACAACCCCTTTTTTCACCCTTTCTTCTGCACCAGCCACCACTGCTGTGCAAATTAATTTACTACAATTTCCAGAGTAAGGGTCAAAAATGACATCCCACTTTCCAGTACTCATCTGGCTCAGAAGCACTTGGCATGGTTGGCCACACCCTCCTTGTGCAGCCCTTTTTCCCTATTAATGCCTATGACCCTTGAAATAGCTGTTAATTCTCTTACCTTTTCCGGTCTTAGTCGATTTTCCCAGCTCCTTTCCTCCCCTCACACCTGAGGTTGGCGTTTTCAAAGTTATGGCTCCATCTCCTTTGCTATCTTATTCTGCTTTTGACTTTCTCTTGCCTTTATCATAGGATTTCACATTGGAGACATACTTTGTCTGCAATCCCTACACACCCTAAACTCAGATATTGATGAACTGCATACTAAACACACTATATAGTACCTGCACCACGGCTTCCTCCTTGTTTCAAAATACTTTTGTGTAGCATTTTAGCATGTAATGCATGTTCAGTTAATTTACAGTTCTCTTACTCTCTTTTGTGTTGGTTTACTGCTGCCACTGAAACATATTACTGCAAATTTAGTCATTTAAAATGATATAACATTATTATCTTACAGTTTTACAGTTCAGAAGTACACATGTCTCACTGGACTAAAATCAAGGTTTCAGCCTGGCTATATTCTTTTCTGGAAACTCTATTGTTTAATTGATGGCTCAGCGTTTTCAGATTCTAGAAGCCACATACATTCCTTGGCTTGTGGCCCTCTTTCTCCGTTTTCAAGGAGAGCAACAGCAGGTCAAGTCTCTATGACATCATATCTCTGATCTCTCCTTCTGACTGTTTCTTTCATTTTTAAGAACCCTGTGGTAACATTGGGCCCACCAAGATAATCCAAGATAATTTCCCTATTTAAGGTCAACGGTTTAACAACCTTAATTCTCTCTGCAACCTCTTCCCCCTTTGCCACCTAACCTAACATGTTCACAGGATCTGGGGATTAGGACATAGGCATTTTGGTGGGGAGTATTATTCTGCCTACCACACTTTATCATCTTTCTGCCTACACTATTACTTTAGCATGAAATTTTCTTGATCTAATACTTTAAAATTTTAGTCTAAAGATATTTGGAATTTCAACTCTGAATCTCGGAATTGGAGAGATTTTTTTAACAAAAAAAAATTCATTTTTTGAGATACTTCTGCATCTCTATGTTAGGCTGAGTGTGTGGCATTGCTGCTGGTGATGAGTATAAAATGAAGGAAGTGCTGTAACGAGGGAACTTGGGCGCTCCTGGTAATGATTGTAAAATGGGCTAGGTAATGTATCAAGGGAACAAAAGAGGGAAAAATAAAAGTTTTTGACTTCGGTGGGAACTTCCATGATATGTATAGGCTCATTCTTCAGAGTTTTGGTGTGCAACGTAATTATCTACTCATAGCTTTATGAAATTAGAAGTTACAATGGCGCTGCATTCATTAGATGTATACGTTATGTATGTGTGTGTGAGAGAGGATTTATTTTCAATTTTTAAAAATGTTCATTGAGAGCTTACTCTGCTTAAAACTTGCTAACAATTTCAAAGGATGCCAAGATGATAACACAGAACCACTGCTCTGCCCTCTGGAGAGAAGAGAGAGACAACACAGGGGAATTCCAGTGGAGCACATGAGAACAGTTGCTTTACAAAGGTAACACTCTTCTTAGAAGAGTAAAATATATGACAGCACTTTCTGCCTTTAATATTCCCATGTCTCCCACAGTAAGAGAAACAGAACTCCTGCAAGAATAGTTTAGACTCTATCATCTGTTTCATCTTGCCATTGGTTCCTTCCTTATCTTTTAAAATCTCTCATCTCACAATGTATTTTCTCTAACACTTTAAATCCATGGCTTTAGCACACTGTGGTATTTATCATCTCTCATGTCTTACTTTTTGCCTTTACTGTGATAACTAAAAGAGGTAGACTTGCATAGTGGGGAAGAATTTGGCTGCTGAGATGAGAATTCCTGAGTTTGACTGCTTGATCCCTGCTACTTAGAAGTGTGATACCTTGAACGGGACACTTTTGCATTCTATACTTCAACTTATCTGAAAAGTGAAGAAAATAGAACATCTAGCTCATAGTGTTTCTGAAAGAAGTTATAACATAAACAACCTATATCAGTGTCTAGCAGTTAAGGGAGGCTTAAGTGTGGATCTGTATCCACCAACCATTTTGACTGATTGGAGGAATCACATTCATGTATCAGATTTGGATTATAACTCAGATTGAGTTTTTTTTATATCTAAGTGACTCCAGGCTTATTTCTTAAGTTCTGTGAGCCTCATTATCCACATTCAAAACTGGAGGCACTGTTGCCCTCTCTGCTTACTTACCATAAAAGTTACGAGCAGCAAGTTTGAGAATTCCTACAATTACTCCTTGCTATTGGACCAATCACCGATTCTCCTTTCATGGATATGTATTTTCTTACTTATATAAGAATAAAAATGACTGCTGTGGAGCCCAGATGTCCTATTTTCAGTAGCATTAGTCAGTTTCATCAAATGCAATGTTAAGTGTGTAAAACTTTGTTGAATACAAGATGTAAAGACATGGTAGCCTCTGACCTCAGGGAATCTGAAATCTGACTGGATTGTGAGACATAGCTATAGTAAAAGAATAAAAATGCAGGGTAAAAATAATAAATACAAGTTGAAATGTAGCTTTAAGCATTTCTAGAAAAATAGACATTTTGTTCATTGATACTAAACATAATGACTGATGCAATATATTCTTTAGCTTTTAAATTAATAAGTGAACTAAAAAAATAACTGAATGGATTTTAAAACTATAAATATTGAAGGAACCCAAGGGAGGAGGGTAGAGATCATTTCTCCTTTGATTTTCAGGAAGGCCTTATGTTAGACATTCAATTTGATCTACACTGTATTGATAAGATTTATATTAATTGAAAATGAGCTATCTGTAAGGGGAAAAGTATGAACCAAAGAAGGCATATAGGAAAAAATTAATTTTATTAAGAAGTTAAGCAGATGAAATGGAAAGACAGGTTTAAAAAGAGAGAGAGAGAGCAATGGTGTCAGAAGTCTGTGTGCTTAATCTTTGTTCAGCAAATTGGGTCAACTTGAGCAAGTAATTTGACCTCTGAGCTCAGTATACGAAGCTGGCAAGTAGCAGTTGATCATCCCTAATTTGTACAACTAATGTGAAAGTGAGTAAAATACTGTGGAAAGAGACTGTGACCTGTGATACTCAAAACAATTTCAATAGCAAAAACTAAGTTTCCCTTAGAATTAAATATGTAGAATATACCATAAAAATGAAAAGACAGATTTGGACCAGATTTAATCAGTTTAGATATGAGTTATTTTTTATTAGGAAGTTAGTTTTTAAATGAAAATATGACTAAACTAATTTTGTTGTTATTGTTTTTAAGAATAATTAATCTAACTAGAGATTCTGGAAGGATTGAGTGAAAGTAAAATATTTGAATAAATAGACCAATTAAATAGCCCTTTCAATAATCCTGGTGTTAGGTGATAAATAGCTGTGGTGTCATTAGGCACAATGAATTTACAAAATTTAGAAAGGATAAAGTATGTAATACTTTAATACTGCTTTGTATAAAAGAGCTGAGAAAACTGAATATTATTATACAATGATAATTTGGTACACGAGTGACTGAGAAAGTAAACAAAATGGAGGTATTTTGAGATCTGAGGAAGTCAAGTGAGACAGTTTAGTTGTTTAGGGAAATTTAAGTTGAGATGACAGAAAACTTCAAAGGAAATAATAAGCAAGAGGAGGTCAGGCTTAAGAGAATGATATCTCGATAAAATATTGAGAGTGTTAGTCAAGACATAATTTTAAGATGAAGTTCATGGAGAAAGAGCTGTACTCCTCTGTTTGTGTTTTCCTTATTGTCACCCGTGTTATAGTTCTCCTTATGAAATTACTCTTTTCTCTCTGATCGTGGTAGCGTCAAGTTTATTTTCTGTATTTCCCAGGATGCCCTTTACATTTTGTAACAGATCCTATGAACAAAACTGATAAGTCTTAATTACAGGAATTCAGAGATTTTTAGAGTAGTTCTGTTTTATCACTACCAGGAGAAATAGCAACAAAGGATCAAAGACATCCAGGGTACAATTGAATGAATCAAATCAATTCAATACATCACAGAGTAAAGTCAACAGCCCAAGGCTCTTTGACAGTTAACACCAGAAGCTCTAAAATTGCAATTCACATCATGATCAAACAAAGCATATTGTATAATCAATCAAGTATTCCAATATGATTATCAAAATACACATCATATGGTAAGCAGGTACAAGGTTTATCCAAATTAAATTTGACAATCTCAGGTGATTGTCTTTTTCTTTCTTTTTTTAAAAATTTACTCCCGTAAGTTTTTTTCAGGTTGAAAGTATAAATTTCAAATGTTGAAAACATTTTTTTGTTGTTGTTAAAAACAAAAAGGAAACAATGACACCAAAAATGTCAAACCTTTATTAAATTTCAAATGTTTATAAAATTGAAAACGCCAGATCTTTCTGGATTTATGCTTATTGCTGCTGTTCACAGAGCCACCTACAAAGTCAACTTCTGAAATGTTTCCCGATTGAAATCTTGACATTATTATGAGGGCTTAAAATGCAATTTTTACAGAGAATCACTGCTCTACATTCTTAGAGTGCCTTAATAGAACAGACAAGAAATTGAGTCTTTAGGCAAAAGAGAAAAAATCAGGTGCCTTTTTTTCCCTTTATAATTGAAACTTCAATAATGATTATGATAATTACAAAATGATAGTGATTTAAATACTCATTTGAGCTAGAACTTACAAGAATAACACATAGCAAAAACATCTTATAGTGTTATTTTTAAATTATGCAAATCAAGGGTCATAAAACTTCTTAAAGTAATTTTATTTAATTTAATAAACTATTTAGTGCATTCCATAATAATAAGGTAGTTTACATTCACCACATCAGATGTTGAAAAGAATTTGAACATTTTACTACTTGTCGTAGGTCGGTTCCCCAGAAATCAAGTCAGACGAAGATTAGTGTACACAAAGTTTACTGGGGGCTGCTCTTAGCAGCACAACAGCTAAGGAAGAAGAAGAGAGAAAGAGGTAGGACTGAGCAAGGGGGGATGTTGGCCTGCAGTGACATTTCAGAAGTTTCAGGTAACCCAGAGGGTCTGAGGCTGGGATGGCCCTTCAGAGTTTTTCCTCACTGAACTAAGGGGTGGGGCCTTTTTATCCTGAGTCAGTCATTGAGCGTGGACGTTTCTGAGAAGGGGGAATGACTTTAGCAATGTGACTCTCCTCTGCCAAGGCGGTGTGAAGGGGGACTGTGCTGGCTGGCAGCACTCATAGCAGCTGGGAATCTGCTCTCATCACGAATTGGGTATCAGGGAGGCTCATCCCAGCGTCCACTGGAGCCCGGCTCTTTTCCCCTGGGTTACAGGTTTTTAACGTAGGTCTGGGAGCAGCTCCTCTGGGCAGATTCTGGGGGCTTCTTCCCCTTGAGGAAACTGCTAAGAGAAAGTTAGTGGGATGGACTACAGCTCTGCTGCTGCCGCTGGTCTTGGGACCGCTGATATTCACCGTCTCCTCCTCTTCTCTACATTCAAGACTCCCCTTACTCTGAGCACTTCTTACGGCTTTCGAGGTTTGCTTGGTGGCAGGAAACAGGTCTTCATCAGTGAGGGGTCTGAGCTTCCGGTCATTATGATCTTTTTAGCTTGTTGCTGCTGCATTTTTCCATTTAGTGTCAAAATTGTTCAAGAGAGCAACCAAAATAGAACCCATTATGTAATGGCAGTGCTATCTCCTTCTGACGACCAGTGTCAATTACCCCAGCCCAGCTGGTGACTTCTTTTCTTGTCTGCTTATTCCTTGGCCTGAGGAATCTGAAGCCTGTAGTTAATGGAACTTTCATTGTGGCCTCCTTTGGGAATCAGGACCTCTAAAGCCACAGATTTGCAGGGTCAGCCTTTGATTTTGGCCCTGGATTCTTGGATGCAGCTATTCTACCTGTTAGAAGTACTTTTTTTTTTCCTGCTTAACACGCATACTGAGTTTCAGAGCCTGGTGCTCCAGCCTCAGGAAGTACTACCTGTGAGTAGGTGCTGGCTCTGTGCCTTCAACAGGCTGCTCCATCATTCTATCAGGCCAGCAGCTTCTGACTCAGTCAGTGTGTAAATCTGTCCAGAGGATGCCGTGATCTTATACCCATTTCCATTCACCCCCTGCTTTGTCAGTTGCTTGACCTAACATGATGTTATATGGGCTCCTGTGCAAGTAGATCGAAAACTCTTAACTCCTTGGATTGTGGTGATGATTGAGTTTTTGTGACCAGAAAGTGCAAAATGATAGCTTGAATATGTGTACATTCCTGTCAAAATTTCTTGCTGCTGCTGTTGGGGAGCAAGGGATCCAATGTAGCAAGGTTGCCATCAGGTAGCTGTTGGTGTCCTCAGAGGATGCTGCTATATCAGGGACTTGGCATTGGTCTCTACTACCGGCAGGTTGGACACTTGACAACAGCTGTAGTGATATTAGCCTTAACAAGTTAGCCCATGCTGTTTGGCCCATGCATAATCTCCATCCATGCCATCACGGCTATTCTTTTAAGGCTCAGATGATCAGGATCCACTCCTGCTACCACCTCGGATTCTTGGGCACATGTATTTTACTTTTAGTAATGGTATAATGCCCAATGACAGAAGCTGAGTGAACTCAGATGTCTGAGTAATTTTGACTACCTGGTTGTTTAATATGTTTTCCATGGCAGGTGCTCTTTGTTGCTGGTACAATACAGAGATCTTCACATATTGTGCCCATTTCTGTGTGTGTGTATTTGCATGCTTCTTCTCCAGACTGCTGATTTTCTGGGCATTTTTGCCCAGGTCCTATGACCTGCTAATCAAGCCTTTTTTTTTTTTCACTGCTCATGAGTCTAATTTTGTCCACTTTTCTTTCCTTACAGAATGGATGGCCAAGTAACTGTCTAAAACTCTACACTTCAGAGGACTTGTATCCTACCACTTGACTGGGGCTGTGGCACATCCATCATTAATTTATAGTTTGCACTCATATACTAAGCTGACCCATTTGGAAACTAAGCTTGGGCTTCTCCTTTATCTGTCAACCAGCCATAGGGGCTAACTGAGGAAGAAGTGCTGGTGCAAAAGTGGTAAATAATACAGGAATCTGGGCTACATGCTCATGCAACTTGCCTGTACCCTCTAGCCCTGTCCCTGCTCAATCCTGCATGTACCACTTCCTGTTTAAGACAGATGACTGTAGAACTTCTTGACTTTATGGCTTGTTGGATCTAACATAAATCAGTATTAGATGGTCAGTTATAGCCCCAAGTCTCATGGGCCTGGTTGTCTCATGGTTGGTCCCTCCACATCTATAAGAACCCCATATTACAGCAACTGCTGTTTTCCCAGAGGAAGAAAATTCTTCACTGAAAGTGGCATTGATCTTCCTCTAGAACCCTAGGGTTTGTCCTTGTGAGTCATCCATTAGGACTGGCCTTAAACTCCACATGGTGTTTTCCCCATCATTGATATTTATAACACAACAAGAGTTGCTCACATCACAGCCCAAATCCGCTGCTAAGCACTTTCCTGCTATGGGCCACCTCAAAACTGGAAGCCTTTTGTGTCACCTAGTTTATGGCTTGGACAGTATTTCCACATGTGGAACACGGCACTCTCAGTCTGAAGAGATGTATTCTGTGTGAGCTTCCTCTTTTTGTGTGTGGATAGTGTATTTTGTCAGGGATACCTCAATATGTTCCAGACCACTAAAGCTCTGAGAATTTTTCAGTTAATGCCAGGCCCCTGAATAGTCATGCAGTCTGTCACCCACCCTCCGAACCACGTGTCTTGCTAAGACCGCTAATATACTAGCCGTTAATTGCTCATATTGTCCAATTAGCCTGAGGCCATTGATAGAGTGGATCAGTGTGGGGTTCTGTAGGATGTCTAAACCGTTGGACTCTATTTTTACAGAGCATGGGAAAGATAACATAATCCAAGTGAGAACAAACAATGTCTGATCCTTTTCTCCTGATAGGAAAACACACACACAATGTGGCCTCATCCCATATATCAAAGGCCATGCGAATCTACTCTGGCAAAAATTCAATATCTGTTATAGCAGATACAACTGGATGAGGTTGTTGTAGGTCATTGTAGTCTTCTAAAATCCATCTTGTTTTTATAGGTGCCAGATTGCTGAATCAAATAGTGAAAACCACTACTCCTGTGTTCTTTAGGTTTTCAAGGGTGGCACTGAATTCTACCATTCCCTTTGGGGTGCAGTATTGTCGTGATTTACTGTCTTGGCCTGAGTGGAGACTATTTCAGGAGCTTCTAGGTGGCTTTTCTTACTACAAAAGACTTTCTTTTATAAGCCAGAAAACCAATATAAGGGTTGTGCCAGCTCGCATTCTGTACTTAGGGAATAAGAAAATGAACAGTGAGTAAGTCCATGGACCCACTGTGAACTAGACCTGGATCAGGACTCCATTTATTATCTGATTCCCATGAACCTCCACTCTAAGCAGGGACCCAGTATGATGCTTTGTATCGTCAGAT
This sequence comes from Camelus ferus, assembly GCF_009834535.1. Classification (NCBI taxonomy): domain Eukaryota; kingdom Metazoa; phylum Chordata; class Mammalia; order Artiodactyla; family Camelidae; genus Camelus; species Camelus ferus. The sequence goes on along the minus strand of NC_045697.1, from coordinate 56,523,416 downwards.
GTCAATGTCAATTCAAATCTTGTGTCCAAATATCCCTAAATAGTTGGGTATTCCTTTTCCCTAGTGTAAGGTTATCCAAACAAATGTCCATGAGTCCATTTCAGGAAGGACTAGTAAATGCATTATCATATATGCTTCTTGTGATGTTGAACCTTCCATTAGAAGACCGAAGACCTAGATTCTCCTCAGTCAATGGGTTTTAAGCCCATTGACATAGGTCTGGAAACTGGGTAAGGGATCATATTTTTTTTTAATTGGTGGACTACTTTTAGCCTCCTGACAAACCATCCTTTATTTCTTTTAAATTTACCGATTTAGCAGTAGCCTTGCTGGCTTCCCACCCGTTTTGCCCCTAGGCATACCGTGTTTTATTAACCACCACTGTATCTCTCTGTGGATCGGTGCCTCCCTCCTCGATGTCATGTGCCACTACATCTTTGCCACTCATTTATAGTAATTGCATCCTGGCATCTGATGACTAGGCAGTTTCACCCAGTCTCATGCAGTCTGCCTTTATCATGGCAGCTCCTACTGTCAGCTGTGTCCAGATGGAAAGAGCCACCATTGAATTTAGTGATGATGATGGTACCCTCTTACCAGTACATTACTAAGTGCTCTGGTAAGTGTTGTGTCATGTGAGCTGCCCTCTAGTGAGTTTTCCAGCCTTATTTAGTATATACATTCTTGCAAGTCCAGTTCTCTGATCCTTTTAGTCCCTTCTGCTATCTGCTTTGGAGATTTGGGCACTACTATCTCAACGGGAGTGAACCATAGCTTTTTGCATGCTTCTAGTGGCCATTTTAGCAGTATGTTTGCACCGTCTTCCAGGGCCTTACCAGAGTGCTAAATCATAGATACCTTGATTTGATAGACTTTCTCTTATCCAACCTATGTTCTGTCACCCTTGATCCTCAAAATACAACCCTATGTATGTTTTCCTAGCTTGGGCCAGTATAGGCAAGAGTGTGTCCTGTGGGTTCTTTGGACTATAGTTTCCTTCTTTCCTTGTCAAACTCAGTCACATCCACAGTCATGTTATACTGTGACTTAACCCTAGCTATTGTCCTTGAGGTTGAAAGTGAATTTTGAGAGGACTTCACATTGTCTTAGAGAGCAGAGGCCTCTGGATCATCTCCAGCAAGTTGGGGAAGGCACAAGTCCTAAAAGAAGAAGGTTGGGCCACTTCTGTATATACAAAGGATTCAAGGGGACTTGAGGATTCAAAATTTTGGGGTGCATTGGATGTCTTTATCCAATTTAGCAGAGCCACATTCTTTCCCCACCTAAGCCTTCATCTTAGTATAATGGACCTTCCAAATTCTTTGGGGCTCTGATACCTTTATGCTTAAGTCCTGGACCTTGTCTACAGAGGTACATGCCTTTCTGCATGTGGAAGATGCGGAAAGAGATGAAGATCTCTTTCTACACTACTAAGGAGGCCTTCTGAACTTCCTACTTATTATTGAATTGCCAATTCATGACCCTCAACCTTAAGTTATTCCATTCCAAAATATCAATGGAACTTAGCAAAGCAGCCCAGTTCCACTATCTTTATACTTACTATTTCCCCCATATTTCCCAAACTCTTGATGCATCATGCCAGATAGCGCATTCCTTTTAACCCATAGCCCATCTCAATTTGTTACTAATAAAAGATTGAACTGAACACTTGTTCTCAAGGTCAGTTGTATTCCACTTACAAATAGCACTGGAGTTTTTATTGACATGTTGACCTAAAACAAACAGACTGCCATATATTTCTCCAGCAGAGATAGGTTTATTTGGGATCAACAGAGAACTGCAGTTTGGGGTCTGCAACTGTGGTGAGCCACGTGCAAGTCCTCATTCCCCAAGGAAAGGGAAGGAGAACATATTTTTGGAGAAGAGGAAGTTGAGAAGTCTATAATAAACAAAGAGTCCATGACTTTTCATTACCAGGAAAGAATCAATGAGCTTTTCTTCTTGTTGGGCTCTGCTATCCTTACAGGGTGAGAGAGCTCCCCCGTTCTGGTTACCCAGCTCTATTTAATTGAGGTTCCTGTTTATTAAATTTTTTACAGCCATTTGGGTGGCAGATGATTCAGTTTCAAAATTCCAAGTTTGTATTCACTTGGGTCGCTTCCCGAACCACCTGTTGTAGATTAGAATCCACTGTAAGCAAACTCTGATATAGAAATTAGCAAGGAGGAATCGCAACCTATGTAAAAGAAAGAAAGGAAAATTGAAAAGAGGGAGAAGTTGGGCTGTGATACTGCCTCAACAAAGACCTTGGCTGATTGTATAGGGAGCTCTGACTCTAGCATTGCCCTTCAGATTTATCCTGGGTTGCAGTGAGGTCTCTATATCTTGTGTTGACCATTCACTGGATGCAAGCCTTTTTGGAAAGGAGATGACTTTAGTGACTACTCTTGTCAGCCAAGATAATTGCAAAGAGAGTTAACAACTGATGCTATCTGCCAGCAGCACTTCCAGTAGTGAGGGTAATAAGGTCTCTGAGTCTTGAAGGGAGATTTGCACACCACATCCCAATGCAGATCTACAGTTCAAACTCCCAGTGCCACTATGCTCTTTAATTAGGATTAATCATATGTTAGTATCATCAGAGTTTAATAGAGTTACCGTCTTTCTTTGTTTTCACTTCATCAAAGTCCATTCACTCCCCAACCCGCTAAATGTGGTTTCTACCCCCCAAATTTACCATGACTTATTTTTGCATAAGGTAATTGAAATGGTTAAATAAAGTTATATGATGAAAATAACATTGAAATTTTGAAAAACATGTACAGAGATGTATTATCGCTATTTATCTCTAACCATATTTGTTCACATTCTTTGCTCTACTTGATTTTCTCTTATAACACATTAGATGTCTAATCTAATAAAAAATCATGCCCTTCTCTATACAATTTTAGTTAGTTTGAAAGAGCATTTAATGACTTAGAATTAATTCTCTTTTATTCCAGGTGGACTCTAAGAAATATAAATATAATCAACATTATTTCCTTTTCATTCTTATAATCCCTGACAATGAAAATGAGGGCACAGATTTTACTTTCATGAGCATGAACCACTTTTGTCTTTGATTAGAAACCTAAAGCCCCTCTTTGGCCCCACTAGAATTACCATAAGTAGGATACTTAGCGTATTTGACACCTGAAGCAGATTATTTTTTTAATGCCATACTTCTCTATATGGCAAAATCATTTTCAGTAGTAAGCGTGACATGAAATCAATAATAATAATGGACAGAAGAGAAATGCTGACCAGGAAACTTTTTTGTTATTGAACTTCATATGTACATATTATTGAACTTTATATGTCTAATTATATAAAAATAAAAATAGCATACAATAAGAATTATGAACAGTTCTTTTCAATTATATTAGTGTATTTTTTAAAACAGGAAAAAATAAATATATACCTGCATGTTGGTTTGTCATAGTAATGAGTAATGATTACAGTCTATATTTTAGAGCTGTAACTTTTGGAAATTTGTCAATTCATCAAAATTGATCTTCTTCATATAATCATGTTGAATAGTTAGCATAACAAGATTTGTCAATCTAACTTTGCTCATAGTTGATTGAAGAATGTGTTTTATTAATTTTTATTTCAAAAAGTTTCTCTCACATGAAGAAACAGATGCATATAGTTTTGAAAAGTCTTAAAGATAAGTTTGGCAGAAATTCATAGAAATCCTATTTTATAATGAATTTTAGAAATGGCATTCTAAGTTTTTGTTTCTTTGGGGTCAATTACAGCAATTTTCAAATGTTTCTGTAGAAAAAATATATATATACGTATAAAGAGAGAGACTAAAAGAAAAAAAATAAACAAACTCCAAGTAGTCACTTTTGAAAGACAGAATGAAATTACCTTATGCTTTTTTCTTTTGGCCTTAAAATCACTGTGCTATCATCATTTATATTTTGAATAACAGTTAAATACCTAAAGTATGTAGCACCAGAAGAATTGGAGAATTGGAGACTTGACTCCCAATGTGAGCTCAAACAATCCCAAATCTTAATGAATTTTGTTTCAAATCATATGCATATAGTTGAGTCCACAAGAGTCGACAGCAAATTGTAAAGCCCAATTTAACTTACACATAAAATATGTATAATAAAGGATAAATATAAAGAATGTGCTAAGTTGGCACAAAAACAGACATATGGATCAATGGATCAAAATAGAGAACCCAGAAATAAATCCACAGACCTACAGTCAATTAATCTTTGACAAATGAGGCAAGAATATACAATGAAGAAAAGACAGTCTCTTCAGCAAGTGGTGTTGGGAAAACTGGACAGCTACATGTAAATCAATGAAGTTAGAACACTCCCTCACACTATACACAAAAATAAACTCAAAACAGCTTAAAGACTAAAATATAAGACAAGACACAATAAACCTCCTAGAAATATAGGCAAAACATTCTCTGACATAAATCTTAGCAATGTTCTCCTAGGGCAATCTACCCAGGCAATAGAAATAAAAGCAAAAATAAACAAATGGGACCTAATCAAACTTACAAGTTTTTCACAGCAAAGGAAACAGTAAGCAAAACAAAACAACAACCTACAAAATGAGAGAAAATATTTGCAAATGATGTGACTCACAAAGGCTTAATTTCCAGGATATATAAACAGCTCATACAACTTAATAACAAAGAAACAAGCAACCCAGTCCAAAACTGGGCAGAAGACCTAAACAAGCAATTCTCCAATGAAGACATACAAATGACCAATAGGCACATGAAAAAAATGCTCAGTGCTGCTAATTATCAGAGAAATGCAAATCCAAACTACAATGAGGTATCACCTCACACCAGTCAGATGGTCATCATTAAAAAGTCCACCAATGATAAATGCTAGAGAGGATGTAGAGAAAAGGGAACTCTCCTAAATTACTAGTGGGAATGTAGTTTGGTGCAGCCACTGTGGAAAACAGTATGGAGACTCCTCAAAAAATTAAAAATAGACTTACCATATGATCCAGCAATTCTACCCCTGGGCATATATCCAGAGGGAACTCTAATTAGAAAAGATACATGCACCCCAGTGTTTACAGCAGCATTATTTACAATAGCTAAGACATGGAAACAATCTAAATGTGCATTGACAGACAGATGACTGGATAAAGAAGTTGTGGTATATTTATACAATGGAATACTACTCAGCCATAAAAAACAATAAAATAATGCTATTTTATGAGCTGGAGATCATCCCTTCTAAGTGAAGTAAGCCAGAAAGAGAAAGAAAAATATCATATGATATCACTCTTATGTGGAATCTAAAGAAAAAAGAAAAAAGACACTAATGAACCCATCTACAAAACAGAAACAGACTCATAGACATAGTAAACAATCTTATAGTTACAAGAGGAAAAGGGGTAGGAAAGGATAAATTTGGGAGTTTGAGATTTGCAAATGTTAACCACTATATATAAAAATAGATTAAAAAACAGATTTCTTCTGTATAGCACAGGGAACTATATTCAATATCTTGTAATTACCTTTAATGAAAAAGAATATGAAAGCAAATGTATGTATATATGTGCATGACTGGGACATTATGCTGTACACCAGAAATTGACACATTGTAACTGACTATATTTCAATATAAAAAAGAGCATGCTAAGTTGAAAATTGCAATATATAAAGATGTAAATATAAATATATATTTAAAACTTAACAATAACTGCAGCAATTGTTTAGAGGAGCATTTTATTGCTACCATAACTAAGAATTGCAAGCACATGTTTATAATTTTTTAAAAATCCATGTTTAACTGGTTTTATTGTTGTTTTTAAAACTGTTGGTAATCATATTGTGAGACCATCCAGTGCAGCCAACCCTTGGCCACAACAATTCATATCTTTTCCAAATACATGTATCTCTTCCCTAAGAGTTTCCTTACATTATATCACCAATTTGAAGAGCAGGATTTTATCATCTGCATCAAGATTGAATGCGAATGGAGCTCCTGAGGTGTGGCTTTTCTCCACCTAAAGATCTCTAAACTAAAAAGACAAGTTATTGCCCCTGAACATTCAGCATTAGCATCCCTTGGTGAAAAAGGAATGGCATTAATACTGTAGATACTGCCATTTGAAATGGGAAGAAATAAGAGGCTCTTGGCCACAGCTGGACCCCCACTGTCAGAGATCCTTGGTTAAGCACTTCCTGGAAGTGCTTCTCTGAAATTCCCAGCTTCACCTTCCGTGCTCTTGGTTTGTTTTTTGTTTCGTTCTATTCTGTTTCGTTTTTGTTTTCCCCCCAATCTTCCTCTTTTCTCATTAAGAAATGGCCCAGGTTTGTATGTGAAGGACTTTTTTGATGACTTCCTGCAAATAGAAATTGAGTCTCAGAGGCTCATATTCATTTGGTCCTTCTCTCTGGCACTATTAGCTCAAAGTGGGCAACTTCTTTAAATTATTTGAGACATTTTTATATAATAGTTTATAATTCACTCATTTAGACAAAAAGTACCACACAAACTCCTTTTGGTAAGCTTCTCTTTACCTTGGGCTGTAAGTCTGATGCTGTGGGAAAATATCCTTACAACTCTTTATAAACATTTTTTGTTTAGCTAAGAGGGTCTACAGACCCTGCTTTGAATCATTCAAAGGTCTTAACAAGGATGAATTACAGGCAGATTTTTGATACGATCTTTAACCTAAAAGAACATTTTTCCTGGCAAAACTCTGAAGCCACTTCTTACATTAAGCATCATTTGCCCTATGAAGAGGCTGAGAAAAAAAAAACAAGCTTTATTTTCTAAGCTAGCAAGCTATGGTTTGAAATATTTTCTCTAAAAAGTACTTGAAATATGATTTTTTTTTGTTTTTCATACACTAATCTCTTACAACACCTTATCATATGTGGTAAATAAAACTAATCAATACTTTCGGCATTCTTCCTGGAAACCTGTTTAGTCAGATCCACAATTTAGGTAAATACTTTTTTCTATTTTCCAAGACTCAAGCAGTATTCTTGCTAATTATTCTTCAGAATACTATTTCTAGTCTCCTTTGGCAGTCTCCTCATTGCCCTTCCAGATTCTGCTTATGGCTCCCTCCCAAAGCCCACTTCCCATGTTTTAGGATTCCATTACAGCAGCACTCCACTTGAAGTAATTCAGGTGCCAATCTCTGTATGAATTATCGATTGCTGTAGAGTCGACCATAATTTAAGCCAAAATCAAAGACTATCTATTGCAGATATTTAACTTAATTATCTCAGCAATTTAAGAAGGAGATTTTACTATACTGCTTAAATTGGGTGAGGAAATCTACCTATCTAGTTCTGGGGCTGAATATTAGGAAGTCCAAAATCTTTAAGGGTAGAAAACTGACAATTTCTTTTCTATCTTGAAAAATTAATTTAGAAATTAAGTACATCATTTGTCAGTCTCTGAAACTCCAACTTGAACCTCATTTTTTAACTTACCACATGTATCCAACACACATAATGATGCCAAGAATATAGTAGTTTTTCAATAAATTTTTATTAAACGACAAAAATTCTGAATGTGCACTGAAATATGAAGACTCCTTGGAGATATCCTGAAGAAAAATTATCTGCAACCTAGAGAAGGCACTCCTTCTAACATTTCCTAAATGTTGTCCATTGGATTTCTATGAAACTCAAGGTTGTGTATCTAAAGCCAAATAATTTACTACTCAGAATAAATTATATTGTCTATGATATATGAACCTTGGTGTATTTATACGAATCTGTGCTTAAAACACATTTCAACATGTATTCAGTAAAATCAGAGATTGTAACTGTATCTTAAAATCAGGGCAAGATATGAAATTTCGAGATTTCACAGCTTCTTATTTAGCAACACCAATCACTAATTAACATTTCAAAATGTAACAATTGAAAATCAGAGCAGCTTGAAAGTGAAAAATTGGTTTTTCTTTTTTTTGTCGGGATAGCAACAGCATGTTGCCCTTGATTTAGCCTTCTAGATCCTAGAAAATGCTAATCCATTTTTCTTTTTTTTTTCAGATTACCTCCAATAACAAAACAGACATACATATATACTGAAATAACATTTAAATTAAATCATACCTAATTTTGAAAAAGAGAAATAATTATGGATTTTTAGATGATTGGTTACATAGGAAAGAATGACAAATATGTGTACATGGAATGTTGAAAGTAAAGTAAATTGTATATATTTGGCTCTGATAAGAAACCATCAGACTTAATAGGAAAGGTTTAAGAAATATGTGGGTTTGGTTAACAGTACTATTTTGAATGAAAATCAGTATGCAATTTGGAATTTCATAAGATTACTAATTTATTTATATATATATATGTAAATAATTGTACTTATTTAGTTTCTCTGAATGTTTACTTAGCATGGCATATGCACAAGTTTAAAACTACATGTCTTGGAAAATAAGTTCTACTTTTCCTTTGATGTGTGGGCCCATTTTGTTTTATGGCTATATCCATGAGCAGGCAGACTCTAAGATGGCCCTCAGGATTTGCACTTCCTGTTGTGAAACACATATAATCTCCTCCTTTTGTGTGTGTGTGGGTGGGATCTGTGGGTATCACGCATGGTTTCTTCATGATATGTTACATTATACGAGAAAGGCGAGTAGACTTTGCTGATCCAGATATCTGTAATTAGTGTGACTTTGATTTAATCAGAAGGGCTGGGCAGGGTTAGCTCTTACCTAATCAGGTGAATATTTAAAAAAGAGCTTATTCCTTCCTTCCAATGAGAGAAATTCTGCTTCTGACCTTAAAAAGCAGCTGCCATGAGTTCTAAAGCTTCAATGAAATGAATTGTGCCAACAACCACCTGAGCTTTTAGAAGACCCAGAGCTTCAGAAAAGAACACAGCACGGAGTGATGTCATCAAAGAGGTGGCATAGGAGACTTGTAGCCTCCATCCTCCCCTTGCCAACAAAGATCAGCTGTTAGACAACTGTTTGCAAACAAAAGCAGCTCTAGAGCTCTGAAGTCCACTTAAGAAGTTTCAACAACCCAGTGAAACAAAAATCTGAGAACAACCAGACACACACAAAAGAAGAACAGCTTCATTTTGCCTCCATCATCTCATTTTGGGTTCACGGCAGTCTGCTTTATCTATTCTGTAGATGAATACGTGTAGTTGAACATTATTCCTAACTAAGCTATGACGGCTTACGTTAAAATGCAGAGAAAATAAAATTTTAGATACATTACATTTAAAAACAAAGGAGAGGAAGATATTGAAGGAGAATGATTCTACCAGAAAATCTAGGCACAGTAAAGTTAGTGTAATTGAGTGTAAACCTTAGTTCTGAATTTCTAACTAGTCTATCAGTGTTTTCATCAAAAGTGAAAAATATTTTCCTGGGTCTGAGTTTTTAATCTGTAAGTTTCATAGAACTAATTTGTTCTGTGGTATAAATTAGCATTCTGATTATTTTCATCAATTAAATTGATTACTTTAATCATCAAATCCCATAGGCATATATTTTTATAGGTCTAATTTAGATTAAACAGTCTCTGAGGCATGTGTTCACATATATCATTGAAGCTCTAGCACTCTGTGCCTCCGTCTTCTCCAGTTCAACATAGCTAAGTGGAATAGCCTCTACAGGTGAAGAACGAGAAGGATCCAGGTCACCAAACACAGCTGCACATGGGCACCAAGTAGACACCCTTGACCCAGTACCACCTTTCTCTTCTAGTATATTTCAGAAAAATCCTACAGATATGGGGGAAAATGTCAGACTTTTCTTTAAGACTGATTGTCCTACCTGTGTTTATACCTTTGTTTTTCTTTTTCCTTATCCCCACTGATACTTTGTTCCATCAGTAATTTCAAATGTTTACATTTTAAGCACCACCTCTTTTTAAAAAAAAATTCCTTTTCCAATATTGATGAACATGCTATAATGGTTTATAAAACAAAACAAAATCTTTCATTAATCCTCCCTTTCCCACCTAGTTTCCACCATATCTTTCTTTTCTTCACCTCCAATCCCCAGGGACTGCAGATGGGAGTGGAAAGTGCAAATTCTTTTACCACTTCCTTTTTTGCTGGCACTTATTTCTTTTTTCTTTTCAAGTATGAGATTATACTTCCTCTTCTGATGCCTAAATCTGTTCAAATACACATGCCATTGCTCCCATAGCTTACTGACTTGGCATTTTCTTGTTTTTGTAACTATCTCTTTCACTAGATTGTAGAATCCTTGAGAGTAAGAGCACTTACTCATATTAATATCCTCTCCATCGCACATCTAGCCCAGTGCTTCCTACAAGGTGGGCCCCAAGCAAATACTTTGAAATAAAATTTTATGAAAAATACATTTTTCTGTGTATATATAGTATATATATATTTATAGCTGCTGCATTTTCACAAGATGGGATGCATCTGTGTAATCAGCACTCATATTGAAAGAACATCGCCACCATACCAGAAGCTCCCTCATTTTATTTTTAGTCACAATTTCACCTTTCCACGGTAACAATTATCCTGACTTTTAACAGCACAGATTAGTTTCAACAAGTTTTGCACCTTATAAAAATGGAAATATAGTTTGTACTCTTTTGTATATGAAGTCTTTTACTCAATATTTGCTTGTGAAAATCATTCACTTTGTTGCTTATAGTTGTAAATCACCCATGCACCAATATATCACAAAATGTTCACCTAATTAACTATTGATGAACATTTAGGCATTTTCCAGTTTGGGACAATAAAGAATAGTGCTGCTATAAACATTTTGGCATATGACTTTTGGTGAATATATATTATATAAATTTATGTTGGATATATACCTAGAAAATAATTGTTGGTTCAAAATGTGTGTATATATCCAGCTTAAACAGACAAAGCCAAGTATTTTCAAAGTGATAGTAACATAGAGATTACAACATACATTCTTGACTTACTAGAATCTAATACACGTTACTTTTACCATTTCCCCAATACCACTGGAGCTTTAAATTTTTTAACTCTACGCAGCTCTCATATTTCATGCTCTTGTTGTCATGCATAATAGTTCTATATATAATTTAAACTCTACATGTTGCTTTCCATGCAGTATATCAAATTGCCATACAGTTAATGACTTCAAGCATATTTATTATCTCACAGTTTCTAAGGATCAGGCAATTAGCTGAGTCCTTTGCTCAGATTCTCAAAGCTGCAATCAACATATCAGACAATTGTATTCTCAACTGGATAAGAATCCATTTCCAAGCTCACCTAGCTTGTTAGCGGAATTCATATTTTTGCAGCAGAAGAACTGAGGGCCCAAACTCTTGCTAACTGGAAATTGGAGGTCACCTTCAGCTCCCAGAGGCCCCTGTAAGCAACTAGAACCTAACCACAGTTCCTCAAGATTGCCTGCTGTTCCTTGCCACATGCCCTTCTCCACCATGGAGGCTTAATGAAGTAAGCCAACTGGGGGAGTCCTGAGAGCAAGTGTGCCAGGAAAAACAAGTCCTATATAACACAGCATGATCTTGAGAGGGACGTCCCATCCCTTTGCCACTTTTCTTGTTTGGTAGCAAGGCAAAGATCCTTCAAGTGGAGGGCGTTATATAAGGACATGAATACTAGACAGTGAGGATCTTTAGGAGTCTCCTTAGTGTCTGACACATTTTACAAGGCAACAAATATTGTTTTGCGTTTTCCATAGTTAATTATGTACCCATAAATTTACCCTTTCTGGTGTCCTTCATTCCTTCCTGCATCATATTTCTTGGTTTTATTATTTTCTTCCAAGAGAATTGCTTTCTATTAATTAGTTTTTTAACTGTTTCTTTTTGTTTTTAGTTCAAGTGTGCTTTTTGAAAAATTGTCTTTTATTGTCTAAAACTATTTTTGTTCTCCATTTTAAGGTTATTTTTTGCTGTAGTATAGAGTTCTAGAATGTAGTTATTTTCTTTCAGCAATTTAAAGCTATCATTCCACTGCCTTCAGGCTTCCATTATTTTGCTCAAGAAGTCAAAGTCATTATTCTGTTCCTATAACATTTCTTTTTCTCTGACTGCTTTTTAGCTTTTACTGAATGTCTTTTATGTTTTGTTCTGAGTTTTCATTATTTTTGCTCTCTATGCCTCAATTTTAGTATTTTAAACTCAACAATGCTTTATCCAATATGCTGCTAAACACATTTATTGTTTTAGATAATATATGTTTTTGTATCTATAAGGTTAAGTTGATTCTGTTTCATTTATTTGCTGAAATCATCCACTATTTTGTCTATTTTCCCATTCCTTATTTTCTTAAATATATTTATAACTGTTATTTTAAAGTAGCTATCTGCTAACTCCAGTATCTGGATAAAATGAGAGTCTAATTTCTGCTTTTCTATTAATGTTCATTCATATCTGTTACTTTTTCTCGTATCTAGTCATTTTGAATTGCATCCCAGCAATGTGAAAGTGAAAAAAATGCAGGGGCTCCAGATGATCTCTCCCTTCACAGAAGGTTCCCCTTCCAGCTGGGGGACTGAGTTTGGGGTAAAAAATCATGGTTCTCTAGCAAAGTTTTTAAAATGTCACTTAAAATATTTTGAGAGTTGAAAAACAATGCTATCTAATTCCTAAAGAACTTCCCCTTGTCATATCTACTCTTAGTATTGCATAAAAATATTCTGAGATTCTTTTCAAAGATCTGGAAATGAGGACACATAATTCTATAGCATTGCAAGGGTGTACTTTTAAAAATCATACGAAGACATTTAAACTTTGGTACTTATTATTCTCTATTGCACTTTCACAAAAGACAAATAATGTGAGTAGTATTCATGGCTTATCTCAGGAACTACATACACAGTACACCAAAAAGAAATATTTTTGATTGGTTAGGTAAAATCATTTATAATCTTTCCCCTTTAGTTATAGCCAGTTTACTGAAATTGACCAAATTAACAACAATATAACATCCACTCGTGAAATAATCAACCCGTCTTCTAAGGTTACTCTTCTATAGTATTATGAAATTTAACTAAAATGGAATCTTACTTTTTAATAATTATAACAATAATAATAGAGATTATCATTTACTAAAGTTCTATTATATTTATAGTAGATACTTTACCTATATTAATAAATAGAGTATTCATAGTAAACTTGAAAAATGGAGAGAAAAGTAGCTTAATACTTTGTAACTGCTGTGTCAGGCAGTGTTACAGGCACTTTAAATATGTTACTTCATTTAATGCTCATGTGAATATGTTTGAGAGATATAGAAATTGAATCTGAAGGTCACATCACTAGTATAATATCAGTGTGAGGAATTGAATTCATATATGATTTTAAAATTCAAGCTTACCTAATCATGATATGTTGAGCATAACCATATGATATGCATTAGTTAATTAAATGAAACAGATCGATTTTGTTAGTCAGAAAGTGATGCTCATTTAGTCCGACATATGTAGTAAGTACCTTCTGATTGCAACATAATTTTCAAGTTGTGGAAAGTTTAAAAAATATTTAACTTATGGTTCCTATTCTTTTTTCACTTACAAGATTATTAGGAAGATAAGACAGGAGCCATGAGTGTCTTTAATACTAGATATTTTAAGTGCTCAAGAGTGAAGCAGATTAATTCTCTAGGATTTAAATGCCAGAGATATTTTCCATATTGTTATGGAGAAAGGAGAGTTTTATCTGGGCTCATAGCTAATCCATTTTTGTTTCTTTCTCAATATCACCTCATTTAGAACAAATTTCAAAATTCTAGATACACTGGGAGAGTTTCTCATAGTCTAGTAATTCAAAAACAGTTATCCAAGCCCTCTGTCAGGACTTCTCTCCTTTAAAAGAACACTTGTAGTTAAATATTGAGGCACTCTTTTCCCACTGATTAACATGAAGTCACTAGTTCAAAGTACGTAACTGTCATAATTTGATTCTCTAGCTATTGCAGTCATCCGTCATTCTTGGAGCTTTTCATTTTTACCTCTTTTCAGGTGTTCAGCTCCTTCATTAATGTGAGATATTTAAACCTATAGTATACAGATTTCCACTAATTATTATTTATAATGGGCTGTTGACATCGAGCAGTAGATTCTGGAATTTTGGAGGTTTGTATCCAGAACATTTGGTGGAGGCAGGGGGAGTGTCTTAAGAAGGCCTTTGAGTGAAGCAGGATTGGGCAGAAATGATGAACTCTAATGCAGTTGCAACAAAGCTCTCAGCCAGTCCCACAGAGATCTCTGAAGCTGGGGATGGCCTTCAGGGACTAAGCAGAGGCATATGATTCCCTTAATGGCTAGAGTAATGAATGTCTTAAATTAAAGAGGAAACTGAAGCATTTCACCACAGCATTCACTACAGTTGTGAGTGATTTTAATCTAATATGTGAATTTCTGAGGAACATTTGAAATTTAATTTTTGTTAATGTTTAATATTTTTTCAATATTGTGATTTTTATATTTTTATGTTTCTGAAATTTGGATGTATCTTATAATCAGTGTGTATCTTTAGTTTCTTTTTCTGAAAAGATTTGAAACCTATATTACACTTTACAAGAAATCCCATTATAAAATGGAGAAAATAGAGTATGTATCAAGTGGTGAAATTTTAGGTAATACCTCACACCTATAGGGATATACCTAGCTTTAAGAGTCCCTTTGTGATGCCTTCAAAGCAGATCAAGTATGAAACTAACATTCTCCCTATCTATCCAATGGAGAGATATGTTGCTAGTTTTGCTTTTGTGGTCTTTCAGCAAATCTAAGGAAACTGACCTTTAGTCATGTTGATTAAAATCTTATCAGGCTAACCTGGCATCACTGCTTATGTTTGAATATATATATATCATGTAGATTATTACCATCTACAGGTCTTTCTGTAGCCCTCTGTATCTCCCTTTGTCATCTCACTGCACATTTTCTTTCATCATTGCTTCCCACTAATTACCAAACATATTCAGATACTTTTGGGATTCCCCAGGCTTGTACATCACTGCTCTGCAGGTCATTTTTGTAATTGGGAAAGATGTCTTGAAATAGAAGTAGTAGGGTTAATAATTTTCAACACAATTTATGAGGGAATCTCTATAAAATCATGTTGGTTGCCCAGGATAGCCTCCTTAAAGTCACTGATTGGGAAACTGCTCTTACAAAATATGTTTCAGAGTGTTCTTTCCTGAAAGCTGCAACATATTCCTCACATGGAATCAGATTAAAATGGTGCAGCACATCTGGAATCAGCATCTGGTTTCTTAAATTTAATTTTCTAAAATTTCAGATAACCTATTTCTAGAATCATACGTTTTCTTCTTTATTAACTAACATCTAGGGGAAAAGGACCTCTGATCCCTTCACTCCCCTTTCCAACTAAATTCTGTTAGATACTTACATAAGAAATAATAATAGCATGAAGAGTTCAGTGAATGGTTAACTCCATTTCTATAATCTATAAAAGGACAGTATTTGATTCTTTTCACAGAAAGCAATGACTAAATTTATTACTAAAAGTACTGATAGCATATTTCAAACTTACTTTCAATTAAGGTCTTCAATAAGCATACCTTTTTAACATTGGTACCCAAAACAAGCATCACTCGTATACAGTTTTTATTATAATCTTTAAAGGTTACAGTCCACTTACATTTATTACAAAATACTGGCCATGTTCCCCATGTGGTACAATACATCCTTGTAGCCTTTCTTACACTAACAGTTTGTACCTCCCACTCCTGCATCCCTATATTGCCCCTCCTCTCCCTCTCCCTCTCCCCACTGGTAACCACTAGTTTGTTCTTTATATCTGGGAGTTTGTTTCTTTTTTGTTATATTCACCAGTTTGCTGTGTTTTTTATATTTCATATATAAGTGATATCATACAGTGTTTGTTTTTCTCTGTCTGACTCATTTCACTTAGTATAATACCCTCCAAGTCCATCCATGTTGCTGCAAATGGCAAACTTTTATTTTTTTATGACTGAGTAGTATTTCATTATGTAAGTATACCACATGTTCTTTATCCATTCATGTGTAGATGGACACTTAGGTTGCTACCATATCTTGGCAATTGTAAATAATGCTGCTGTGAACATTAGGGTGCATGTATCTTTTTGAATTAGTGTTTTGTTTTTTCAGATATATACCTAGGAGTGAAATTGCTGGGTCATATAGTAGTACTATTTTTAGTTTTTTGAGAAACCTCCATACAATTTTCCACAGTGGCTGCACCAGTTTACATTCCTACCAACAGTGTACGAGGGTTCCCTTTTCTCCACATCCTTGCCGATACTTGTTATTTCTTGTCTCTTTGATTCTGACTGGTGTGAGGTGATAACTCATTGTGATTTTAATTTGAAGTTCCCTGATTTTTAAATACATTTTTTTGAAATGTATTTCTAGGTATTTATGTATCCCTCGCTATAAAGCAAATGGTTTGGGGGTTTTTTGCCTATGTTAAAAAGAAAAAACAACAGTTGTGGTCACACGCAGTTGATCTGGTTCATCTCACTATTCAATGTCTATGGAAAATAAATGAGTCAATGCAAACATAAAGGGTTAATTTAATGTGACCAAGTAAAGATCTGATACGCTTTTGAGTGGATTGACATTAAAGAAAGCTTTCCATGCTAAGATTCACATCTGAATGTAAGCATCCAGTATGTCACAGTAAGTTGTGGTTGATCTGAATGTTGTACAAGTCCAGTAGCTCAACACAGACCCTGAAATACTGGAAAGTGCAGAAGCGACGGAGGAAACTTTGAGACTCAGAGAAATGACAAGAAAAGTAATTTCTAGTGAGAGAGGAAAAATGGAAGTTAAAAAAAATAAATCCATGAAAAATTTATGGGTTTGCACGTATCATTCTAATAAGAATGCAAATACTGTGAATGCTTTCTACCCATACAGTACTGACATTTACCAAATAGAATTCTGTTATTTGACCTCCTTCTGTAAACATTGACATTGCACTCACATTTATAATAGATTTCTGTCTGTTTTACTGCAGTTGAATGTTTCCACCGGGAGTGTTATTAGTTATTATGGCTGAAAATGCACCTGCACCAGCTGTGCAGCTAAGCATAAAGAAGGCACCAGCCAAAATCCCGGAGTCTCTTAACAGACCTTTGCTGCATTACTGCCATGGATCCAACATCCATCCTGAAACAGCAGGGAGGAAAACTTCCTCCAACACTTCATTTCCATAGAAATGAGGATCTGACTTCTACTCTTGCTTTCCCTCATAGCAGTATCTACCGTTCCCTTCCTTGCTTCCTAATCTTTATCATCTATCCATTAGCTGTAGACAGTCTTATGTTGCACGAGTAAAAACTATTGGAAAAAGAGCAGGAAGTCAATTGAGTCATAGGAACAAAGAAATGTTAAGAAAAAGATCAATGCAAGCGAGTTTATTTAAAAGCACAAAGAGAGTGGGGGAAAGAAAGAGCTTAGTCTATTTTTTCAAACTGTTGAATTATTAACACAAATTACATTACTTAGATGCTCTCCAAGATCAGAAATACCCCCCCACCGAATTTCCTATTTAGATTAAGCTCTTTAATAGTTAAATTTTTATAATTTTGTGGATGGTGGAGATGGGGATAAGAGGTCAATTTAAAGTAAAAATGCTGAGAACAGTCTATGCAGTCGCTCAAGCTGGAGGAACTAGTAGAACATTAAACCAAAATATGAATTTATTAAAATATATCTTTTGTAGATATTATTTCTCTGAATCAATAAGGATATTTATGGACACTAACAAGTTTTTATTATACTATCAGCTGGTCTGACTATTTTTGAATAAAATGACTCAAAGAGATTACTTTTGATGTTATGCATCCAGTAGTCAATTTCATTGTATTCAATTGTTTTTGAGTTAGTTGCTTTGAAGACATTTCTCAATCTTATATGATAGGCCCCATCTTGACTTTGTTGACACTTGTGTGGGTTAGGGTAAAATGAGCATTCTATTTTTCTGATAATCACTGAATCATTTTTTGTTCTTCTTTGTCAGAGGAGGTCATAGAGAGGACACGACCACTTGTTGATCTGTGAGCTGGACCCTGACAGTCATAGGCTCCTCACCCCTTCCCTGTCCTTGGACTGTGTGTTTCACCTGTCTTCCCCACACTAATACCTGTCTCAAGCCTGAGATAGTGTTGTTGAGACCATGTGAATGGTACGCATGAACGAACCCAGTTAAGGCCTCTGTATAAACACTTAAGATTCCGGCGGGCAGGTGTAGAGATCTGCTGGTCTTGCGGCCACCCAAGACAAGCTTCCTATGTAAAGTCTCTTGCTTATTAAACCTACCACCTACCAATGTGCAGTTGTCTGCCTTCTTGGGTCTCTCGTTGTCTTCCATATACAGACATCAGTTTCAGATTTCACCCAGAAGCTCCTAAGTTTGTGAACTAACATTGTTCCTGCTCACAAAATTATGTTTTCTTGTTTCCTTTTGTTTGTGTTGCCTCCAGACAGTGTACTTATGACTACCTGGAAATCAGATCTAGTTTTTAGTGCACAGATGCTAGTTTTTAGTCAAAAGTTTAATTATTTAATATTATTTATTCAGTAGTCTTTCATCTAGCTAATATGCTTTAAACACTATGCTTAGGGATCATGTTAGGCACTGGAGAAATAATCTCTGCTCTTAAGGAACTTCAAGTACAGTAGGGATAACAGATAAGCACAAATGTATTTTAAGTCACTCTGATATATGGTAAAGGGTGGGGTACTTTTTTGTTTTTTAGTTGAAGGTCTGTGATTGAAGAGAATGAAATTTCATTAGAGGAAAGAGCATATGCAAAGGCCAAGGTATAGATTGTAGCCAGAAAAATATAATAATAATGATTAATATTTTTATTTTCATCCTTACAAAAGAGTTTTTCATACCACACTGTAAACCTCACACCTGGAATTCTGAAGTTTTGCCAGATTTATGAAGCTATAAAAAGTGTAAAAGATGAGTATTCTAAATTAGGGGAGAATAATGTGTGTGTCTGTGTGCATGCACACATTAATATGTGTGTTTTATTTGATGGTGGCTTAAAAGAAATGCAAACAAACAAAACCCTGTAACTTATTTTCCTAAAACAATCTCAGAAGCCCTTTTGCCATCATAAAAACAAAATTGAGAGCAAGGGATTTTTCTCTCCTCCAGACGTTTTCAGCACTAGAAGTTTCTGCAGTCCCTAGTTTTTCTGCTTCTTGTAGTCAATGCTTGTATTTGAAAGAAAAATCATGTTGCCATTAAAAGAGTACCTACTCTACAGTCAGGCAGGGATGGGTAACATTATGCCCATACACTAATACGTTGTGTTACTCCAGTCAAATTTAGTAAAACTCTTAGCTTCAATTTTTTTGTCTATAAAAGGAGAATACTACCATATATAGTTGTAAAAATTAAGGATGGTGGAAAGTACTTTTCAAATGGGAATGTATGAACTATTATTATCAGGATGTTTATCTGCCTTGATTTTGCCTCAGTAAAATAATTTTGAATGAAGACACTGAACAACCTAATATAATTTTCATCGGGACGTAGACCTCACTTGGATTGGCCCTATGCATTATATTCCTTTTGTTTTCCCCTTCTCACTATTTTATAAAGTAATTGACATAAAACATCAGTATTATTATTTGTTAAATACATTTGCATTTGAGATATAAAAGTGAAAATCGTAAAAACTAGGTATCATATTCCTGTGACTTAACAAATGCACAACATGATGCATTTTGAGCAAATGTAGGAATAAAATGTAGAATTAAAGAAAGAGAAAAAGTTTAACTATCTTCATCAATTAATTTATTTATCAAATATTAAGCGAAATTTCAAAGGGATTCTCTAGATTAGATTCTTGTAAGGGAAAATGTGAAGAATGAAAAGGAAATTATGATTACTGTGGCTTTTGACAGAGGTGGAACATCATATTCTGGATATGTAACAAGAATTAAGTGTATGAACATAATTCAACATAATATAGCTGCAATTAAAATTCTGCCAACTATTTATGATCTTGGGAAAAGCAACAGATCATTGAGTAAGAATTAAATTATTTTTAATCATTTCATGTGTGGCACAGCAGTTACTGCACTCACTTTATTAATCAGTGCATTTCGAAGTACCATTCTTATTACCCAGGAACCACTGTAGATTATAAGTAGTTCCATTCTGCTCAAAGCAACAGAGGTGAAAAATAGGCAGAAAATAATGATACCAGATTTAGATGACCAAAGTTAATAAATATCCTATATGGTATGTTTAGTTATCTTTAAAAATGTATTATATCAACTAAGCAATTAATGCAATCAGCAGAAGAACTGGATTCCTGAACCAGAAAGAAAAAAATTTCACACAGTCCAAAAAATTAATCTGAATACAATGTAAACCTTATACAAATCTTTTTCTTTCCTCAAAACGGCTACTAATTTAATGAAGACTAGATAATATATTATAGGAAAGCTTGTTCTCAGGTACAGGTTAAATCATATTTCCACAAGCTCTAGTGGAATTTCTTATTCTTTATCTCTAGAATTATCTCCAACTACTGTTTTAGTTATTATTTTCTAGGACTGGGTGTTCTTTCAGAAGGATTTAAATTGCATTGCGATTACAGTGAAATTGTAAATAGATCTATTTCATATCAAAAATATCTAATAGTCCACTAAATAGAATTACAATACAGTTTATGATAGCATTAATTTTCAAATTAGCTTATCAGTGAAAATGCCTTGTGACTGTCCATTTCCTGTTACAGGAACAACAATAAGAGCAGCAACATGACAGCTGGCTGTTAAAGCATTTTCTCTGTACCAAATATTATACAAAACATGAAAAATGTCCAATTTCATTACAGCCTTGAAGTATGTATAATTATTACATACGTGTAGTCAATGATAAAAGTGATGGTTGGAGGAGTAATCTTCTCTCAGTCACAATCATTACGTGATGGAGTCAGAATTCAAACTCGCATCTGTTTTGAAGAAAGTACATGGGATTTAGTTCAGGAGAGAAGAATAATAGAGAAAATATCCAGTGTTCTGTACCTTGATTCTCCCATTCATTAAAATGGTATGTTTTATGATAAAACTGAAACTACACAATGCATTAAAATCATTTGCCTAGTTTAAGGAAGAAGATAAAATGACTCAAATCTGAACAACATCCTACAACATGGGTTCTAAATCTATCCCTTACACTACATAACTTGAGGCAGCGTTATATTCAAATATTCAGGACTCTGTTTTCTCATTTATGGAACAAGAGGATCAGCTGATATCTAACATCTTCTGAGATCTGAGATTCCATGTCTTATTATTTTCTCAGAATTGTCAAAGAAAGAGCAACAATATGGCCATGAAACGGGCCGGGTGAAGAGATCCTCTTAACCCATGTATTCCATATAACCCATGAGCGGTTAAAGAATTTTCTCAAAATAATTACCTAGTTATTAATATCTAACAACAACATGTTATTAGAAGATCACTCTGATTAGAGAGTAGAAATGGCAGATGTAGAATTGACAACCCTTGATTTTGAATTATGTGGAGAATGAGGAAAGTAAAGTGTCCCACTGGAACAGTTGGGTGAATAGAAGCAACTTACTGAAATGATAAACACTGAGGTGGAGTAAGTTTGAGATGGACAAACTTGTTTTGATTTGGACATGTGCTACTTGATGAAGTGTGTTAGGTACTGGATTAGGCAGTTGATTTGAATTATGCAACATATTGAGATAATGAATAAGAGTATTTTAAAGCCTTAAAATATATTGCCAAATTACCCTTTAAAGAGTTTGTACAATTTATCACAACCAATGACACTGACATAGTATGAGTGTCCATTTTCCCATACTATTGCCAAGTGCTAATATTTAACATAAACAAAGATTTTGGCCAATTTTTCAGGTCAAAAATGACATCTTTCAGGAAAGAAACAGCATATTGCTTAATCTGTGGTTTAAACTTCATCTGAGGATGTCATAATTGGCTGTAAAAGGATAAAATATATAAAAATTAGAAATCATAAGCAGTAACTAATACTTGGGTTGCAAAATACAGAGGCCTCAATTTTAGACTTGGTGAATTTGAGTTGTGAAATTACCTATCAAAGCAAGTACTGGTGACTTGAAGTATTAGTTAGCAATTGCTGCATAACGAATTACCAAAATGTTAGAGGCATAAAATAGCATATGTTTATTACCTCACTATATCCATAGGTCAGGAATCTGAAAGTGACTTGGCTCAGGGCCTTATAAGACTGCAGTCAAGGTGTCAGCTGTGCTCTGTTCTTTCTGGAGCTCAGCATCCTCTTTCTAGCTCAAATAGTTGTTGGTAGAATTCAATTTCTTATAGTTGATAGTTGAAGGACTGAAGCTCCCCTCTTTTTTCTGTCAGCTGGGTGCTCTCAGCTCATAAGAGCTATCTTCAGTTCTTTGCTGTGTGGCTCTCTTATGACATGCAGCTTATTTATTCAAGGCCAGTAGGAGAATCTCACTCCGATCTGCTAAAACAGCATCTCACATGATATAACCAATCTAGGGAGTGACTAACCCATCACCTTCCCATACTCTACTGGTCAGAAACAATTTACACATTTGCCCACACTTAAAGGTAGGAAATTATAAAAGGGCATGATTCATTGGTGATCCCCTAGAGTATATCCATCACACCTATTCTTAGGTTACCAAAATGTATTGTGTAGGCTTTGGTTAGGATATGTGTGGCTACAAGTTTCAGTCTCCTTCTAAAATTAAATAAAACTTAGAGGAATTATTATCTCACAATGTAAAAAGAATAATGGTAATGTAATTCCAACATTGATGTTTGTAGCTTAATGAAGTAGCTAATGGTGGTGGCAGTTGTCATCTCTCCCCTGCATCATCCATAGCTTCCACGATGTCTCTTTTCTCATGGTCACAAATTGAACTCAGCTCCAGGCTTCATGTACAGACATCAAGCAATGAAGAGACAGAATGTCTTTCACTCATTTTTAATATGGAGGAAAATTTCTCAAAAGACTTCTCAGATCCCATTGGGTAAGACTGGATTACATAACTAGCCTTAGGAGCAAAAGTGTCTGGAAAAGTATGTGGATTTTCAGATCCTAGAGTTTTTGGAAAGAAGTCTTCCATCAAAGATGGAGCATGAGAGCATGGCTATTGAGTGTATCAACAGATAGTATCTTTCATATTATTAAAACACAATTTTTAATAAAAAATAATACCTTTTATCCAAAAGTATATCCAGAACTTGTAGAACAAACTACACCCTTCCTAAAAGACTCAAATGTTCGTCCTATCAATAAGAAGCATCTGTTTTATTTCAGTTTCAACCTTGACTCTTACAGAGAAACCTGTTTTTAATCTTTTACATAATGGTTCCTCTGAAAGAAAAGAAATACTAGTGAGATGGTATCCCACCCTTCAAACCCCTAGACCCACTGGAAACAAATTGCTGTCCTCAAGACTTCAAAGAGCCTCACAATTAGAAGCCCTGATAAACAACTATGTTTTAGATCTCCCTTCAATATATTCCACACAATGTGTTATTTCAAGGAAGACTCTGCATGCAAGATGACAGCATGTGCTTGTTTAAAATGATGCCTTGGCTCAGGTCAAACGGAACTCCCTCCCATTATTCTTACTTAAAAGAAAAATGTCACTTGAAATCCCAAGATAAGGCAACAAATTGGCCATAATTCAACAATTTCTATGATTTTATATGACATTTGGCACATTTGAAGTCCTCAAACAAAATTGAAGTTTCAAATTACTAAGACTATCTTCCTGCATCATGAAAATTGCTTCAAAAGACTCTCAGACACTAATATATTTAGGATCCAATTACAGGCTTTCTATAAACAAGTAATTTTCCTAAGTAGCTAATAAAGTTTTGTGTTTTCATTCATTGTACTGTTGTTGATAGATGGCAAAGAAAATGCAAATATGTCAAAGGATTTTTTTTTCCTGGCAACTGAGTGTTTCAGAAGTTCTGTTCTTTCTTTTGCATTATGGCTTACAAACTATTGCTGGTTTTCACTGACAAAAAAAAAGGTTTCTCGGATGTGACAACAAAAAACAAATTTATAAAACAGGACTTAAATAATAAACATTAACACATAATTTAAAATAATAGCAGTTTATAAGTAGAATAAATGTCACCCAAAGCTAACTTATGTTTTATTTTAAATGCCAAGTGGAAGAAATATATATTTTACCCATTAAAAATACTTTCATAAGTTTGTTTTCTATGTCTGTGAGTCTGTTTCTGTTTTGTAAATAAATTCATAAATAAGTAAATCATTTATACTTCAGGGAAAAAATATGAAAAAATACTTTCATATAACTTGGTATTTATTCCAGTCTTCTCAAAAAGTGATACTCTTGTTTTTGTTGTAGTTATTGTTATTTTAATCTAAAATGACTCTGGTTTCCAGAAATGACACCCCAGTGATAAGAAAAATGTATATGTATATCTGTGCATACACATACACACATACACATATATGTATGTACACACAGACATGCATATACATATTATACATAAATATGCATATATAAACACATTCACACATACATGTGTCTATAGCAGTTTCTATATCTAACTCTGTGTATATACACACGCACAGAGATAAACACACACACATATATATATATAACAAGTTTATACCAATATTTCTAATTTCAGTCTAATACCTCAGGGTTCTTTCTAGCCTTCCTCCTTTCCTTGTTGGTAAAACCTCTACAGCTATATGTGATGAAGAATCCTGGGGGGAAAGGGAGACCACTTTATTTATTTATTTATTTATTTATTTATTTATTTATTTATTCATTTATTTATTCATTCATTCATTCATTCATTCATTCCATTTACTTTTTAAAAAGTTCAATTTATTTTAACTTAAAAATAAGTACAATAACAGTTCGCCCATTTTGCCCACCCTCCACCACCCTACACACCCACCTCTGGCAACCACCAAGTTGTTCCTTGTATCTATGAGCTTGTTTGTTTGTTTGTTTGTTCATTATGTTTTAGATTTCACATATGAGGGAGATCACATGACATTTGTCTTTCTTTGTCTGACTTATTTCATTAACCATAATGCCCATGAAGTCCATTCATGTCACAAACAGCAAGACTTCATCCTTTATTTTGACTGAATAATATTCCATTGTATATATATAGATATTGATATAGATATAGATATATAGATATACACACACACATACATACATACATACACACATACATACATACCACAACTTCTTTACTCATTCATCCATGAATGGACACTTAGGCTGTTTTCACATCTTGGCTATTGCAAATAATGCTGAAGTGAACATGGTGGTACAGCTATCTTTTCAAGTTACTGCTTTCATTTTCTTCAGGTAAATACCCAGAGGTATTTACTATCATATGGTAGTTCTGTTTTTAATTTTTCAGAAACTTTCTTATTATTTCCCACAGTGGCTGCACCAATTTACATTCCCACCAACAATGCATAAGATTTTCCTTTTCTCCATATATTCGCAACACTTGTTATTTCTTGAATTTTGATAGCCATTCTAAGAGGTGTGAGGTGATATCTCACTGTGGTTTTGATGTGCATTTCCCTAATTATTAATGACATAGAGCATCTTTTCATGTTTCTGTTGGTCATCTGTATGTCTTCTTTGGAAAAATGTATATCCAGATCTCTGATCATTTTTTTAAGCATGTTGTTTTTTGGCTATTGAACTGTGTAAGTTTTTTTTAATATATTTTGGATATTAGCCCCTTATCAGATACATGATTTGCAAACATGTTTTGCCATTTAGTAAGTTACCTTTTTATCTCGTTGATGGTTTCCTTTGCTGTGCAGAACCTTTGAGATTGAAGAAGTCCCATTTGTTTATTTTTACTTGTGTTGCCTTTTGATGTCAGATTTGAAAAATGATCACCAGGACCTATGTCAGAAGGTTTACCACTTAAGTTTTCTTCTAGTAATTTAATGATGTCAGGTCTTATTTTCAAGTAGTTAACCTATTTTGGATTAATTTTTGTATGTAGAGTAAGATAGTGGTCCACTTTCATTCTTTTACATGTGGCTGTCCAATTTTCTCAGAACCTTTTATTGAAAATACTATTCTTTCCCTATTGTACATTTTTAGCTCCTTTGTCCTAAGTTAGTTGACCATATATGCATGGGTTTTTTTCTGAGCTCTTTATTCTGCTCCACTGATCTTTGTGTCTATTTTAATTACCATAGCTTTGTAATATAGTTTATAATCAGAATATGTGATGCCTTCAGCTCTGTTCTTTTGTAAGATTGCTTTGACTGTTTGAGATCTTTTGTAGCTTTATACAAATTTTAAAATTGTCCTATTTCTATGAAGAATGCTATTGGAATTTTGATAGAGATTGCATTAAATCTATAGATTGCTTTGGATAGTATGGACATTTTAATAACATTAATTCTTCCAATGCATGAGTATGGAATATCTATCCATTTATGGGTGTTGTCTTCAATTTCTTTCAATAGTGTCATAGTTTTCAGGGTACAGGGCTTTCACTTCCCTGGTTAAATTTATTCCTAGGTATTTTATTCTTTTTTAATTCAACTGTAAGTGGAATTGTTTTCTTAATTTATCTTTCTAATAATTATTTATTAATGCATAGAAACACAACAAATTTCTGTATATTAATTTTGTATCCTGAAACTTTACTGATATTAGTTCTGACAGATTTTTTTTTGGTGGATTTTTTTAGGATTTTCTATATACAGTATCATGTCATCTGCAAATAGTAATAGTTTTACTCCTTCTTTTCCATTTTTCATGCCTTTTATTACTTTTCTTGCCTCAATTGCTTTGGCTATGATTTCCAATACTGTGTTGTATAAAAGGTGTAAGCATGGGCATCCTTGTCTTGTTCCTCTTCTTAGAGGAAATGCTTTCAGTTTTTCACCATTGAGTATCATGTTAGCTGTGGGCTTGTCATACATGGTCTTTGTTACGTTGAGGTACTCCCCTCTGTATGCACTTTGTTGAGAGTTTTTATCATAAATTGATGTTGAATTTTGTCAAAAATTTGTTCTGCCTCTATTGAGATTATCGTGGGATTTTCACTCTTCAGGTTGTTAATGTGATCTATCACGCTGACTTGCAGGTATGAGCCACCCTTGCATCCCTGAAGTAACTCCCACTTGATCATGGTATATGAGATCGTATTATTATTTGAATCTTATTATTGAAAATTTAATTTGTTTTGCAATTTTTACTCTTTCACAAAATGTAAAAAAAGGAAATCCGTACATTCATTGTTGTAGAGATATGCAATTATTCATTCATTTAAGATCAAATTTATATATTTTAATGCATTTTGATATGTTTAATGACATCCACCAAGCAATTTTTAGGGCTTACAAAAAGCAGACAGTAGGATTGACTGTTTCTCCACAATATTTCATTACTGATATATTAGAATTTTTGAAGCAAACATTTTACAATGTAATGAACAACAAATATCTCATTTTACTTCACAGTTTAGTGCTATGTCTTAATTGGCTATGTGTTTATTTTCTAGTGAAATGTTTAATAAAATATTTGACCCTTTTTTCAAAGTGAGATAGATATATAGATAGATAAATAGATATTACATATGTGTGTTTGCATTGGTATTTAAGAGCTCTTTATATAATTTGATTTTAAGGGTATAATATATAAATCAAATAATGTTCCCAATTCATGAGTAGCATTTCAAGAAAGTTTACTTAAAGTTCTGCAATTTCAATGATAAAAAGTTATTACAATAAAAGATAGTCGTGATTTGTCTCTGGTTTCTCTGATACCTTAGAATAAAGACTGCAGAGCTGCCTTCCAAAAAACACCATTCACAAAGTATTTGGGGAAGATGACACCAATTACTTAATGGTAACTGGTTTCCTGAAGTCAAACAACACCATGATCCTTCTTAGAAAGAGCTTTCCTATCTCCAAGATTATTTGATTATCTCCAAACATTTTTCTCTTGGTATCTTAATGGTTTAATTTTTTCACAGTTAAAATTGTATTCTACCTGAAATGTATTCTTTTATTCGAAAATGGATTTATTTTGATACTACAAATAGACATTTAAAATCTTTCCTCAAAAAGGAAGTTGTTCCAACATTGGTTTTTAATAATCTACTCTTTCTTCTTTGATGTGAAATTTTAACAAACCTTATAACTAAAATGTGATGTACATTAAGTAGTACTAGGTATGTTTAGTTCCATTAATCTCATTCACTGGTCATTTATCTTGGCAGAAGTGTCACACTGTTCTGATTATAGAGACTCTAATATGTATTTTTATCTAATGAGGTGAAACACTCTTCCCCCCATCCTTTTCCCATCCAGAGTTAATCTGCAGAAAAAGGTAGCATCATCTGGTTAAAGTGAAAAGTATGTGGTTTTGTCTTCAATTTGTAGTTAATCAGTCAGCATGTAGTAAGTAGCTATCAAGTACTTTCTCTTTTCCAAGAACCATACCATGGGCTGAGGATACACTAGTGGACAGTTAGTTATAGACTGTGCCTTTGTGGAGTCTCCAGACTATTAGGGATAGCATACCTTAAACAAATCATGACAAATATGATGTGCTAAAAGTGAATATGAGGGGTATTGTTCCCACATAAGACAAGATAGTAACAACCTGCAGGGTCAGAGCAAGCTTCCAGGAGGAAGTGATGGTTAAGCTCACATAGAATATCAGTTTACTTTAGTCAGAAAAGGTAGAAGAAGAAGCAAATTTGGTAAAACATTTTTACTCATATATTTGCCTTTTTTCTATCTTCTCAAATTAAAATGTAAGTTCCACGAGGGCAGTGTACGTTTTATTGATCATTTCATGCTCTGTGCCTGTCATAGAAGGAGGAAGAGAAGGAAAATGAGGAGAGGGAGTAGAAGGGAA
This sequence comes from Camelus ferus, assembly GCF_009834535.1. Classification (NCBI taxonomy): domain Eukaryota; kingdom Metazoa; phylum Chordata; class Mammalia; order Artiodactyla; family Camelidae; genus Camelus; species Camelus ferus. Next base: position 56,494,539 of record NC_045697.1, on the reverse strand, counting down.
ATGTTATAGTTGAAATACTGAAGACAAGTGAGGACTTTTTTTGTAGAATGTAAATAAGTCTATGTGTACAGAGCACAAGAGCAAAGAGAGACATTATGAAGGGTCTTAAGGGCTATCTTAAAAATAAATTCATTTCTATATGTTAATCTTGTATCCTGCTACCTTGCTGAATTCTTTTCTCAGCTCTAGTAGTTTTTGTGTGGAGCCTTTAGGGTTTTCTAAATATGGTGTCATGTCATCTGCATATAGTTTTTAAAAATGAATTCAATTCTAAAAGCACTGAAAGATAAAAAGAAAGAAAGTGATATTCAGGGTTTTTTCTCTTTAAAAGGTCATTCTGGCTGCAGTCCTGAGTATGGATTTGGCTGATGGGAAGAGACAATATGGGAATTATTTACTTGGATTAGAACAGCAGCAATGGTGATAGCAAGAAGGGACAGAAGAAGAATTCATGTAGGCAGTAGAAAGGCAGGATTTGATTCCAAGTTTCATGGCTTGAGAAACTAGGGGTAAATTGAGAAGAAGTGATGTTGACCAGTAAATTCTTGGGCATTTAAATCTGAGGATCCATGACACATCCAGGTAGAGATATCAAGAAAGCAGGTAAACCTGAATCTAATTGTATTTAAGTTAAGAGGGACATCTTTGGTAGAATATTAAGCAATACTGTGATTGTTCTTTATTTGTTAAATATTTTTTTATTAGTGGATTACAGGAGGAGTTAAGACAGGCTTACCAAATTTTCAGGTGACAAAAATCTGATCCACTTAATTGATGAGTGAAAATAGTAATAGAATATTTTGTATATGATGACTGTGAGCATTGAATTGAATGAGGTAACTACTTAGTACTGTGTCTGTAAGTTAGTAAGTGCTCAATAAATGTCAGGTTTTAAATAGTGTAATTCACAATTAAAAATAATACTTTCAGGAGGAAAAAAAGTAACAGAACTGAAGAGATGCAAGTTAATAGAAATAACTGTATACATGTGCAATTATTTCAAGAAGTAAATTCAATAATATAATGGAGAAGTCTTGCAATCATATCAATTGATGAACAAAAAGTTCCAGGGATTCTATCTGACTTACAGGTCAGCCTAAGTCTACAATTCATAGTATTGAAGTGGCTTAGGGTAAGGAAGAACCCTATGCCCTGCACTAAACAGACAATATGTTATAGATTATCTTCAAAATGTAGTATCACAGACAGGATTGCATCCAGATAATAACCAAGACAGTGAGGGACATAGAAACACTTCATATAAGAAAGGTTCAAAAGAACTAATAATTGTTTGTTTAGAAAATAATTCTAGGGAAATAAAAGACGCATGAGAAATAGTGATTATTCTCCTTTTGCAGAAAACAGAGTAATGATTGTATGGAATTTTAAAGAAACTGATTTTTAAGGGACTTACTTCTTCAATATAAATATTAAATTCATAAAATCTCACCTAGAAGTAAGCTTTCTCTTAATGTAATTGTATTAATGAAGATAGATACTTTTCTGTTGGAATGTGGTCAGAAACTGGTGAGCATGTAAGACTTCCTTTACTATCAACAAAATTTTTAAAAATCACATCAAAGGTATGCTAAAAAAATATGTATCAAAGTGTAACTCCACTGTTGTCAGATAGCACATGATTAACTGCGTATTTATTTTGCAGGCTCATTGTAGCATTAAGTATTTTACTCAAGTGAATGCTGGAAGTAACATCTAGTTTAGTACACTAAAGTTACATTTAGTTTGTATGCTACAAACTGTCATTTATTTTTAAAAAATCACATTTAGTCTCTCACAGTTTGTTTAAAGCATATTTGTAACACTAGAGTGATTGTGTATCTAAGAACCTGTGATCAAAATAATAGATATTAATTCACATTATTATTTGAAATTCTGGTTTCAGAATATCTTGAATTCCATCTGTTTACTTAGAGTTTGCATTTTAAATTTAAGAGCCTGCTACTTTGAATCCTCAATATATGTAACCAAGAAGAAAGACTTTAAGATACAAAAGAACTCTATCCTTTAACTGATCTGTTTCTTTTTCATAGAAAGGGAAGAGTTGAATCTCCAGAAAATAGACAACAAAATTATTAACCCCATCAACTGAGGTTAATAGTGAAATAATTTTAATAATAATACCAAAAGTAATTTTTAACTTTTAGGCATGCATTAGCCACTGGGCTAAATTCTATATATGAACTAATTCATGTGTCATCAAACCCACTATCTGGGGTAAGGGTGAAGACACTGAAGCACAGAAATATTTCCCTAGTCCAAGGTCACACAGCAAGTAAATATCCCGGCCCTAACTGACATCAGTTAGTGTGGTTATAGAATCTTAACTTTTAACGTATTCTTTAATTATTTTAGTGGAATAATTAAAGCTTGCACGTGTTAAATTGTGAAGGACAAATAGGTACAGTAAACTTAAAAGATAATGCCATTGAATCTCTCTGTGAATAAGGAAAAAAATGGGACCAAAAATACAGTCCCATATCATATAATAAGGAAAATCTCATTTTTAAAGACTTTGGTGGTGAAGAGAATCTTGCTCTAAATGCTCCTTAGAATTTGCTTGCAAGGATTTTAAGGGGAAGTTTGAAATAATCGCAAAATCTAGGCTTTTCCTCACCTCCTGTAGCAAGATGCTTAAAGAAACCTTATCTCATCTAAAACTGGATTCATCTCACAAAATTTAGCTATTTGGTAACATTGTCACATTGCCATGTTCCTTGACCTTCCACCAGATGGAAAGCATCGACTATTAATTTTGCCTTGGAGATCCTAATGTTTGTTGTTCCCTTGGAGAGGAAATAGCATATTGTTACATCTCTTCCAACAGTGTTCTTGTTATTAAATCAATGATGCTATTTTCCATAAAAAGGGTTCCATAAGAACATAACAATCTCATAAATAAAACAGGCCCAGCTTGTCTGGTGAACTGTTTCTTACACATCAAATAGCACCAGATGCTTGAAAGGTACTGGTACTGGACCACAATGTTATTTTGACCAAATTATTTATATCACATTCATTCATCCAGTTCTTTCCTTGAATAAGTATTATTTTGTTAGCCTTAGCACAATTAAAAAAGGCTTCCGGTAATTTAATAATGATTTTTCCAAAAGGAAGTTAAATATTCAAATCAGATCCAAATCACGGAAACAGACCAGGGCTACCTAGAAGTAACAAGATTCTCTTCATCTTGGCGGACTTGACAATATGATTCATTAGAGTAGATTGCTATTGGTGGCTTGGGAATGGTGAGACACTTTACCTGTAGAGAAGTATAGCATTTTTTTCCTTGATAAAATTCACAAGGTTGTAACTCTTTATACAAATACTGTGATCCATAATATAGAGGTTCAACTGGCAACAAACCAGTGTCAGGAGGTATCCATGAATATGGCATTGTTTGCTTTTATTCATGTCAGATGAGTAGGAAGAGACAGGCTCAGTGTACACAACATACAGACATACACACAGACAAACACACAGACACACCCATTATCACCACCACTGCCACCGTAACCACCACGACTTGAAAGCCGTTTTGGACTCTTCAGAGTTAAAAACAGAATAACAATATAATCATAAGGAAGACAGTTTGCTTAGCATTTTTAAGGGCCATATTTAGGATTTATAATGCTTCTGTATTTGATCTTAAAACTTTTTAAATATTGTCTATATCATATGTTCCCAGTTAAAAATGATATAACTGTAAGGACTGAAGGATCAGGTGACCCAAGTACTGTTATATAAATAAGTGTACAGTTGTTAAGGAAGTCTTCTTTAGCACTTTGCCTTCTGTAACTTTAACTCAGTCAAAATTACATTACTTTGTTTATATTCATCCTTGTAAAAAGCCACTTGATTAATTTTATGTATGAAATTAAGCCTTCAGAGTGACCAAATTATGAGCAACTTTCTGAGTAGTTTTAGCAATACCAAACCAAGAACATGAATTAATTAACTATTGTTAACTAATATTTAGTGAGTACTTATGAGCTAGGAATTCTGCTTAGTATTTCATGTTAAAATATATGTAATCTTACCAATAGAGTGATTATTGTATGTATTTTACCATGAGTTGCTACTGTACTGTGTTATTGAGAAAGGAACAAAGAGGCATGAAATGTCTTTCTAGAACTTAGAAGTGCTATATTTTTGTTAAGAGATGTAAAACTAATGATGCCACAAACATTAGTAAAGAGTTGATTTTTTAAGTGGTGTAGCAATAGTTACTAGCTCAAAATATTTGAAGAGTAGAATTGACTGGAACAATACATTTTGAACTTGTAGGCTGTATAAAAGCTGAGCTGAACTTAGCATACCAGGTAGAATTTGTATAAATAAAAGAATAAAAGGAATTCCTTCCAAACCAGAGGTAAAGTGTGAAGCACAGAGATTACCATCCATGTTGAATGTAGCAAAAGCAAGTTCCAAAAAGGGACAAAGAGATTACAATGGGTAATGTTGAGAAATAGGATTAAATAGATGAAAGAAAAAAACTAATACCAAGCTCTACAAAGCTGAGAGCTTGGAGTTTAGATTTTGATGTAAAAGACCACTGAGAGTAGAGGTCCATAAACAAAGTTCTACCTGTCGTGATCTAGTCAAACAAAAATCGGGCTATAGTCAACTATTTTAATATTTCTTTTATAGTAAAGTATAAATATTTCATTAAAAGTGATTCCAATATCTGACTGCATAAAGGTTTCTTATTAGAAAATATTTTTGCTAGACTTACAAAAGGTTAAGGAGAGGGATGGAATCAGGGATGGACTACAGACACAGAGTCAGTGTATGTGAAAACATGTATCAGTGATACAAGGGATGTGTGGGCCAAGCCAGAAAAGCACTGAGAGGGAGAAGGGACTAAAGAAAAAAATTCAGATATTTATGGGTGATGCAAAATGTGAATACTCTAGGTTACTTTCAGAGAGGTATTGTGGCAATTAGATCTACATTATTCTTCAAGACCTTGGTAGTTGAAATACTGTGCAGAGACTGGAAATCAAATTTAGTAGTTCAGTGAGGGATAGGGGAACCTTTCTATTCAGATAGCAGGTAGACTGTGAGTAAGATTTATGTATCTTTAACAAACAAAGAAAACCTCAGGCTTCTCAACTGACTCTAAAGAACTAAATGGACAAATGTGTATAGACCAATTTAAGATTAGAAAATACATTTTCAAGTGGTAGAGTGTGTGCCTAGCATGCACGAGGTCCTAGGTTCAATTCCCAGTACCTCCACTATCAAAATAAATAAATAAACCCAATTACCTTCCCTCTCCTCCCCCCCAAAAAGAAAATACATTTTCAAGCTTTGTTGATTTTATATCATCCCTTAAAATGCAAGGTGAATAGGCTGAAATTTATGCTAGAATAAAGCCCAAAATAAAAAGAAGTATTTATTTGGAAGTACTTATATAACTTATATAACTCAAAACATCTTCCTTCAGCATTTTAAAACATATTTGACTTTAATACAAATTTTCGGGGGAACAATAATATTAAATCGGTCCATTCTTTGAACATCATCCAACTTCCTTATAAATATTGCTTATGAAAACTAAAACACCCTTCACAATATTTTTGTCTTCTTCAACTATTTTTAAAATACCCATTTGATCCAGATATTCCTGCAAAGAGAGTATTTCTAATTATAACTGTCAAGCCCATGGCATTTTCAAAGGCTTTTGCACTTAGAGAACATCTTATACTTATTTGGCCTGGACAAATAATTGGGGTTAGTGTGACCCCCAATATGTGACTACATTTAAATGTATTGACTATTATTAGCCTTGAGAATATATCATATGATGGATTTTCTCCATGTAATTTTCCCAAGGTATTCTCAACCCATAGAATTTTTCACATATAATGATCAAATTTTGTAATTTGACATAATTTGGAGGGAAAGCTTTATGGTTAAAATAATTTATTTCTAACTCTTTAGGAAATCTCTTATTTTAAATTATTATTTTCCCGTTCTTGGTAGTCTTCAATGAGGAAGGTATATCTATAATAAATTATTTTCAAAATTGATTGATTTTCTAAGTTATGTGTGTGGTATGGGTGCATATTAAACTCATTAAGTTGGATAATGTTTACAAAATTGATTTTCTTCTGGACTCATTTCAAAGAAACAAATATAGTTTAATAAAGCCATTAACACTTGTCAATAAATGACATTTCATTTGATCACATATGAGTAGAATATGTAATATTTTCACAGAACACTGCTTTTATAAAGATGATAAATGTTTTAGCTAATGAATTGTTACCTCTTATAAAATAAATAATATGTAACAGCATTATTGATGAATGTGATTATAGTTCCTTATTTATTGATTCTTACCAAACTTTGTCTTTAGCTTGGTAAGCTATTCTTTCAGGACCTCACTTTCACAAGTTTCCAAGAATTTATCCTGGGAAAAGAAGTGCAGATATACGGAAACGCAGGTCCAGTATATGCCAATAATACTAAAGAATTGATTCACTATTTTTTAGAGAAGAATGTAGGGAAAGAGTAAGAGAATAAGATGAAAATTGTCCTGCTTCATTCTTGGAAATTTCTCTATCCTAATGGTACTGCACACTATTTGGCTTTAATTCCAGATTTCCTATTTCTCAGCATAGAAAAGAAAGTGTTTATTTTCTTCCTCTTAATAGCTTCAAATAACAAATTTTAATTATCTAGAATGAGAAAAACATTGTTGTAAAGTAGAAAAGCAGAAATACAGCGCAGCAACAAGCTCATCTCCACCACATACTAGCATAAGACCTGACCTTTCTATGACTCAATTTCTTTGTTAATAAAATGGAAATAATAATATTCCTTAAGCTATAAAGTGATTGTGAAATTATTGTGAGCACATCAACCTTTAGTTATTGTATTTCTGTGCTGAATATTAAGTTGCAAATTTAGCTCCTTAAAACAATACATATTTATCATATCACAGTTTCAGTGGGCCAACCATCTGGGACCGGCTCATCTGGGTCCACTGCCCAGAGTCTCACAGGACACCACTGAGGTGCTGGCTGGAGCTGGGTTCCCATCCAAGGCTTGGGGTTCCTTTCCAAGCTGATGTGGTCATTGGCAGGGTTCATTCCTTGCAGCTGTAGATCACAGAGAAGCTTGTGTCTTCAAAGCCAACGAGAGACTCTCTCTCTTAAGAAAGGACCTAGTATCTCTTTCACATGTTTTCACTAATTAAGTCAGACTCAACCAGGTGAATCCTTTGTTTACCTCAAGTGCAGATGACTTGGCACCTTAATGACAGCTGCAAAATCTCTTTACCTTAGAACATAACTTAATCACAGGTGTGAATCATACTCACAGGTCCTGCTTACATTCAAAGCAAGGGGCTTCTACAGGGGGCGGGGAGTTTTCAAATTCTGCCTACCACAGCTGTCTGCCAACAGCCAGATGTTTTGGTTCTTCCCTTTCTGTGTATCTGGTAAGGCTGTACTCTGTACAGAATTCTAGTCATTCAATATCCTGGTTAACAAGTGGTGTTATCAATCTTTTGAATTTCATTCTTTCTTTTGAATGCATAGTGCTACCACATTTTTGTTATAGCTGTATTTCTCATCCAAAATGGTGTTCTTATTCTTCCAAGTAAAAGCAAGTACATTTTTTTTTCTCTTTCTGGCGTGTCAGCCATGTCTAAGGAAGCAGTATTCGGTCCGAGGTTATATGTACACAAATGTCAGAAGTGAAAGCAACCTGTTCAGTCACTGTTGTGGTGTCAGGCACCGTGGGAACAACTGTAGCCTCTTTTGGCTTAAGCCCTGAGAGTCCACAGTAAGGCTCCAAGGGGAGTATCTACCAGGAGTAGACTAGGTTTGGCCCATGAGTCAGTACTGCAGATATCAGTTACTTGTTTTGGCTGAGGGTTCTCTGCTTTTCCGTGTGCTCCACAATCCTTACCAGACAAAGACCTTCCCACTTTATCCCCATGTCCATGTACTTCCAAGTCTGGTTCTCTGAATCAGCCTTTTCCCCAAAGGGCAAGTACTTCTCTCCAGTGGTCGGTACCCAGAACAGGTTGCTGGAAATGATCTCCCAATGGCTAAATACCAGTTGTGAGCTGGCCTCTTCCTGATGCCATCAGTGAAGAAAGCCTTTAGCAATAGGCAGCAGAGCCTTGATGATAAACATGTCTGCCTAATTTTCTCTTCTTCTTGAAGCACTCAAACTTTTCTTTTTGGCAAGGCAGTATAGACTTACTTAACCAAGAACATCACCTCTGGGCATGATGCCACATGTGTACATAACTGCAACTGGCACTGAGGTTTCACTTATAGCACATCACAACACACTTCTCTCATGGTGGCAGTTGAGTGTCCTGAAAAGAGTCCACAACAGTCAGGCCATGATACTTCTCCTTTCTGAGCAGTCCTCTTCTCAAAGGGCTCAGAGCAGCTGGCCTTGGTTTTCATCTTGACCAGATTAGAGTTCATCTTCCCCTGTTCTTCTTTTAATAAATCATCAACTCTTGATTCTACTTATCACTTGCTCCTTGTTGCTTGAAGTTATTTAAGCCCCATATTCTAAGACAAGACAGACGCCCACGAGAGGCTCCTCACACATGGGCCCAGAGGGGGCTGCTAGTTGGAAGATACTCACAGTGCTAGCACCCAAATCTCAGTATTAACTGGCTGTTTCATAAATTTGATCATATCATATGGCCTGGCCATACTGAGTTTTACAAAGCTTCACTATTATGGGCTAATAGGTTGGGCCCAAATTTTCTTGAGCCAAATAACCAAATTTGGCCAACAGTGTTTCTCCATTTTTTCCTGGTTAGATGTTGCTGTAGTTTTCCTTTGAACTCTCAGTTCTCTCATAGATCTTCTGGTGCATCACAAATATTGCCGTCTTGATTCAGAGAGGATGTCAGTTGATCCACAGAACTAACCATACTCACTGTTTTCGTCCAGAATCTGACCAACTTCTTCACACTGAGCACAACAAATTTATTGGGACTTGTTTTGGTGATGAGCACGTAAGAGTCAACTTGTATTCCTTCATGGACTTTGCTTTCCTTTGTTTGGTGTATGACTGTGATTTTTTGTTGATTTACTATTTATTCATTTACCATATCAACTTTGGAGGGCTTTCTGATTGTTTCTCTGGCTAGAATAAGAGGTTCAGACACACGGATTTGAACCTTTACAAATTTTTATGTTAATTCATCAGGCAGGCATTGTTGAAGATGGATTTCTCTGGCTGTAACTAAAATGTGGCCTTGTCTCAGTTTCCTTTGTTGCTTGGTGAGATGAGGAGCAGGTGCAGATTGCCAGTATTCCTGTTCTCAAGCTGGTCAGAGATCTCCACCCACGTCTAAGTCTGGACAGCCTGACTCTTTTGCATAGTGCAGTGAGGGGGAAATGAATTTCATAGTGATCCCTCACATGTGCTCATTTTCTCTGTAGTCCATGTACCTTTACCTCTCCTCAGACATGTCTTGACTATTACTGGCCCTTTGTTCTTATGTACGAATTTTAGGATCTGTATATCAAGTCCCTGCTTTCTGGTCAACCGCCATTACTAGATAATCAGTCAGGACAATAGGAGCCAAAACACAGATATGCCTGATGCCAGCAGTGTTTCTCAGTGAATCATCTTATCCAAACTGTTGAATCCTGTGGGCCCTTGATTTCTTGTGATCACTGCAGCCCCCAACTCAGCTCCAGCTCTTGGCACCCAGCACACCATATTTGAATGAGGCACAAAGGTCTCCAGGGTTTTTGTTTGTTTGTTTTTGTTGTCGGAGGAATTTGTGGTTCACAGACCTCTCTGCTGCCAACCTGCTTTTTTTTAAGGCTTCAAGAAATTAATCAAACGCCTGGATGTTAGGAGGTTGCTGGGTATTGGCTAACAGACTAGGTGGCTACTTGTTACTTTCCTTGACAAAATGACTCCTTTGGGGCTTGGAAGAGACATCTCAGCAGTCTCTTTAGAGGAGGGAGTGCTAAGTTGACCTAACAGCCAGCCTACTCATTCAAAGCTAGCAGAGGGTGACCTGTTATCAAAATAAGGAAGAAATAGTACTCATCCATGTAAGCCAGTTAAACTTTTCCAAAAATTCATAGGCAGAGTGGAGTATGTCCCTTAATGGCCAACAACTGCCTTTAAAAAAAAAAAAGAGTATAAATATAAAACCACAGTTCCATAAAGGTACAGATATGAGGTGGGGTTTATTGGGAAAATCTTAGAAGCAGAGAAGGAATAAAGTGTCCAAAATCTCTTGTTATCCTATCTTATAGCCTCCACTGGGCAAAAATAGACTGCGTGCACACTGAGGAGAGAAGAAGACTGCCTCAGTAATGCTCTACTTAGTTACAGGGACAGGGGAGCAGGGAAAATGTATGGGGCTATGTAAAAGTAGAAGTTTCTTGGTTTGGGAAGTGACTTTGTTAGAAGGGGTGGTAATCTGAAACCCACTGACTAATATCAAACTCTTCTGCCATTGATTCTACTAGGATCTGCTGAGCCAGAAATCTGTCAGCCAACCAAACGGGGAGGGAAATGAGCTATCAGCGCCTTCCAAATATGTCCTTCTTCAGTGATGTTTAAAAATCTGCTCATGAAAGTCTTCTTCTCTGTTGTCTCCTAGAAGTGTTTTTTTTTTTTATTTTTTTATGTCTCTCATGTCTGAATCTATAATCCATCTTGCATTGCTTTTGTGTCTACAGTACAAAATAGGAGTCACTATGTGCATATGTATGTGTGTAAATGTATACATTTTATCCCATATGGATATCCAAGTAACACAAAACAATTTTTTGAAAAGGCTATCTTTCCCAAGTATACTGCTAGTGCAGTGGCACATCTGTAAAGTAACTATATATGTAGGTTTGTTTCTTGACTCTTAGTTTATTTAGCTATTCTTCTGCCAGTATCAGACTATATTATTTAATGTTATTTTATAATAATTCTTGATATTGAGAAGACAATTCTCTAGGTGTCTCTCAGACTTCTGCATGTCTCACAAGCCTAGGAACTGATTACCATTGTTCTAAAGTAAAGTCTTAGAAGATAAGAGATAATATCTTTTCTCCAGAGCAAAGGGGAACTTGGCTTATAGTCTCAGAAGGTAGAGATTGTGTCTATTTCTGGAACAAAGAGCAAGAATGCTCACTGTTTGTTATAAAAGATTCAATTTCTGTAAGGTCAGGATTCATCTTCTGTAATGGAACCTTCCACGTATGCTGGTGTCATCTAGACCTCTTTGCATCGTCTTAGGAATTAGAACTTAGGGAACTGACACAAATATGCTGTTGCTCTGGATACTTCTATTGCTACAAATAAAAAGTTCTGACTCAAGGGTAGATGATTGTGTGATTTTGTTTGTAATTGATGCTACCCTAAACTGGTGATTTCTTTCCTTCAGTAGACTGGATCATAAACCAAGGCAAAGGTGAAGGTTAAGACTGCAAAAACATACTGATTTTCAGAGAAGCGCATAGAAACAAACCATAAAGAATCACCAAAATGAATAAGCAATGGAGATATTCTGTGTGCAAACACAATATTAACCCATGTTTTGAGTGTGTGATTGATTATGTGCTATGTCCAAAACATATAAATTTTGTGGTGATATTTTAAATAAGTTGAAGCATGTCTAACATCACAGATTTCATATATTTTGTTCATTGATTCTTTTTTGTTTAAATCAGCACAATGATTATCACAGTAGTACTAAAGAAATAGTATCTAAGCATTTCATTTTCAGAAATCAAAAAGTAACTCTGGTACAATTTCATGGAACTTTAAGAGATTAGATGAATGAGATTTAGATTTGTTAAACCTACCCTATGTTAACACTATGCAGTTCTGTTTGATTAATTTCATTGTGCTTTTTTTTCTATAGTTAGAGGATGTCCTTATCCATCTTGTCTAGATAAAAAATGCCCACAGATCCTAAAAGCTAAAGAAGCCATTATTCAGTATTAAATTTAAAAGACAAAGTGTTTCAAAGCAATTAATTAAAGTTGGCCCCATGTCAGATAAAAGTGCCATATAATAAAGTCCTTAGAAACTGATGTAAAAATCTAAGAGTTAAGGCAGTAGGTTTCAAGCCTGCTGTCCTATTGATTTAATCTGTGGGGAGACAAGGGCTTAGCCTTCCCCAGCCCTGTCCCCACACACTGCTAAACCAGAGTGCTCTTGCATTTTTCATTTCAGACCAGATCTTGACATCCCTTTGAATTTATTTTACATACTTGGGGAACATGAATACAACTTCATGCTTTCATCCTTTTATAAGACATTCATTATGTGCATTAACTGACAGCTGTGAAATTATCTGCCACTTGTCTTAAATAAAAGCAAGAAAATTCAAAATAGATGTGCATTCTGTACTTAGGCAAATTTCACAGAATCTTCTTTAATTCAAATTTCTCTAGACACTTCTTTTAATATAGGCTTTAAGTACAGTGAATATGTTCAGTCATTACTACATATTGAGTGTCTGATGGTTTTTGAAAGCTCAGGAGGCAGTCTACATTTTTCTCACTTGTTTTTAGTGTAACTAGGTTTGGCAGCTCTATATGAGTTTTTGCATCTTAAAAAATCTCCACCTCTATTGCACTTCGTTGTATATTAATGTGGTTCTTTAAAATGTTTTAATATTCATTTTGCTATTTAAGTTAAAGTTGCCCAAAACGAAATCACTTGTGAGCACAACATTTTCAGCCATTGAAGCTGGTGCCACTTTTTAAAGATCCCTTTTGGTGACAAATATGAAAAAACAGCTGGCGAGAAAAGTATGTTTCCCTTAGGGAAGAGTGTCTGGAAAAATATAAATGGTCATTTCTAGATATAGGCCTTTGTTCTGATTTTCTGAAAGATAAAGAAGATCTGATTACATCAAAAGACAAGGACACTGAATTTAAGGAAAACAAAACTGTATAGCATGAGTAAAAGCAAAAAGCTCTATCCTGCAAATCAACTGTGGAGACTCCCATTCTCTTTTCACTATTATTTAGGTTTTATAGATGTAAATTACAGTAAACAAAGTAACAGCTGTTCTATGGAGTGAAAGATTATTCTATCCTGAGTTTCAATTGCTTGGGCAAAAACTTCCTTTGGAATATTCTCAACATGCATTACTAAATTAATGTGTACATATGTGTTTAAGATAGAGATATTAGATAGATCAAGGTATAAATAGATGCATGATAGATATTCTCTTTATTTCTTAATAATTAAATCAGCACAAAGATAATGTGACATTCATTTTTTCCATTTTCTTTAATCATTTTTATGGAAGCATAGTTACATGAGCAAAGTGATTCATATATATATATACATATTCTTTTTCAGATTCTTTTCCATTATTAGTTCTTACAAGATACTGAATATAGTTCCCTATGCTATACAGTAGATCCTTGCTGTTTCTCTATTTTATATATTATAGTGTGTATCTGTTAATCCCAGACCCCTAATTTGCTTTTAATTTGACTTGTTTTACTTTGATTGGTATATTTAGCAAAATAAAAATGTAAGTGACTAGCCAGTTATGCTATTTAACATATTGTGCTTCCAAGATTTTCTTTGAGAGATACAGATCTGCCTTAGATAATCTGTCTTCTAGGACATTATCTTAAATCACTACAATATACTGTTTCATTTCAGTATTTATCTCAGTTTGTGTGTTTATGTATGTTGACTAAGTATTAGTAGTTATGTTATTCTTGTTTTTATTTTACTATTATTATTATTACTAGTATCATTAGTGGGGAAAAGACATAGACAAATCTTTTCAGAGACAAATAGAAAAATGTACCCATAGTAAGTGCAACAAAGCAGAGGTATATTTCAGTGAGATAATATTAGGGGGTATAATACTCTTAGAGAAATCATGGATTGTATTAAAGTGGAAAAATCTATTTAAATGACATCTGAAAGGCAATTAGGTGTTAATTAGGTTAAGTATTTGCAGTTGGAATAAAAAAAAAAAACCTATCAGTATTATTCATGAGGTTTGACAACCTGTTTCTAGATTTTACTTGGAAAACCAAAGTATAAGAAGAGACATGTTAATTTTGAAAAAGGATAAGAATAAGTTGAAGAAGTTTGCCCTATCAGATATCAAAGTATAATATGTTTAAAATATGATGTTAACCAATGAAGAGGTAATTAGAACAGTAAACTGAATATAGGACCCAGAAAGAAACCTGTGCTTGTAAGGAAATGAAGTACAATCCAGGGGACATTACAGCTCAGTGTGGAAAAATGGACTAGACACCAAATGCTTCCTGCACAATCAGTTATCTTTGTGGAAGAAAAAATGAATCCATACCTGACATCATATATATTTTAAAACTTTAATTTTACAACCAATTTTAAATTTAGGAAGAAAATACACTCTTCATAAGATTGGAGATTTCTTAAGTAAGGAGTAAAAAAACCCAAACTTTAAAGAAAAACCTTGATAACATTTGATTACATTATATAGTTATAAAAAGACATCAGAGGGCTAAAGTATAATCTTAGGTTGGAAAATACTTCCAAGAGTTTGTGCACATAATGTATTTTTAAAAGTTAAAAATTAAGGAGAAATGGTCAACCCAACTGACTAACAAACAGAATGTTTAATTGGACAATTCACAGAAGAGACTAATAAACATATGAAATGAGCTCAAATTTTCTATTATCAGGAAAGTGCAATAAAAACCTAGTAAGACAGAATTCCACAGTGATAACAAAGATGCAGAGAAATGACATCTCTTTCATTCTGCTAAGGAAATATGAACTGGTACAATCATTCTAGTCAGCAATATGATAATTCCTAGCAAAAACTGAAGATGTGCATGTGATGAATGTTACCCAACCATATGTATGTATACAAGAGAAATATACTAGCTTGTTCTTATCAGCATTTATTTTATCACTCAAGAAAAGGGAGAGTAGTGGAAGGAAGGGAGGAATGGAGGAAAGGAGGGAGGAAAAAAGAAGGAAATAAATTAGGAAATTTAAAGCCCTAAGTGTAATCTTTAGAAGAATGGATGAGCAAATCACGTTGTATTCATACATTAAATATCAAACAATGGTGACAATGGATAAACTAGCTCTATCTGTATAAATATAGATGACTGTTTTAAGTAATATTGGGTGTAAAAAATAAATTACATAATGGATACATACCATGATATTCAATGGTATCTACCATGATCCTATACATACGAAGTTTTAAAACAAGTGAAACAGTGATTCATTACTTAAGCATATGTATATATGTAGTACAAACTATTTGTTAAATGTGTGTAATTGAGGAACTTTTGAATCAGAGCATTGGTTATCTGAGGCTGAGAGTCGGGGAGGAAGTAGATATGATTGGAGTGACAGAAATTCAAATCTATTGGCAATGTTTTATTTCTTACATTGAGTGATATAAACATGATTTTTGGTTGCATTCTCTAACCTTTTCTTTTCTTTTTTTTTGTATATCTAACAGGTCATAAAATGGGAGGTAAGGATTTTCCAGATAGAGGAACTGGTGTACACATAGGCCCTAGGAAGGAAGAGGCATGAGACTAAAAGAAGGCAGTACCCTCCAGTGGAGCCAATTTTTAATTGAAGTATAGTCAGTTTACAATGTGGTGTCAATTTCTGGTGTACAGCATAATGTTTCAGTCACACATATACATACATATATTCCTTTTCATAATCTTTTTCATTATAGGTTACTGTAAGATATTGAATATAGTTGCCTGTATTATGCAGTATAAACTTACATTTACCTATTTTATATATAGTAGTTAGTATCTGCAAATCTCAAACTCCCATTTTATCCCTTCCCACCCCCTTTCCTTCTGTCTGATTTTATATATATAATCTAAATTTAATCATTCATATTTGAGATAAAAACAGAATCAAAATTTGTACTGTCCTCTGCATAAGTAGGCGGCCTACAGAAATAGAGGGTGCACTCACTTTTTCACTAGGGCTTTTACAGTTAGATTTCCTTCGGAGGCAATAGATTATTCACATAAGGCTATTCATGTCCCTGGCACAAAGTTTTTTTGCAAGAGTTAGTGTCCTGAATGCTTTCCCATAAAGCTGCGCATTGAGCAAAATTATTGTCTCCCTCATCTCATTGAAATATCAGTACTCATTTTTATTCCAGAATATTAGAAGGGGTAGTGTTTGGATCAACTCTTAAAGCAGAATTTTTCATACGTTGTTAATTTTTATAATTTAAATAAATGTAACTTCTTTAATTAGACTGAACGCTTTTCATAGACCAGAACCAGGTTTTTTGCATCTTCTTTCTTCAAATACTAACATTTGGGATGTTCTGCATAAATAAGTAGGTGCTAAAGATGTTGCACATTGACCAAAAGTTCTTATATTTAATAGAAATACTTCAATCGTCAAGTCAGTTGTACAGTACTTTGTGGAAATGACACTGCTCCATATAACAGCTTTCATAACTCCTGCCTTATATTCCTCATCAGAGAAAGAAATGCACTATAGACTTCTTAATGACTGACAAATTCTTCCTGTGGAGCTGAAGCCACTTTGTTTTCTAAGTCTCATTCTTCTTCAGCTAGGGAACGACTCTGAGGAATACAACAAAACTTAACGTTCATGATGAATTATCCCATCCATCATTAGAACTGTCACAGTGCTGTGGTGCTCATATAATATATCTTTGGTGTAAAGGCACCATCGTGGTATATTACTCAAAAGGTAGGTTCTTCTGAACAGTGGATTCAGCTTAATAAGAACCTTGCCAATTGTTTGGAAACATAAATTTCTGAAGTGACACCTTTGCCAGACCCAGTGCCACCTTCTACTCAGTAAACAAACTACCTGTTACATGAAAGGTGTGAAAACATGCTTTGGAATGCTACATATAAATATATCATAATGAATAACTGTACAATTTTAGAACTTAAATTTGATAAATCTATAAATGTAATGAAATTTAAATTTAGAGGCAAATACATATTTTAGAATTTATAAACTATCTTAATTTAAATGCATGTTGGTCTTTTTCTCCTATAGTAATTACTTATACACATACATAGTATCTCAGTGTAACTAAGAAATACAGCAAAAACACTTTTAAAATACATCGTTACAAAAAACCACACTACAGTTTTTTCAATATATACTATTCATTTTTTTGTCCTTTGAATATATCAGATCCATTGTATGTAATTCATTGTTTGATCTTATTAGAAAATATTGATTCTTCAAGATTTTCATGGAATTAAGACCTGTTACATACTGTTTATTTTACCAAACAGGCTACCCTAAGCAAACTGAAATCATCCACAGTATACATGACTAATTATCATTCCTACCCATGAATACAGGTAATAAGGGAATAGACTCAAGTCTTCTTTCTAACAGTTGTTATGACTTTATTAAGAAATAGGTGCTACTGAAAATGAATTACCATTTTTTCCTGTACACTCAATATTCCTTTTTACTACGAATGGACTTTTAGTTAGGTCCAAGCTATGCCTTTTACCTTCACTTAATTACTAACTACAAATTAAAGTCATTCCACCACCAAGAGTACTGGTTTTGTGCAGTATTCAATTTGATTGTGTTCTATCTCCTTCAGTATGTCAGATTTATTTGGAAAACTTTTATTAATAAAAGATTCAGAATGTCAGACACCAGTCAATAAATGTCACATTCTTTCATTAAGGATCAGAGACCCGCGTAATGGAAAAATAATTTTCCCACCAAATTCCCTGTGGCTCCCTCACTGCCCAACGCAAGGTAGTCTGGGCCAGAGAACTCAGGATGCACCTCAATATAGGGAGCAACAGCTCTGCAGCACATAGTGCTTCCAAAGATACATTAATGAAAAGAAAAGAAGGAAACAGCCCCAGAAGTTATCCATGCCTATCTGTCTATCATCTATAGTCTCTCTTCTCCTTCTGTCTCTCTCTTTCTCAAATATCACAGATTTCTTAATGCCTTACCTAATTCTAATTTCTTTTCATAGTGTATCATGGGACATATATTGAGCTACGTAAGTGATTTATAACTTCCAAAAATGCAGTGATTTAATAAAATTGTTGAAAAGGGTGATAGATACCAATGCTAAACAGTCTTTTTCCTCCTTGAAGAATTTTTCAATGCCCATTCTCCTTTTAAAAAATAGTAAATGACTGTAAAAGTAAACAAAGGTTTTATTGTTAAATTCTAATAATTTCATACAGAGAATTTTTTTTTCTCTCAGACCAATGCTGTCCTTGTGTTCCTTTTAATAAGTGTCAATATATCCTTTGAACAATGTCCCAACATTTTGTATATTTATGTGACCACAAACCACAAAAATATTGACTTATTTATGTCTATTTTACATACTTCTCATAATTACAAAAAGAGTTTGGGTTCACTTGTTCTAATCATGTAACATCATTGGGTAACATATAAAATTTAAAAAGCAGTGTCAAGTGAAAAAAAAAAAAGATCACATATTAAAATGAAACCAATTTTAAGTCCTGAAAGGGAGAAACCTCTACACAAGTATAAACCTCATTTAAAATTTGACTACAGTCTTCTTATCAAGTATCATAGATTGTGTAGTATAAAGGCTTGTTAGTTCACGTCAGATGTAGAAATTTTGGTAGCACAAGAAAAACTTTTTTGTGGTTCTCATAAAAAGATGAAAAATTCACTGATAAATTTCTTACCAGCATTTCTACAAAAATTATAATATCTTTCTTAGTTTTTTTCTTATGTAATTTCCCAGTGAAACCTAATGAAGAACAATCTGGAAAATGGATACTTCTTAATATTCTCTGCTACGTTTCATACTTCTGAGCATCAAATATCCTTTGCTTCTTTCTTTCCACATATAGAAAATACTCTGAAATTCCTCAAGAGAGATAACCCACTCTTCTGTCTAAGCCCTCCACCTCAGAGCCAAGTTCTCTTGGTAATGAATTTTGTGCTGTGGGCATGGCTCCTTTTGGTCCACTGACCTATAAACAAGTTATCTACATAGACACACACACACACACACACACACCATGCAAAATGGTGGAAGGGTGATAATTAATGGTCTTTATTCAAAACAAAAAAAAAGAGAAGAAAACACTAAGATTCCTTTTATTCAAGTCAAAACCAAATATGTCTTTCTATCTAGAGATATATATCTCATTCTCAAAATATTATCTTTCTCCTTCACTCTCCACTCCAGCATAATGATATGTGAAATCTTTATATACTTTTCTTCATACCATCAAAGATGTTTAAAAATAATAGACACCTTTTCTGTAATTTGAAGAAAAATGAAATCATGTTTACTAATCTGTTTTTCATTGGTAAAAAAAAAAAAAAAAAAAAAAAAACAAAGAGAGAAAGAAAGAAATCTAGTGCTTTTTCAAATGAGGGAGTTTAATGAAGATTCTAACCTAAATTGATCTTCATGACATTTCTGCCCAGTGATGAATTGAGAATATACCTTATAAAGATCTAAATTATTCTTAGATAACTTCTGAGATTCTGCTGCTACCTTCCCTGAAAGAAAGCAGAGAAGCAGCAGGAGGACAAAGAAAAAGAGAAAGAGGAGGAGGAGAATTCTCAATACAGTTATCCAGCTCTCATGTGGCAGAATATGAAAAACCTGAATATTTTAACCCAGAATCATAATCACCCACTTCAGCCATAAAATATAGCAGGAAATTTACAAATAGAATCAATCAGAGAAATGTACCCATAAAATCACTTATTTTGACAAGTGGTTCTTCCAATGGAACCAATTAGAATAAATTAGCTTTGAAATAAACCTGTTACTAACTATATGCTTTGAATCACTATGTAATTGGTAGAATAAGTCAATTTAATTTGAGAGTACTTATACCAAAAAAAAGACAAATTTAGTTCTAGAAAAATTAATCTAATTATCAATCTCTTATCATAAAAGTATCTTCTGTGCTAGCTTCTGCCTATAAAATCATGACAGTAGTTAGTGTCCCACAATTATGACCTTGTTCAGAGTAAGTGAGAGGCATAAATCCAAATCGTGGTAAATAATTTCCAATCAAAACAGAAAACATTAGAATGAAACAAGCCAAATCATAACCTATTTTATACTAATCCAAAGTTTTACTTAATTGGGATATTTTGCATTTTAAAAAATTATAAGCTCGCAGGTATTTTTACGCTTTTAGAGGTTGTAATTATTTCCATGGAATGCATATCTTTTTAATAATGGTTGATTAGCCTAAGTATATGGCAGAACTGATATATAGATATAGATATGTTTAATTGCTTTATAGTAACTTACTAGTATCACTTATGTATCTGTTCAAAGCTTGGGTTTAAAAAACAAAAAGAATGGATAATATTTTGCTATATTCATGGTGATAATGGATGACAAATGATTGTTCTTAGGAATTTTATATATCATTATGAGTTGTGATTCATTTTAATATCCTCTGAAAAGTATTTCCAGTATTTTCACAGTAGGAAAGTCAACTTTCTTATTGTCCTATCTTGGACACCGACACCCTATCCCCTCATTGTACTGTCAAATTATAGAACAACTCACTGAAGTAACTAAAAAACTTTGAGGCCAAATTTATTAAATATGATTTTTATGTTACACATGATACACAGTGAAAATTAGGTGGAGTTTTAAGACTACACACAAGTTGTTTTGGATGAATCTGTTATTTTGAAAAATATAAATAAATTATGTTTTAGTCAGTGTAATTAAGATTTACAGTTAGAGGAGAACAATTTTATAATGAAATGTCAAACAGTTAAATGATGTGTGCAGTGGAATCAAGATGACTTGTGTTGTAATTTCTTTGATAAGCATATATTTACTTAATGAATACTATGTGTCTAAGTTCTTTCCATATATTGACTCAATTAATTCTTACAACAAACCTATAAAGTAGCTACTAGTAGTATTAAGCTAATTTTGTAGATGAAGAAACGGAGACATATCGTTTAAGTGACTTGTCCAAGATTGAACAAACAGTAATTCAGTTAGAGAGAATTCAGTTCAGGCCTGTGGTTACGGAGACCATGCATTCTACGCTAGAATTATTCTCATAATTGATTCAGAGTGCAAAGTTTAGACTCTGATGGCAGGTACCCTAGAAAGACAACTGTCATCCCAGAATGAGAGAAATTAATTATGCTCAGAAAGAAATGGATAATCACCCTGATTCATTACGAAAGAAAGGGTGAGAGCTCACAAGATAATAGTGCTTTCTGGAAACCTCTGTGATGAAAGAAACTTAAATATCATTGTGGATAGAAAATTGTACTGTGTAAATTACAATCACATTATGAGACACACACTTTCTACCCTCATGTGGAAAGTGACAGTATGCATCTTTAGAGTAGGAGAATTAATGAACTTAATCAACTGAGAAGAAACATGTATTAATGTTTAATTGTGTATGACCTTAATATTTAAAAGTCTTAATTGACTTCACTATTTTTATTCATTCATTCAACAGAAATAAATGCAGCATTTATAATGTGTCAGATGCTATTCTAAGTACCATTGTTAACAGTGATGAAGCACATAGTTTTTCCTCTCATGGTGTTTATTTTGATATGTGGGGTGTGGGAATAAACAAGTTCATATAAAATCACAAAATAAACTAAGTGATTTTGAATAATGGTAAGTCCTATTAAGAAATGAAACAAGATGACTGAAGAGAAGTTTAACTTAGATTGGTTAGCCAAAGGCTTTATTGAGAAGGTGATATTTAATCAGAAACAGAAACAAGAAAATAAGAAGGATCCAGTCATGCATAGTTTGGGGACTAAAGGGTTTCAGGCAGAGGCCAAAGGTTTCCACAAAAGCAAAGACTATGAATCAGAAATGAGTTTGGAATGCTTTAGCTTCTAGCAGAAGATCAGAATGAATGGAATGAAGAGAGAAAGGCAGAAAGAGGGACAGGCAAGGAATCAGAGAGGTTGAGTAGAACCAGGGAGTGTTAAGGCCTTGTGGGTCTGGATGAGATTCTTGAGTTTCTGATTGTGACATAAAGTCATTGAATGGTTTGCATAAGTGAGTAAAGCATGGAATCTCCATTGTAAAACAATCACAAGAGGGATGGGCATAGCTTAGTGGTAGAGCGTGTACTTAGCATGCACAAGGTCTTCGGTTCAATCCCCAGTACCTCCAAAAAACAAATAAATAATTTTAAAATTGTAAAACATAAAAAATAAAACAATTGCCAGTTTTGTTTATAGAAAACAGAATCTTAGAGATATGAGAACAGGATTAAGGAGACTAGTTAGTGGCTACTGCAGTAATGAAGATAATTGTTTAAGTAGGATGTTATATTAATATCCTATTGCTGCTGTGAGAAATTATCACAAATTGAGCAGCTTAAAGCTGTAAAAATTTACTATTACATAGTTATGAGTCAGAATTCTGAAATAGGCACCAAAGGGCTAAAATCAAGGTGTTAGCAAAGTATGTTCCTCCTGGAGGCTCTAAGGAAGAATCTGTTCCATGCTTTCTCCAGTTTCTAGAGGCCCCCCACATTTCTTGGTCCATGGCTTTTTCTTCAATCTTTAAAACCATCGGTGTGGGCCCATCTTTCTCATACTGCCATCTTCTGGTTGTTTCCCTCCTACCTCCCTCCTTCATGTATAAAGAACTTTGGACGACAGTGCGTCCACCCAGATAGTCCAGAGCAATCTTCCTCTGTGAAGGTTTACAGGTTAGCAATCTTAATTCTATCCACAATTTTAATTATTCTCTGCCATGTAACCTAAAATATTCACAGATTCCAGGGATTAGGACATGGACATCTTTGGTAATCCATTGCTCTGCTCATCACTGACAGTAACATTGTAAGTGGTAAGAAGTGGTCAGACTTAGAATATAATTTGACAGTAGAACTAACAGGATTTATGGATGCATTGGATGTGGAACAGGAAGCAAAATCTATAAGGAAAAATTTCTAAAAATGATATTATCATTTACTCAGAGTGAGCAGTTCATTATAAGAGGCTTGATTTTGGGGGGGGGGGATTAAAGCTAGAAATACACATTTTGGAGAATTCAAGCTTAAGTTTTTATTC
Source organism: Camelus ferus (assembly GCF_009834535.1). NCBI lineage: Eukaryota > Metazoa > Chordata > Mammalia > Artiodactyla > Camelidae > Camelus > Camelus ferus. Next base: position 56,471,481 of record NC_045697.1, on the reverse strand, counting down.
TTTTAAAATATGTTCCATTCAGCCTTCTACTTTGCATACCGTAATACTAGTAAATGGATTACTCTTCACTCTTTCTCACTTACTTGATTTCATAATAGTTGTTTTATGTGTGTCTTCTTATGTAAATTTTAATTATTTGGTGCTAAACAAAAGAGTAATTCAATTTGGAAAAGAGACATTGCCATCCATCACTCATGTGTTTTGACAATGTAATAAGAAATCTCTTACTTCATTTGCTATCTCACTCTTTAATAATACAGAGCACTCAGCACAATCCTGCTAGAAGGGTTGCATTAAACCAAGGAATAGATAATTACTCCTCTTACTTTTAAAGGGAAATCTTAATTCACTACATTAAAAAATGAATTTAATTCTAGTAAATGAAGCCTGTAAATCTTCTAAAACTGAAATTATCTGTAGAAAGGGGTCACTGCTGTAAGATTTTTCAAATAATTCACCCAATATGTAAATTCTAATATTATAATAACTAACAGCAAGTAAGCAATTTACATGTTTACAAATTTTATCCTTAACTTGGTTGAAGAAGCACATGGAAGGAAGTGGAAGGACTTTTTATGACTTTGGTGAGATGATACAGGGACCAATAATCAGTTTCATGTGTCTAAAATTACATTCACCAACTGACTTGACAGAACAGATTGAATAGTAATAGAAATAGTGTAGTCATTCCATAAAGAATATCACCACCAATCATGGAATCCCAGAGGGCTTGAGGGACTATGAATCTGGATCTCTCAAAGATTGTGAATGACAGTAGATTGGGGGATTTGTAATTTAATGAAATATTTTTTAATTGACTAGTTACACAAAGCCTTCAGTATGGTGCATTGCCATGCTTTTCTGTATAAAAATTTAACCACCATATTGTCCTGGATATTGGCCATGTCTATAGGTTTAAAGTCATTTGACTACTTTGATTGACAGTTATTTTTTTATACCCTAACCCTAAGCCTAACCCTAACCCTAACATTTTGTTTATATAAGCTTGGCTGTGGATGATTTAGCTTCATAAATTCAACTATTTCCAAAGTATATACTATTGATTTTATGCAAATGTTTTCATTTTGTAAGCAAAACCAATTTAGAAAAATCACTGGTAACTCCATTTTGGACAGTTTTTGTGAGGAAAATACACTTCAAATAAATTATCTCACTAATTGAATCTATTAACTTCACATAAGTTACTAGAGAAAGGGCAGTATGTAAATTTTTAACAAACTCTGCTCTTATTACTTACATTTGACCAAATGATAGCATTTTCATATTAAATATCAACATACTTTAATTACATACATGCACATAGAAGCAGTTTTACTAACATTGTGATTGCTTACTATTTCTGTTAAATGTGTTAATCAGATTCTCAGTGACTCAATATATAATAGTGAGTTCGTCTTTCACACAAAGTTGTGCTGGTCTGGCACCTCTTCAGGTCAGCTCCTTTCAAGCAGAGGTTTGGGGATCCTGGCTGCTTCCTTCTTGTGACTCTGCTGTCTCACCAAAGAGCCTTTTTGGTCATCACAGCAGAGGAAGAGAGGCTGACAATGGAGCAAGAACATTAGCTCTTTAATTGCTCAGCCTGGAAGTGACACTTCATTGGATAAATTTCATTTCTTTCATCTAAGTGCAAAGGGGCTTGGGAAATATACTTTTCTTGTGTGTTCAGAAAGGGAAAAACGAAAATTGGTGATGCTCGCATAACTTGTTCTCTGCCTCAGTGATTGCTATGCCAGGCAATGTGCTAAGTGCTTTTCAAATATTATTGCATTTAATTTTTCCCCAAACACTAAAAAGTAAGCACACTTTTATTTATACTCTTCAGGTAAGATAACAAGGCAAAAAAATTCGGAAACTAGTAGCTCCTCTATGAAACGGGGAAGTTTTTATTTAAATCTAAAGCTATCTGAATTTTAATGCTAAATTTTGATGGAAGATTTAGTGTTTCAGAATATATACTTAGTTTTCAGAATATAAACAAACAAGTTATATGACTTGTGTACTTAAACAACTCTGCCCTGTATAAATTGGATTTTTAATACCTGTTTATTATTGGAAGCATTTTTTTTAATTTGCAAATTTTGATGTGATTGCAAATTATATCAAAACCGATATCCCAACAGTTATTTTATAAACTTGAGCAACATTTGTGTAACAGTATAGTTATTTTAGCTACATAGATAAGCAATTAGTCAATTATGTTAAAGCTCAATTTTAATTAAGCTGGGTGTAATATAAAATAACCCATGGTAGAAAAATTGATTTAAAAATTGATTTAAAATATCTCAAAAAATGTGGAAGTGCTTTAAAATATTTTAATGGATCAGAATGAAGAATCAAAATAACTTTGCAAGCTGACTACAGAAATACCAAATTATTCACCTTGTACCAAAACAGCATATATAAAACAGCTGTATAAAAACAGCAGCAGCAAAACTCTATAAATTGTCACAGGAGAAGATAAACAAAACATTTTAGTTACTAGTGTTTCTCTAAGCTTCTGTAGCTGTATCACACTAGGTGTGTTAAGCTAAGTACTGATTTAAGGAAAGTGATGAATTCTATAAAATGTTCAATCAAAAATGCATCATAGAGTCTATGAGTCATAATTACACAAATAGTTAAATTTAGCAATTGATCTATGAGTATGGCTTCTTATATGGAATTTACTAAAAATACAATATTTTTCAATATCTAACATATTAAGCACATATCCAAGAAATAATTTTAATCATATCATTCAAAAATGCCAAAATAAGTTGGAAAAAATTTTTTTAAATCAATCATTTGCTCTTGCTAAAATTAAGTTGGTTCATTAATGAAGGAAAATACATATTATTGTTAATTTTTTTTAATTTTAGCTAAAGTCAGGTACTTACATAAAGTATTTAATCATGTTTTTGTATATAAATATCTGTACTTAAATTCCTGAAATAATGTAATATACAAAATAGTAAATGGCTGAAATTAAAATTTGATTTAGGTTACATTTATTGATTTAATTTTCAGTATAATTTTAATAAAAGCATACTTGATAATGGGATGAGGCAATACATTTTACAGTATGAAATTAACAAATGTAGTTGTTATTGATTAAATTAACAAAGAAGATGGTAGTGATGTTTCCAGTCAATTAAGAATTTAATCATGTAATTCATGGGTTAAGAACTCAGGGAGAGAAGAATCAGCAACTTCTTAGTTAATTTGGAAAAGTTGTTGATGAAATGCTTGTGTACTCTTAGGTCAGGTTTTGTTTTTATTATGATAGCCAGGGTTACTATGTGTAATGCTTTCTGGCCTCGGGATTTTTCAAAGAATTTTTCAGTAACCCCAGCCCTGGTGTTATATAAACTTGGCTTTCTAGGAACTGAGGAGAAATGAAACAAACTTCAAAAGAATCTGTGAATCTGACTAGCCTCAGTATAGCCTCCTCCCTCTAATGCCAGGGCACTTGAATAGAGCACTTCCTCTACCTATTTTAATACAGTACACATTTCCAACTCTCTCAGGCACAGCACCTCTTAAAGCTCTTTCCCTTATAAAAATATATTTTGTATGAATTAAAGATATAAGGCCAGATTCTCATCTTTTGTGACTTCAGGGGAATACCTACTCATCAGACCTACTTAAATTGCATTTCCCTAGCGTTAAGAAAATGAAATTCTGACCTCTAGTAGTTTATTCTCTTGAGTGCTTTAACTTTTTCTGAGACTTTGTAATTTGAAAATCTTATTGTCCCAATTTTCTCTCCTTCTAATATATTTCAGCTAAAGTCTGAATCATTGTTTCATTTGCCTTCAGTTTTATTCCTGGTTTTTTTGGCACTTAATCTTTTCTGAAATATTATTGATGCTCTGAAATGAAGGTTTGTTTGTTTTGTTTTGTTTTTCCTATTCTGCCCATATGCTGAGTATGAATAGGAGTAACAAGTAAAAGAAAATGCTAGATTTTTTTTTTTCAGTAAACATGGATTGCTGATAGATTTTTTTTTTTTTAGAGGAAGAAAATCAGTGCCAGAAATTTTCCCTTTTTTCCTACTATGTCCACTTAGGCGTCAGACAAACAAAATATTTTGTTTATTTACTTAAATATGTATGTATATGTGAAGCACATAGTCAGAATTCAGTTGTTATTTAACGGATGATTAAACTGAAAAGATGAAAATATGGCCACTCATTGAAAAATATTTGTCTATCTTTTGTATATTTTTAACATACCTTTCAGCTAGAGAATTATCATGAACTGATTGATCTATCTAATTGATCCAGGTATCAAAAATACTGTTATGACATATACACATATTCTTAATTTGGGTTTTTTTTTAATTTGAATCCTCTTGGCCTCTGAATATGTCACACCTTTATGTAGCTACCTCTTTTTATAGATCAGTTAACAGGTTATTAACTCAATCTATTAAGTCACTTCTGTGAGACTGGTGTTGGACTATTCTATCAATTTGGATAGATTACCAGAACAGAAAAGATACTTTTCCTCATGGAGCTTACATAAGAGAGATGATTTTAAAAAACACAAATGAAAAAACAATATAATATGGCACTAGTTAAGAAATACAACATACAAAAAAAAAAAAAAAGAGCAGAGTAAAACGCAGAAGTGGAATTTTAAATAGGAAGATCAGAATTAGATTTATTAGGAAAGTGATATTTGAGTAATGATTTAAATCAGTGAGGAGGTGATTTCTTATAGATATGTGGGAAAAAGAACATTCTAGGCAGAATAAAAATTCATTGTAAGTGTCCCAATGGAGGAGTATTCTCAGCAAATATTAAGTACATTGAGGAGGACAATATGACAACAAAGAACAAGCAGGAGAGAATTAGAAAATCAAACTGTCCAGAAAGAAAGGTGAAGATCACAATGGACCTTGGAGGCACTTTATGTTCTTTGGCATTAGCTTTGAGAAAATGAAGATCAATCACAAGGTTTTGAACTGTGGAATAACATGGTCTAACTTATCGTGTCACTTTAAAAAAAATTCAGTGCAGTTGTTGTGTTGAGAATAGACTACAGGACACAAGGATTTCATCCATGTGGCCAGTTAGGCAATGATTACAGTAATCCCAGCAAGAGATAATGGCAACTTGGGACAGGGCTTTAGCAGTGGGGGTGGAGAGAGTGGTCAGATTCTGGTAATATTTTGAAGGCAGAGCCAACAAGATATGGTGTGAGATTAGCTTTGGAGTGTGAAAGAAAGAAGGTGTCAAGGATTCTTTCTTTTTTTCTTTTTTTTTCCTCTTTTTTGGAATAAAAAAATAAAAGGATAGAGTTGTCATTAACTGAGATGAAAAAGACAGTGAGATGAGCAATGGCTCAGAGGAAGTGAAGAAATTAAATATTTGATATGTTGAGTTTGAAAGTTTTATTAGACACCACAGCAAAGATGGTATGTAGACACTTGGAAACACATGTGGGTGTATGGAGGGGAAGGCTGAGTTGGAATTATAAATGTGCATGTTGCTTGTTTATTGATGGCATTTAAAGCCAGAGGCTTAGATGATTTCACTGAGGCAATGTGTACAGAGAGAAAAGAGGACCAAAGATGGAGCCTTAGGTTGTTCCTCCCTTAAAATACTGGGGAAAAGAGGAGGAACCAGTAGAAGTTCTAAGATGAGTGAGCAGTGATATGGTAGGAAAACCAGGAGAGTATGTTAATATGGGAGCCAAGTGCAGAAAGAGTTTTAAGGAATAGAATGGAATCAACTTCATCAAACGCTACTGACAAGTCAGTTAAGAGAACTGAAAATTTGCCACTAGATTTAGCTACGTAGGGGCATCAGTGACCTTGTCCAGAGCAGTTTTAATGCAGAGATGCAGACACTATCTTGATGGGAATGCGTTGAAACGTGTCCTCCTAAAAGATGTTAAAATTCAAACCCCAGGGTCTGTGAATGTGATTTTATTTGGAAATAGAGTCTGTGTAGATGATCGAATTAAGATGAAGTCATGAGTCTGGGCCTTAATACAATATGACTGTGTTCCTATACAAATGAGAAATTTGGATGCAGAGGCAATCACTCACAGAGGGAAGATGATGTGAAGACACAGGGAGAATGCCAGGGAACACATGAGGGTACCAGGAGCTCAGGAGAAGCATGGAAGAGATGCTCCCTCACAGCCCTCAGGAAGAACCAATACTGCCACACCTTGACTTTGGACTTCTACCCTCTAGAACTGTGAGATAACAAATTTCCACCAGTGGGCCACCCAGTTTATGGTACTTTGAAATGGCAGCTAGTACAGAGTGTATGTAAGAACGTTTAGGACAAGAGGAATTGGAAAGAGATTACAGTCTATAGGTGGTAACTGTAGTGTGGTTACAAAAGATGGGACTCACATGGTCTCTCTGCCCTTTGGTGCAAGCACTTTCATTCAGTTCATCCCCAAACAAGTGTCTACTGAGTGAGGACTATGTGCATTCAACGTTGATAAACACTGCCATGGAGAGTGGAGTTAAGGGGCGTGTTATAGAGTTTACAACTCATTCTAAAACCAGCTCTGCTTGATGTGTGCTACGCCCAGCTCCCAGCATTGACTCTTGTCTTCTGCCTCTCCTCCCCTTGCTCTGTTTCACACTCCTGATCGCCTCCAGCTTTTCGCCATTGAAGCATCCTCTGGTCTAGGATGTTCTCGCTTCCTTCAGGCCTTTACTTGAGGGGCATCTTCTCAGTGAGGCCTTTCCTGGCCAGAACTTTCCTAAAATTATAACTGTCCTTCTCCTTCCCACCATGGAAAGATAAGAAGGTAGAAATACTAGGCATAGAAACAGATCAGTAGAAGGCTCTTTGTACAAGATGGAGCAAATGTGCAAATGAAGGTAAAAATATAAGGTACAGCTAGCATGATGAGTAGCTAGATATGATAAATAAGTAAATTTTAAATATACAAAACCATACGAATAGACAGACAGGCAGATAGCTGGATTGATGTGTAACCAAAGCCTCTACACTGAAATCAGAAATGAGACTCTCTTTTTAATTCCTTAGAGTTCATTTATAAAGATCTTGTATATATTAGACCACAAAGGAAATCTCGGTGAATTTGTCTCTCCTGGCCATGCACCAAAGAGACTACAGAGGAGTGGGTACCAAGTACGGAGCACGGGACGAGGCAGGCAGCACCTCTGGATCACAACTACAGCATCTCCCTTGTTACTGCAATTTGAGAAGAGAAGCAGCACGGACCAGGCTACTGGGTGTCCTTTCTGCAGCTCCATATCTGCCAGCCACCCAGGCCAGAAGATCAATGGCCTCAACAGTGAAAAGGAAAGCTTCACTGAACTATTAAAAATTCTTAAAAAAAAAAAAATTAATTAGTGCTGAATGCCAGAAAGTAATTGCTTTCCATCTCGTTTTTGCTGTTTTAGACTTGAAGTTCTGAGTTAGAAATGCTAACGAAACAGGAATTTTTAGAAATTGAGTTACTAACCACTGCCTTGCAATTTCAGGTGATTTCCCTTTAGCCACCTTTGGTGGGACAAAATTTTTGACAGAGTTCTGACGTCTTCCTGTTTCCATAGTACCCTTCAAAAGCCTGATCTATTGTCTGGAAGACTTTCAAAGGATAATTATTAGATTAATGAAAAAACTTTTTTGGCAAGCCTAGGCATTTACAACTATGTAACCCATACACCACCAAAGGGAGAAATTTGTCATAATTGGCATTGCCACTCCTCAAACACAGGGCAAGTTGTGGAAAAACTGATTATCTGGAAGGAAAAAAAATCCCAAACTCCATTACCACATAACTTTTGCTGAAAACACTAAGCTTCCTTTTTAAAGCTGCTATTTATAGACATATTAGTGGCTCAGGAAATGAAATTGTTTTAGTCCTACAATAGTATATAATTGATATATAAAGATTATGGTTTTAATACCTTTGTGTATTTTTTTGTCCTGAAGATTTGATTCTTTCCATTACTGAAGAGACCATGTGATAAGCAAGCTGTGCACATTTTAAGGCCATATTACTGGATGGTGGCCAGATTTCTTTTTCCCTTTGAGTGTTTCTGTGTTATTTTAGTCTTTTATCCGTATCATCAATTCTAGCCAGCATTTTCTTGTCCTTCTCCCTAGGCATTAAGCTAACCACAGAATAGGCATTTTAACCAAGGATCATATTTAGATGGAACTAAAATCACATCTGCCACTATTGTCTAATCCATAATGGTCTAGGTTAACCACCAAGAGAGTTGTGATTTAGCTTTTGGAATTTATCTATTTGATTTCTTTTTTGAATGATGTGGAAAGTTAATCAGTATTATGTTTATTGACATGATAATATAATTTTGCTTGTCCCTTAATGTTTTTAAGTGTGTTTTGGTAAGAAAAGAATGCAGTATATTTTCATTCCTAAGAATATATACTGCTAACCTAAATTTGTATAGAAAAATATGGATGGGGTAAAGGAAATTGGATAATAATCTCCCACTGAGTGACAGTTCCTCAGAAGGAACTGAGTTTATGTCTATGAGTTTTTAAATCAATGAACCCAGTGAGCTCTTCTTATTTAAGGAAACACAACTGTTGTACTGAATTCATACTTTGTAAAAAATTCAAATACCCATGATATCAAAAATGAGGAGATACATTAGTTCCTTAAACTCTGGTTGTATGCCAGGCACTATTTTAGGTACCAGCGATTAGAGAAGTTCAACAGAATCCTTGTTCTCATGGGACTTATATTCAAATGGCAGAAACAGAAAGTAAAGATGACATGAGATAAATATATAAGAAATACACTTAAAATTACTATAAAGAAGATTAAATAAGACATGATAAAGTGTTACTGCTCATGCAGACAACTGATTTGAGCTAGGCCAAGAGCAGAGGACCTGTCAAAGAGAATTATCTTTGAATTCACACCTCAGTGATGAGAAGGAAGAAAGGAAAGATCTGTGAGGAGTGTACTTCAAACAAAGAGAAGAGGAAATGTAAAAACTACTTAATAATTAGTGCCAGTTTATAGCAACTCAAGTCAGGACTCTTAAGCAATGACAGTAGTCTAATTGAAGTGGAACACTAAAACTACAAGCTGGAGATATTTACCTATTTGACTCATTAAAAAAAAAAAAAACACTAAATATCTCGCCAGTATTTTTCACGCCACAGGCTTTAGACCCATAAGAGTCTATGGTTTCAAAGAGGAAAAGATAAAGTATACCCTTAAGAGCTATAGAAGGAATGAAACCAACAAGTCCCAAACTGTGTAAACACAGAACTGAGCTTAACAAAATTTACAATACCTAGGAAATTTCCAAAAAAAAAAGAAAAGAAAATAGGAGCTGGGAATTAGAGCTAGAGAAAGGGATAAGATAGACGCAAAATATACATTTTCAAGAGTCAAGCAATTATAACAAAATTTGAGAGATTCCTGGGGGATCAAAAAGAGCTAAACCTAGAGAATAATAACCTTTATCTTTGCAGATCTGATTCAGATTGGAGATTCTTTTCCATCACACAGCAAATAAAATATTATCCTTTGGGATTTTGAAACTCTTCACTTTATGAGAAATCTGTAATGCTATTCTGGGTTTCCTGTTTTGAAAGAGATCAGGATAATTGCTGCACAGAAAAGAAATAAAAATAATCAGGACAAAAGACTATATAAGTAGTAATGAAAACTTGGAAGGAGAACTCAACTAAGTAGACAAGTAGACTACAAATCCGAGTAGTTAAAATTGTTGCTTCCAATTTTGAAGCCAAAGAAAAAGGATTAAAATGCAATCTGTTCCATGGTAGCATTTTCAGAAAGGAGGAAGAATCACAGTAATTTGGGAAAGGCAAAACTCTTTGAAGCATCAAAGTCTAAAACTCTTTTAATTCTTCAATTTCTTGAGTAATACTACAATGCTCAACAGGATCAATCATTCAGTATTTTTTTAAAAAGGTGAAATATTTCATATAATTCTTATACTGTTGCATTTTATATGGTTTTTACAGTATTTTTTGATGACAATCAAGAACATAATAAACATAATATAAAAATTTAACACACAGAAGGTATTTTTTTGTGAAGCTAAACTATCATACCTGATAATATTTGTCTTTCTAATTATCAAGCTTTATTCAAGGATAGCGCAAAGAGCGTGAAGATAGCACATCTTTCAGAAATTTTTCCTGAATTCCTTTCTCAGCAGGAGTTTTGATAAGAATTTGAGAGAAAATACTTTATTCTCTTTAAAAAGGACCTCAATTGCTAGCATTTTTAGGTGGAAGTTGAAGTTGCAAATAAAGCTTTATAAACATTGTATTAATGCATACTGAAATAGACATTCTTTTGTGAAAAGCTAAGAACATAAACAAAATTTTGTTATTGATTTTAAGGTAGTCAGGTAGTGCTTTTGTTTATATTTACTGTTAATGGTTTTCCTTTCTACATTTAAATCAGCAAGTGTCAGGAATTTATTTGGGTGAATGAAAAAAGATAGACTTTTAATAAAGTGGTAGTTCCACTTCTGACAAAATGTTGATGAGTGTGATCTATCTTTATGACTAATGTGCTCTCAAATCAGGTGTTTCTAATCCTCATCTATGTAACATAGATTGTACCAATTTCCAAGGTATCCTAACTTTAACTTCTTTATAAACTGTTCTTTATTGTTGACTGTTTTTCTGTTTTACATGGTATATCTGTGTGAATTCAGCCACATTTTTGTAAGTTTGTCTTATTTGAAAAGCAACTATCTGTCTTAGTCTTAGATAAGTGATATTTTCATTTGACATTATGACATCTTTCTGCCCCTGCTCTCTGAATATAGGTAATAAATGTTGGTTCAGGCCACACTGAGAGGAGGTTCCAAGGTTGATGCAGGATACTAGGGAAATACATCTGAGCCCAGTGCACGAAACAATGGTCAGATGTCAAATGAGACATCCTTAAAAGGGTACAAAAGTAATGGCAGCCAAAAACAATTTAAATGTGTCAAAAGTGAAGATACCTAACACACTTCGTAAACAAATGTAGCAGTATCATCTATGGTTTCTTTCTGGAAGCCAGAAAGTGTAGCAGATTCTTCTCCAAGTCTTGGGTAGCCTTTCTAAATGGATTTTTTATTGATATTTTACAAAACAAATTGTGGGAAATATGCTAAGTTAAGTAAAGTTAAATAGATTACTCTATAGCAAGAGAGTTGAGTTGTCTTTAAAATGCTAATACACTGTTGAAATCTCCAACAGGAGAAATATTAAGTGTGGCTTTTCCCAAATGGTATACTTCTTTCTTATGTGACATCCACTAATCTCATAGAACTTTATTGTTTCATGGAATATGGTTTGGGGAACTTTGCTTTAAAATACCAATTATCTTTCTGTGGGCTTTCTCTCGTGTGTCAACAAGTTGTGATTAGTAATTCCGGGAGTCCAGAGAGGTTTTCCATTCAGCTGTTTGTCATTCAGTTGACTGAATAAAGAAATTGAGTTCTTTTTTTGTGCATATAAAGTTTTGCATGAATATTAGGAAGCAGTCTGAAATGTATCAAAAGATAAAGTGAAAATATCCTCTTTCCTGATTTCTGATTCAGCATCCATTATACACAGAAGACTACCCTTTTCTTGTCTTTGAATGACAAGAGTGATCTCCTTCCCCTCTGGGCTTTTTAGTTTGCTGCAGCTTATATCATATGACTCACTTCTTTCTTGCATTAATGAGAAGTACCTAATTTTTGTCTTATATTTAAACTATGATAACAATTATTTCAGTGAAATTTATATTGGTTATTTCAAGATCCACAGTTTTATCTTATTATTCCAAAACTTGATTTTAATGGCATCTCCCATTTTCCATCTTTCTCATTTTAAAGAATGTTGCATAACACATGAGGCCCAATTCATAGCAATAGCTGCACATTGTTTTATATATTTGACTACTTCTGGACTGCTGTGTTTTCCTTATCAATATTACAAGTAGAAATGTAATTAATTTGTTTCACCATGTTTATTGAGTTAGTAGAGCTGTTTAAATGTGTCCTTTAATTTAACTTCCTAGTTAAGTCATTCTGGCATCCATAAGTAACTTCATCCCACAAAATGTGACATTTTACCAAATTTATGAATATTTGTATTTTCTCTATTTTGTGCTATTTTAAATGAGTATATTCTGATGAACCAAAACAATAATGAAAAATGTTGATAAATTAGCTTTTCTTTGGATTTTTCTTCTTCCAACTGCTTAAAGATTTACATAAATCAGTATTTTCTTTAAAATTCTAAACTGAAAATCTTTCATATTCAGATAAAAGGCATCTAGTCACTTCCACCTTTAATTGACACTTCTTCCTGAGAAATGGTTGATTCATTAATACATGTGCTTTTCAGGAAGTACAATTTTATTTTAACCAAGTTCTTCTGAGATATTTCAACAAAGTCCTTCTGAAAACACAAGTCTTTCTATAACAACATATGTTCCATTTCACAGCCTGTCTCACTTTCTTGGTGATTGTATAGATTTATTTCCTTCCAAGCTTGCTAACATGTTTTCCAAATAGTTCCATAGATATATAGAATGTTTCAATAGTTGTGTAATAAAAAAGTATTGCAAATATGTGTGTATGTATGAATTATATTTAAAAGATTTTTTTTTAATACAGTGTTATCTGGAAATGGAGCAGAATCTCATTTTCAGAAATTAGTTGGTGTCCAAACCCATTTGAAACAAGTATTCTCACTTGGAGCCATAGCTTGAAGGTAAAATACTGGAACTAAAAAGAACTGGTTCTCAAGGATAGTAAGTGAGCATAAACAGCCAATAAATCAGTCAAATAAATGAGCTTATGCACAATGAGTATCTTAAGTCAGAGATTTATTTATATTTGTATTAACCTAGTTCAGTAATAAATATTTATTGAATAAATGATTGAATAAATGACTAGATGAATACACTAAAAATGAACTTTTGTTCTCTCTTTATAGATATAGGTGGAGGTGTATATATGCATAAGTATACGTACCCATATGTAAACATTTGTAGGTATAAAATGTGGGTGCTAAATATATACATATGTATGCATATACAGTTGATCCTTGAACAGCATGGGTTTGAACTGTGGGTCCACTTATATATGGATTTTTTTCAATAAATATACAATCTGCCCTCTGTATCTGAGGGCTCCACATCCACAGATTCAACAAACCAGTGATCGTGTGTTATGTCCACACCCCTGGCTGGTTGAATCTAAAGATACAGACTCCTGGGATATGGAGGGCCAACTATGGGTCTTCAGTATCCATGGATTTTGGTATCTCTGATGGAGCCTAGAACCAGTTTTCCTTGGAAACTGAGGGATAACATCATTGAAGATGACACCAACATAATAAATTCATATTTATCCATTTATTTATTCAAAAATACTTATTGAAAAATAATATTGAAAATTTATTCCATGCAGGCACATATGTAGGCTTAGTGCATACAAAATTGTATAAGATGAATATTTTGCCCTTACTATATTCCCAATCTAGTTTTATACATCCCAAAACACAACACACACACATACACACACACACTCCTACTATTTTTGCATGAAAATGTCTTTTCAAGAAGAGTGTATTGATAGGAAGCTTAAGCGAGCATTCTGCCCTTAGAGTAAATTACAGGAAGACAATGCAACAACTTTAAAAAATGCAAAGTGGATAAAAAAATCTCCATCTCAACCAATGTTAAAATGAAACCTGTCTGGGTCCTTGTGATGCTTTAAAGTATATGTGTAGCCAAGCAACATCCTGCCTCTCAGGATGTGAGCAAAATTTGTGAGTACTGCTGCTCTCTGCAGAATATAAATCCAGACCAGACTCCCATTGACAGGACAGATCTAAAGGAATACAGGAGATTCATTAAATTCTCAAAGTCCTTCCCCCTGTCTCCTGACATTCTCAAAAAACCTACTGGGAACTTCTGAGGTTAGTTCCTATTCAAGTTCACCTTAGTGATTTTGATACATTTATCAACATTATTGCTAGAGATTGCATTGAAATTCCATATGATTGATTTTTATCAGATAATAATGCCATTTTCATGAATTTTATGGAATCTAGATAATATTTATTGCCTCTTAATAGTATTTGCAATAGAAGTGCTGAAGGCACCATGACACCTTTGTTAAAGGCATAATGGAAAAAGGTCACACGATGACTAGTGTCTCTGACAGTTCTTAAAATTTTAACCCAAGTAACTGTCTGATAGCTAGGCTGATCTCTGACAGCTGCTATGATGAGAAAGGCCAGACTCTGGAAAAGGATGTATAACTGCTCTCCAGTGGCCTTCAGGCATAATAGCTTTACAAAGCCTTATATGACAATTTCTAATGGTCAGTTTATATGTAATTTATACACTTCATGCTGTTAGATTTTAAATGTTGATAGTTTCTATAAAGCAATAGTTGCACTTTACTCAATGTAGCTTCTAAAATATGATTATTTCACATTTTAATAATAAAAACTTTGTGAAAACATTATGTACATGTTTGCTTTCACACTTGAATTAATTTATCTTAAGTGTAAATAATAGAACTGAAATTTCTGTGATAAAATATAAGTATATTTAACATTTGGACAGATAGCAACATGTTTCCTTCCTAGACAGTTGACCAGGATTTACAAATTCACAAGAGTGTCCAAAAAGGTATTTTTTCCTATACCTTTGCCAAAAGAGCTTTGGATCAGACTTTTCAAATATTTTCCAAGCTATTAAGTGAAAAAAAAATACTATATACTTCTAAATGTTTATCTAAAGAATGAGATATTTTCATATTTTATTGAACATTTATAATTATGTTTCTATTAACAACATTTTAATGCCATTTGGATAACTTTCTATTCGGTTACTAATTTTTGGTTACAGTTAAAAAATGATAAACTGCTCCACCTACCTTTTCTATATGAATGCTACTTGCTGAAGAGACAAAAAATAAAATCATCATCAACAAAAATCTGCACACATGCACACACAGACAAATCTACCAACTTCTCTTGAGGTGGAAACTAAAGATGATAGTGGTTTGAAATTCAAACTTCAGAAATAAAGTACTTTCAAGGGAATAAATAGAAGGCTTGTGGGAGCAGTTTTATTCATTTTTTTGTTTATGAACTCTATTAGTAAAGAGTTTCAGAAGATTAAGCAGGGAAATACACAGAAGGATACTCTTTCACTCCAACAGAACTGCGTAGCTGGTATGATAGCAAGATTCTGGGGACCTAAGTGAATACTGTATCCTGTTCTCCACCTACGAGTCTGGAAAATTAGAAGATTTGACAAATATTCTATAAGAATATTCATTGGAAATTAATATAATCTGTCTACTAGCAAAAAATGGGTCATGATGAGCATCTTCAAATGGACATTTAAATAAAACACTCATAGGAACACCAATAAAACTACAGCGTTTTGAGCATTGGAGTACAACAACTGTATTTATATTTTTTATTGAAGTATAGTTGATTTACAATATTGTGTTAGTTTCAAGTGTACAGCAAAGTGCTTCATATGTGTGTGTGTATATATATATATATATATATATATATGTGTGTGTGTGTGTGTATGTATCTTTTTTCCAATTATTTTCCATTACAGATTATTAAAAGACATTGAATATAGTTCCCTGTACTACATATATATCTTTGTTGTTTATCTATTTTATATATAGTGATGTGTATCTGTTGATCCCGTACTCCTCTAATATATCCCTCCTCTCCTTTCCCATTTGGTAAGCGTAAGTTCTTTTCATGTCTGTGAGTCTGTTTCTGTTTTGTAAATAAGTTCATTTGTATCATTTTTTTTTTTTAGATTCTGTATACAAGTGATAGCATATGATGCTTGTCTTTCTCTGTCTGACTTATTTCTCTCAGTATGATAATGTCTAGGTTCCTCCATGTTGCTGCAAATGGCATTATTTCATTCTTTTTATGGCTGAGTAGTATTCCATATTCTTTATCCAGGCATCTGTTAATGGACACGTAGGTTGCTTCCATGTCTTGGCTGTTGTAAATAGTGCTGCTATGAACATTTGGGTACATGTATCTTTTCGAGTCAGAGTTTTTGTTTTTTCCAGATATATGCCCAGGAGTGGGATCACTGGATCATATGGTAACTCTATTTTTAGTTTTTTAAGGAATCCTGTACTGTTTTCCATAGTGGCTGCACCAGTTTACATTCCCATCAACAGTGTAGGAGGGTTCCCTTTTCACCACACCCTCTCTATTATTTATTATTTGTAGACCTTTTGATGATAACTATTCTAATAGGTGTGAGGTGATACCTCACTGTAGTTTATATTCTTGATATATTCCCCTAGCAGTGTAAAGAATAGTGAGACAAGGATATATATGGAAAAACCTCCTAGGATGGTTATTACAGTAACTCAGACAAAAAGAAATGTTAGAGATGCTGAGGTATTAAAGGTAAATATGGAAAAATGAGGACATATTAAACGTTTCTAGACAGAGTTAACAATATTAGGTATTTGAAAGGCTATTGGGTGGTGGAAATTAAGGAAAAGGAAAATATCATTGAAGATATTGATGACATTCTGGGATGAGCTATTAGATGGCTTTGATACTACACTGATACAGGTACCCCTGGAATAGGGGGAAGATTTTTGTATTGGATTGTTCTGAGGTTAGGAAGAGATTATAAAATTGATTTTGGACAAGATTTTGAGTTTCTTGTGAGACATCAAGGTGGGTAATTGGAAATCAAGTCATATACTTGGAAATCAGAAGAGGGCTCTATGAGAATGATATACATTTCTAAATAATAGCCATATTGATGTTATGGGATTAGATGTGATCACTCAAGAAAACTGTCATGTAAGAAAAAGAATGGCCAAGGATAGAAGAACAATAAAATTTTGGATACAGACAGAAATTAAGAGCAAGAAAATGACCTGGATGAAGTTGGGAAGTTATCTATGAAACAAAAGAAAAACCAGAAGATTGTGGTGTCACACAGCCCAAGAAAAGAGAATTTTCAAAAGACAGTATTGTCAACAGAAAAAAATAAAATGCTTTTGGAAATTTCATTAGGATAACTGAAAGGATTTCTTTTTTTTAAATGGAGCATTATGTAATCATTCTTAAGTTCAGCAAAACAGGTCTCAAAATTCTTATCACAGTATGCCTCAAGCCAGTGGATAATTTCTAAATTATTTTGACAATAACAATTATGCAGAAAAACATGTTTATTACAGCTTCTTTGTCCTATAATTTCAAAAACAATTGAAAATATTTTAGAGATGCAGGGAAATTTAAAATATAGTATCCATACAATATTTTTGAAAATCACTGCAATACTGGTAATACTGGTACAAGAATCAACAGAAAGATCAATGGAATGATGTACGTAGACCTGAAATAGTCTCTAATATATTTAAGACTTCAGAATATGATAAAAAGAGAAGTCAGCAATGAATGGAAAAATCACACATTCCTCAAAAATATTGATATAATATTTGATTATCTGAACAAAAAAATCATCCCACTATATTGCAAAATAAATTTCAGGATAATTAAATATTTATTTGTAAAAGTATCATAATTCAATTCAGTAAAGAAATTTAAGTAATTCATTAAACAAATTAAAAATTATTACTAGGAATAGAATAAATTTCCCTCCTCATTTCATAAAATTACTGCTGTATTTGAAAGCTGAATAAAGAAACTCAAGAAAATTATAAATTTATATCACTTAGAGATAAATTAAGTATTTGTTTAAAAACCACAACACTATATTACAAGTAATATTTCATGATCAAATACTTTAACTCAGAAATACAAAGATCATTCAATATGTTGTATTTACATGATCTAAGTCAATAGACCAAACAGAAAAAAACATATTATTATATCATGTGTAAAAAACAATTTCTGATAAAGTTCTTTTACTTAAGAAATATACTCCTTGTGAACTAGGTAGTGAAACAATTAGAGTAAACCCCAAATCAAAAATCATAAATCAGAAAACTGACGATTAGGACTATAGCAAAATTAGAATCTTGACCTTTAATAAAGATTACTAAATACAAACAAAAAGAAGACAAACTAAATAAGATATTCACAATGTAACTAACAGAGCAGTTAGAGGAACTCCTGAAAATTCACATAACAAGATGGAGCTGGAGGACAAGAATCTTTGTGGACTCAAGGGCAAAGACGTGAACAGAAATCCACAGAGAGGGACAAACAAAAGGCAAATAACCATGTAAAGAGATGGCCAAACTTATTAAAATTAGAGAAATACGAATGGGAGTGACAATGAATTAGAAATTTCCTCCCAGAAATTTGGCAAAAATAAAACATCTGAGAACACAAGTAGAGGCGGATATGTGAGCATTCAGGAATCTTTATCCACTATAGGTGTAAGTGCTGATTGATATATCCATTCTAGGAGGCAATCCAACAATATTTAGACAAATTAGATTTAAAAAATGAACTCTTTGTTTCAGATTTCCTTATCCTGGTTATGTATGCCAAGGAAATTCCCACACAAATCTACAGAGATAGATACAATGATGTTCACACACACTATTTGAGGTAGTGGAGTTTTGAAGGCAATCTGGTGACTCTTTATGGGGAAATGGATAAGTAAATATGTTGGATGCACATTAAGGAATAATACAAAGAAGTTACATAAGTTATATAAACTGTATATAATATGTATCTCACAAGAACACATTGAAATAAAAAGAATATACATTAAAAGAATGGTTTCCTAAGTAGAATTGAAAAGACTAGGAATATATTCACAAAGACATATTGCATACACTAATGCTGCTATATTGTCAAGAACTCAGAAGTATTATTAACTCAATTCTCTGTACCTGAAATTTTCTCTCTCTTTAGATAGCTATAGTTTAGAAAATTTTCTAAATATAAATTAATGAGAGAAGTTCTAAAGAAAATCACTGATAAATTTGACTGTATAAAAATTTATAAGCTGTCAGAAGAATACAAATGACAAACTGAAAACAATCTTTGAGGTAAATGTAACAGAAATAGATTTAACTACATTGATATGTAAGTTTTTACATATCAGTAAATAAATACAAAGTTTCTCTCAAAAGCATATATATATATGACATCAAAAGCCTAGTCGCATGCAATAAATATAAAGGCCAATAAACAGATGAATGGTATCTTATCTCACTCAAAGCCATACAAATTGAAAAGTGGTGTCATATTTTTTCACTCAGCAATAATAAAATATAGAATTTCTATAATACTCTGTGCTTGCTAGAGAGTGAAACAGAAATTAACTAATAAACTATGCAGGTTGTGGAATGGCTATATCAAGCAAAAAAATCTAAGCGATTCCATGATGATCAAAAATGAAGACAATCAGAATTGTGACATGAAATTTCATCAAATGGAAACCAGAAAAAAAGAAAGTCCTCATTTCTCTGTAAGTAAACAAAAAGCTTGCTGAATAAACATTTTAAAAGTTAACAGTCTGAAGATTTCTAAAATGAGCAATCTTGAGTTATTCCTCATGTCTGTTCACATGCTAACTGAAGTTTCCAGGAGCTAAGTCTTACCCAAAAAAAAGGCTGATATGGAGAGCATGAAGCCTCTGCAAAAAGCTTACAGGTAAAGAGATGCCCAACCCATAAAGGGCTCATAAAATCAAATGTTCAAAGTTTGAGGACTAGCTAGTGAATTGGTGAAATGCTGACAATACATGAAGTTAAAAATATCAGCATTAAAACAAAACAAAACAAAAAAAACAAGACATTGTCATTATTTCCCCAGTTATTTGCTTGTCTAGTCATACCAAATATTAATAATCATTATCACTGAGTGGTAGGCTGATGTTTAATTTTTATTTGCATCTCTGTTAATTTCTTTATTTTATAAATTTTCAACCATGTACTTATATTACATTTATAATCACAAATATATTTAGGAAAATATTTTAAGAAAAATTCACTCACAGAAGTCCATGAGATGAAGAATGCCGTAAAACTTGAGTGCTGTTAGTTGACTTATGTTCCAAATTTGAAGCATCATCCAGTTCCTGTTTGTGCTGGGGATTAGGTGGCCTGGGGAGGTGCTCTGGAATTCAGAAAGTCATGAAATAAAAGTTGGACTTGGGGAACAAGGGCAATGTTTACGTTTATAAATTATCTGAGAACTAACACCTTTTTAAATTTAAAAAAACTTGAAAAAATGTTTTTACAAAAATGTCAATGTATTTCTTTTTAATTTGTGGTTTTAAAGTGTTATAAAAGAAGACTATAATATCTTGAGACATTAAAAATAAGAGAAACACCAAAGCTTTGCTAATAAGGCAGGAGAGTAGTGAGTGACAGGCAATTTCAAAACCAAAATGATTTCATCTTTTTCACATGGTTCTCATAGCTTCGCCACCAGAAAACTGTCACATTTTCAGAGAAGCCCCTAATTTAAAAGAGTTCCTGCCAACTTCCTTCATTTTGTTTTATTTCACCTGACAAAAACAGTATTTACCTCATGTGATAGGAACAGTTTCACAGTAGTCATTAAGAAAACATAATGAACAGAGGTTGGTGGCAAAACACTTCATTATTGATTTTTGGTCATGTCTTTTTATTGTATTTTCAGCTATAAACTCAGAATATTATTGGAATTTATAAACTGAATAGGCTCCCTAGTAAAAATTATAATACTTACTAATATCTCATAAACAAAATTCATTGTATTTTTCAATGAAACACATTCCTCAATTTGAAAATCCCAAACCTGAATTCAGTACATTATCAACAAGTAGCATTTTCTTTTAAGTCATTGCCCTGCTTCCTCCAAGTTAACTTCAACTTTTTGTTACCTGTTATTTCACCTTCCTTCGTAAATAAATACACACACACACACACAAGCATATATATGTATGTGCATATGTATATCACAACCTATATTTCTGTAACAATACTGCTAGTAATCAGAAATGGAAAAAATAGCAATATATTTTTTATGGTAAATGGTTAGCTAAACTGAAGCCATCAACTATAGATGAGACATATTCTGAAAGATAATGGAAAACCTGAATTTAGTAAAAACAATAGAAATCTTAATATATTTTATCTGAGTACTTTATCAAACCAAATTAAATTTTGTAAGATCGCTTGATAGTCAAAAAAGCATACTACTTAACTGTGTTAGGGATATCTTAATGTTCATTGTAAAATAATTTTGTGGGATATTACAGGTTACAAATGTTTCATGAATGAAGATATTTGGAAATGTGTATTTAAATAATTGAACTCACTCATTACTGACTTAAGAACTTGTCAGAAGATTTTCAAGAACTGGAGAGGTTCTGGTCTTTTACCTTATTTGCAAGGTGACAAGTTAGCCTGCTACAGTTTCATGGATGCTAGCAGAAGTCATAAGATTCCTGGGTTAGCGACAAATGACTTTTTTACTTACAGCACAGCAGGCAGCATGAACATCAGCATATTTGCTTCAATTCTGCTCCGCCCTCGTGTCCCATCCAGGCAATATGAATGCACCCAGAGGAAGCCAGCACATGCAGTGGGTTGCTTCACAACAGAGGAACCCTGAGTTTAGGAATCTCAAATCTAGCCCTTTTTTTTATTTAATTGAAGTATAGTCTATCTTAATGGGTAGTGAGCATACTTCTCCTTTGCTCTTATTTTCCAAGGCTGCTCACTATATAAATATACTTGAAAATATAGTCCAGATTAAAAGATATTTTGTACCTCCCCCTATAAAACATTCAGAAATGCCATATCCCTTGAAGAATTGCCTCCTAAGACTCTTTTAAAATGTTTATTTGCATTGTGAATCTTTAGGGTGTACTAGGATTTCCCAAATCCAGTTTGAATATGAAAATTGTGTGTGTGTGTGTGTGTGTGTGTGTGTGTGTGTGTTTAAAACCTCTCTTGGAGGATGTAGAAATCAAGAGAAAATTGAAATAAATCTTTTTACATTTCATATGCTGGTTAAGATTTCCAGTCAACTTGACGTTCTCTTACCACTGAATTTTTAACTATTTTAAGGTATAATAGGAAATTGAACCCTTTTGTGAAGTTTCAAGTATTTACTTAGGTATAATGGCCTGTGCTTGAATCCTAGCTCCAACACTTACTATTTAGGTATAGGGAAAAAAAGGAAAAAATTCCTAGAACTTAAGGGTTTTATCTGCAAAAATTTACCTTGTGAATTCATTTCTTTGATTAAGTAAAATAATGCATTTAAATAATTTAATGTTTTGCCTCATATATAGATATTTTATATAATTGTATTAAATATATTCCATAGTATTTATGTTTTATATTATTTTATAAAATATTAAAATTGTAAATAACTAACATAAGTCTAAAATTAATTAATATAGAAATGTAAATTGGATCAAGTGAAAACCGAGATAATCAGTGGATATACAGAGGCACACACCACACACACACCCACACACACACACAACATCATTGCAAAGTGACAAATACCAAAGAAAGCCAAGCAAATTTTAATTTCCAGCAAAGGTCAAATACAAGATAAGAACATCGAAAATAAGAACCAAAATAAAATCATTTAATCTTAAATATTTCGTAATATTTGCTTTTAAATTGTATGGGTGTGATCAGAAAGCAAAGTTGTTAACTGGTCCATCATACATCATACAGGTCTGGAAGCAAAAATAGAGATATTAATATTCCTCTCAAAAGATGTAAGCACAACTTCTAAGGAATGAGACTGATGACATTTCCTTCCTGATCTAAATAGTTGCATCATATGCCCAAAGCTCTGGTCCTTTTTTCCTGTTAGCTCATATTCTCAACAGTTTATGAACATAATGCCAACAGTCAAGTTTATACTTTTTTTAAAAAACATAAATGCAGAAACTTTATTTTTTTAATTTTAATTTTAATTATTTTTACTTTTTATTGAAGTATAGTCAATTTACAATGCTGTGTTAATTTCTGGTGTATAGCATAGTGATTCATTTATACATACATACTATATTCCTTTTCATATTATTTTTCATTATAGTTCCCTGTGCTATACAGAAGGACCTTGTTCTTTATCTATTGTATACATATAGTAGTTAGTATCTACAAATCCTGAACTCCCTATTTATCCCCCCACCCCCTTTCCCCTTTGGTAGCCATAGGTATGATTTCTGTCTGTGAGTCTGTCTCTGTTTTGTAAATAAGTTCATTTTTGTCCTTTTCTTTAATTAGATTCTGCATGTAAGTGATAGCATATGGTATTTTTCTTTCTTTTTCTGGCTTAGTATTCTTTTTACCTAGTAAGAATTAATATTATGATGCATAAGAGCCACAATTATGTCAAACATTAATTGTTTAGAAATGTGTTGAAATAATTTAAAACTAGAAAAAATACTCTTCCTTTATTAAATTCTAAACAAACAGAGCAAAATGTTTTGACCAAATTTCTTTCTTATTTGTTTGTTTGCTTGTTTGTTTGTTTTTAACTTATTTATTTTTAAAATAACAGTGGAATTGAACCCAGGACCTTGTGCATGCTAAGATGTACTCTACCAACTGAGCTATTACCCTCCCCTCCTCAACCAAATTTCTTTTAAGATGCATGGGGCTTAGATCAAAGTTTACTTTAATGATATAAGAAGAGCAGCATCCAAGAATAAAATTCAGACTTAATGTGCTCATTACTTGTATATACTCAATCATTTTACAGTAAGTTTCTATTTATATATAGTAATAGTTAATACAAAAAGAAGAGCTTTTTTCCCCCAATTTTTACTGTCTCAGCTTACTTATTTTAATAAATCAGCCAGAGTTAAATATACATATATTTTTTCCATGCAGTATTTTTCTTAAAAATTCATGTAAAGAAATTGGGCTAGAAGTTGTGAATTGTTTAAACCACCAAAGCGCCAAAATACCTTGGCACTATTGCCTTTGTTAATGAACTTGGCATAAAGATCCTCCATATGAGATATTAAACTAAGGTGTTTTCTGTAAAGTCAAATATTCTTACTTGTACTCTTTCCAGATGGCCTTCTGCAGGCCATCATTTTTCAGCTGTCCATGAAACAAATGGTAGGCCATCTATTTGTTTGGGAATTACTTTACCAGAATCATTAAACCCGTGTTGAGGGTAGCAGTATGAGAACTCTATGAAAAGTCTGAGCCGTGTTTGGAGATGTTAATGAAATATTTGACAGGGTAAAATGGCTTAGAATAGGGAGTATCTGAGAATGCAGGAAAAGCAATTTCTCAAACAAGGCTTATTTGCCTGATACATGGCATTAGTTTAGTTAGATTCAACTTCTGTTTAATCCTCTACAGGTTCTTGAATATTTTATTAATAAAAGAGAAATCAACCATAAAGCTTTCAGTCAAAATTATGTGTGGAGCATTTTTTGGATACTTTAAAGCAATATCATAACTAAAACAAGAATAAATAAATTATTTTTAAACATAAAACAGTGAGAGAAAATCTGATATGATGATTGCAGTTCTAAGGATGTGTGTTTTTGGTTATTTTTTAAAGTTTCTGCTAAGTGCATATAATAGATATAGTACTTCTAAAAAGTAATTAATTTTATAGCAAGCATGTGACTTTTGGCTCTAGAGATAAGGTGGTCAAGTAGTTAGATAGCTGGAGACTAAAATTTCTGAAATGGAATATGGAATATGGTTTCTATTTTCTTAAATATCTTTTAGACTGTGTATATCTATCTATCTGTGTGTGTTCATGAGTGTTGTATGTGCTCAACTGCTATCATTCACCCTATTTTTCAGCTTCATTTTTCTTGGAACCTGAGTTAATAAAAGGCTCTGTAATAATTATATATGTTAAAGAGCATGAGGGCTTAATTTTGTCCCTGTGCAGTTATAAAAAAGTAATATGGCAATATTAACTGAGACATGGTTGTGTACCGTATCAAAATTAGTGAAACAAGTCAGAACTATAGAACCATTGCCTTAATCATCTTCATTTTCTAAATAACCTGGTTAAAGTGAAAAACCAAATTACAGTTGAATACTCTTACACAAGAAAAGTATCCATTTCTTTCGCCATCAGTTGATATTCACTATCACTAGCCAAAAGCAAAAAATATGAGAATCTAGAAAAAGAGCTTTTCTGGTAAGAGTAATCAGAGTTCAGAAAATAACTGGGCATAAACCACCAAATCAAAACATAAATCAAGTTGGTACAAACATATACATTAATTTGTGTAGAATGGAGACTGTATGGTGCGTTTGTTACAACCTTGAAATTTCTTGTATGTGATCATGTGTATTCTCCATACATTTATTGATTCAAAAAAAGAAATCTGTTGGATACCTATGGATAGGAACTATGTTAGGCTTTAGTGATACAATGGTAAGCAAAACACTAGACAAATAGGGCCTCTGTTTTATGGATAGACTAGCAGAAAAACAGAAAATTAATATGAAACAAACATAAAAGTTCAACTATAAAATACACTACAATAGAAAAGTAGATGGTTTTGTTAAACTGTAAGGCTAAAAACCTTGGTGATGTCTTCCTTGAAGAACTGACAAATAATTTGAGATCTTAAGTATGGCTAGGAGGAACCAGACAAAGAAAGGAAGAGCAGTTCATGAGGGGAGAAAATGTCCCTAAAATGTTCCATATTAGGAAGCATTGTGGTGCTTGTGAGAAAGTGAACACCCTTGTGACCAAAGTGAAGGTTGGATACAGAGATGGAGAGGACAAGAGAAAGAAAGGTGAATGGCTCACCAAGAAGTAGCCTGTGTGCCATAGTAATGATTTTGGTTTTCTGTCTTAAAAACAAGTAGAAAATAATTAAAGGCTTTAATCAGGAAGTCAAGTCATGACATAATCATATCAATTAGATTTTCATCCAGAAAAAGATACCACTAGTTCCATTCCAGAGGCCATATTGAAGGGAGGAGGTTGAACAAGTCAAAGTTGTGAACAAGTTTGCAGCAGCCCAGGTATGAACTTTGTGATTGTGATGGATGTGGAGAGATAGAAAAAGATTTGAAGCATACTTAATGGGTAAAAAAGAGATTTGGAGCATGGGATGAGGTGAGGAATGACTTACGGGTTTCTAGTTTTTACAGTTAGATGGTGGTGCTAATCTCTAAAATAGAGAAATCTGGGCTAGAGTGATTGGGTAGTAATGGGGGAATATGATGAGTTTACTCTTGGAAGAAGTGAGTTTGAGGTGTCTTTCAAATATCCAAGAAGAACTATCAGAGAGTTAGGCAAATATACAGGTATGGTGTCCAGAGATGACATCTTGATAGAGATTTAAATTTGGAAGTTATCTAAGTATAGTTGATAATTAAAGCTGTGAGTAATGATTAAAGTCCCCGGAGAGGAAGTATAGGGGAAAACAGTGTTGGACTCACTTAAGGAACTTAGACATTGGAGAGGAAGAGACAAACTGGGAAAAGATATGAAGGTATGTGATTTAAGAGGTAGGAGAAAACCAGGATAAGAGAGGATTGTGAACAAAGGTAAATTGATGAATGTATTCAGTGTTGCTTGGAGTTAGAATATAATAAGGCATGAAAAATGTCCTTAGAATTTAATGATATAGAGATCATAGCTTAGTGATTCTGAAATAGTAGAAAAGTGGGGATGAAAACCACATGAGCTAAAAGTGTTAGTTTGGGTATGTTAATATTAACATTCTGCTCAGAGAATTAATGCTTTTACTATATAATTAATATAAAGTATAATGTGAAGTGGGAAAATTTTCCATCTCTTCAGCCATAAAAGGGTTCTTTGAAGATGTTTACCATTTAAAATTGATCATTCTCAAGTATTCTAGGCATATGTAAGTTTACGTGGGAAACAGCGTAGCATGATGATAAGAATCTTGGCCTTGAAGTTATAACACGCCAAGTCTAAGTTAAACTTCATTTGACCGGAAGTATGCATCTTTTGTGAACCTGAATATCTTCCTGAATAACAGGTTTAATGGTAATAAGTAACTCATATCTTAGGATTGTTTTGAAGATTCAGAAAGGAAAAGGGACAGGAAATACTGTATTATATAAAGTTAAATGTAAATAATTTATATAAGACATAGATTGATCTTATTGTGTATAATAGTATTCTAAATAGAATCTCTACCTCTGGTCTTGCTACCCAGTATTCCATCCTCTAATGGCTACCCACTACTACCCCCGTCCTCCCCTCTGAACTTTAGGTGTTGAATAAAATGCCTATGTCTTATGTATCTTCGTGTCTCCCTACAGTGCCTAATGTAATACTTTCAACATAATACAGCCACAAAGATGTTATTTAAATCCCAAAATAATGAATTAGGTAAATTTATTGTTTGTAATACATTCAAACATACCCAGAGAGCTTCTGCTTCAGTGCTGCCATGTCTTACTGTGTTCACACAATAATTATTTTTCTCACTAGCTTTTAGAAAGCATAATTAACTGAAGTAAACAGTTACAAAGCAAATCAGTCAGTATTGACAGTTGCATTTTCAAAACCCATGGAATCAGTGTCATCAACACATTTATCTGAAGTCTAAATGCCAACAAACTGTTATTAAGTACCTTTATTTGTTCTTTTTTTTTTAAATGTCCTTTCTCATCTTTCCTAGCTGCTTTGTTTTCTCCTACTGTCTCTACCTTGAATCAGTTAAGGATGGTCATGTTTCACTCAGCGCTAAAGGATATACACAGACTTAGCTTAATAAATACCAAGTTGAAACCTGACAGGAATCAGCTGTGCCCCTCTCCAGATTGATGGGCCCTTTCCGGGAAGCTTTAATGTGCACATAAAATGTCAACTCTCTGAAATAATTTGCAGAAGATTAGTTCCATGGTGATTCAATTTGATAAGAATGGGTATTAAAAACTACCTCAGTGGACTTATTTGTACTAGTCTGGCTTATTGGTCATTTCCACAAAGATCACTGAAGTGTAGATGATAAACTAGCAGGAGGAAGAGCTCTCGAGCCACCAGCCCCCAACCATCCCGACCTGCCAGCCTTCTGGTTGCTGAATGTTTTCAGTTTGCTTAACATATATCTCTGTTACATTTATGACCCGTGATTCAGATATGCAGCTATCACTGTGGGCCTTTTGGCCTCGAATTATAGCACCTGAATTCCAATTGTCTTCATCATGTTTTATTTGTTTTAAGATGAGAGACCTATACTGTTATTTGTCATCTTAAAAGTAATAAGCTGGAGGGAAATATCAAAGGAGAAAACATTATTGCCTGTGAATGGTGGAATCCTCTATAATGTTTCTGTTTTGTTTCATTTTTTGGCCTAATTTTCTTTACTTTTCAAATTCTTTGGTCATCAGGGAAAAAAATTCAAGTGGAACACATTTAAAATGATGTATGAATACTGATATATTAGCCAAACAGGTCATTTAAAATGCCCATAAATAGTAAAACAAAGAATTCTCTCTAACCTAGAAAAGATCCACTACCATTTAGCTGAGACGATGCATGCCATCAAACCATCAAACTTAATATATGAGAAAAAGTGTTAAGCAAGCAGACACATAAAGAACATTTACACGTAAAGGCACATAGGGAATATTTATCACAGTGCAGTAGCTTTTATTCAGAAGATCCAAGGATCAAAGGGTATGCTTTTCAAATAACACTTACTGATATTTTCTAGAGCTGAGTTTTTGTTAACCATTTGTTTTCACCGTCTAAAGTCTTTGGAAAGAGGCTCATATTCATCCATTTTACTCTTTTTCTTTCCTTTGTGCTTAAGAAGACTAGTTTATATTCTTAAGACATTCTATTTTTATTCTTCTTTTTGCAGCACTATTCTCTTCAGATATTTTCCTACTTAAATGTTAGGAAATAATATTGAAATAGGTTCAAGAAAATCAAATAAGCTGAACTACAAAAAGAGGCCTTTTGTATGTCAGTATCCAATACTGGGTGACAACACTGAGATAAGTTTGAAAATTGCTTTTTAATACAAAACTTAATGTAAAATAGACAGACAGCAAGTTCCTACTGTATAGCACAGAGAAGTGTAATATCCTGTAATAGCTTACAATGAAAAAGAATATATTTGTGTATAACAATCACTATGCAGTACGCCGGAAACTAGCACGACATTGTAAACTGACTATACGTCAATAAAAAATAAATAAATACAAAACTTAGAAAGAGTTATGATGGCCATTTACAAAATCTTGATGGGGATGGGTACGATGACAATGCTCTTAGGTGAAAATATTACACAGCCGTATATTCACATACTCATGCAGCTGAAAGCTACGTAAAGGGAGGAACCCTGTTCTTAATCCATGTTTACTGATTGTCTTCTTAAGTACATACAGTAGAGATAGCACCCAAATGTTTTTGGATTTCTCCACTAAATCTCTGCCAAGAGGCAGGAGAAGCTCAGTCTCTTACAAGTGGTACTTCCATTACAGCTTTAATACTTCCCCTGAGCCTCTGTCCGCTCTCACGGTTTCTGGGAAGAGCCATTGTTAATTCATGCTGCACCATCCACCTCTGAGCACTGCTGCTGCCACTCACAGTGTGATGCCATCTCTCTCACGGTGCCACCACCACTTCAGCCAGCTCCACGTGTGCCCTCCCACAGTGCTCCACCCCTCAATGGACCAGACACAATTTGGAACATTGGAGCCAGAAGCTAATGATTATTTATTTTTTCTATTTTGATAAAGCTACTTTTACCCCAACCCAAATTCTACCAAATTTTTGGTAAAACCACTGTTGTATATTTAAATTACAGATGACTTTTTTTCCCCTAGTAACTACACGTTGAGTTCATAAGGTGGCAAACGATGGATGGATGGATTTGGATGATAAATGACATAGCACTAAAGTCATTTCTCTCCAAACCTGACGCTCTCTTATGGAGTCAAGTTTGAGCCCACTAAGTTCATCTTTACTTAAGACAGTTATAAAGCACTTAATTTGTGCTAAATATTGTTCTACAAACTTTATTAACGTTAACCCATTTAATGCTTACTACAAATCTAAGAATCAGGTAGTTAGCTCATTTCACAGATGAGGAAACTGCAGCTGAGAAAGGTTAACTTGTTCAAGGTCATGCAACTCAAAAAAGAGTCAAGCTTCAAGTCCAGACATGCTGGCTCCTGCTCTGTGCTCTTAACTGCTCCACTGAGGCAAGCTGCCTCTGTTCTCTTGGAAAGCAACTCAGTATCTCATGTAAACATACACCTGGTAACCCTGATCTGCCAGTTACCATACATTCCAGGTTAGTCTGAAGCTGCAGCCCCCTACAGAGACATCACGCCCTTGAATTGGCTTCAGTCATAAGGTACTGACTACATACATTCATCAGTCCTTATTCTTTTATTTTAAAGCTGAAGCAGTTGCTCAGATGCATATGTATCATCTTTCTTGTATTTCTGAACATTCCTCTTCTAATCATATTATCTTGTTTTCATACAATGCTAGACAGATAGCTTAGAATAGAATTTAAGAGCATAGATTTTTACAGCCAGACTATGTGGGTATGAATCCAGACTGCTACTTTTTGTGTGACCTTAGGCAAGTTACTTACCCTTTTTGTGGCTCAGTTTTCCCATACGTAAAGTAGGGAAAATAATAGAACTTACTTATAAGGTTGAAATGTTAATTAAATTATTTACAGTATGTAAAAGCACCTAAACAGTGCCTAGCATGTGGTAAGCATTATGTCAGTGTGTAAGTTATATAAAATTTATATAGTACTCTACCATTTTTTATGCTGTTAGTTTGACCCTTGCTAATTACAGGACAATTATTACTAATACTATTTTTTGCAATTCTAGTGGTGCACAAAGAGTTTGTTCCCTAAGTCTCGTAAGCATAGTTAAAAAAAAGTAAACGAACTACTTATTAAATCCATTTACCTATACACATGGTTGAGAAGAAGCTAGTTAAAAGGTAAAGAATTAAAAATTGGATTACAGTGCGGTGAAGGGTATAGCTCAGTGGTAGAGTACATGCTTAGCATGCATGAGGTCCTGGGTTCAATCCTCAGTACCTCCATTAAAAATGTAGATATTAAAAAATTAAAAAATAAGAATAGGAAAATAACACAAATTTCTCTCAGTTGGTTATAGCCCTAAATGTGTAATTTCACACAGACTTTAGATCTTTTTCCAATTATGTGGGAAGCACACCCACTAAATTACAAATATTTACAAGGGTAAAATACTGATGAGATATTGGAAATTTTGATGGAAATTTTTAACCTTCTGGCTAAATGCACACATAGACCAAGAATCAAACTTCAAACAAAACAGATCATTGCCCATATTTCCATGCATTTTAGCCACTTAATATGTAATAGGTTGACTTCTGAAATGATGGGCCAAGTAATTTTTTTCATAGCAAATATAAACATAGGTATAGAACACCTAATTTTTGGTAGAGATGTTATTATTGAGTGGTATTTTAAAACTCTGATAAAGTAATAGGATTTGATCACATGTGATTACTAATGTGCTCACAAACTGAGGTCAAGTGTAAGATGATTAGCCGAGTTATATCTAATATTGTCATAATCCTGTGCTATTTAGAAATGTCAATGGAGCAGTAACTTAAAAAAATTGACTCTCCATTTTCTTATCTTTCTTTTAAATGTCATACCAAAGAGCAAAACAGATGTGGGCCAGAGGGTATTTTGAGTTGTTTTCAGGCCAAGGTTTTTAGATGCTGAAATCAGTTTGTATTTTGGCCTCATTTATGTGATAATATACCCCTTTATTTCAATGAAACATAGAATGCAAAAAAGTTGAAACAGATCATAAGCGAGAAAGATCTACAGAGGCTGACAGTGAAAGAGATGAGAGAGCTTAATGCCTCCAGTTCTGCTTCCCGGGCCCCTCAAGCTCCAATGTCAGTTCTCCAATATACATTCAACTTGATGGACTGGTGGAAGAAATTGTCCTTTTGTATGTCCTTTATTTTTTCAAGTCAGTCAACCCTTTCAGATTCAGAATTCAGATTCATATTCAGCTACTGGCTCTGGGAGCTTCTGACATACATTTACCAGATTTCCACAGGGTAATAGAATTCCCTTTAATCATGCAACAATGATTTATTGAAATACTAATAATTGACAGTCTCTGTGCTGGGCTCTGAGACAGTCTATATTATAAAAATGCTTATCTACAAGTTCACAGTCACAGTCACCATAATAACTTCATGTCAGAAATATCTACAAGATACGATGGAAGCTCCTGGGGGAGGTTCCCAGTTCAGAGAGGGTCCCTTGAGAAGGAACCTGGAAGAAGGAGAGACAATCCATCTGAGGTTTGAAGTATTGCCAAGAGTTAGTTGAGAGTCTGAAGAATATAAAATCGACCAACACGTGCTTTGGAGCAATTGAATCTCAGTTCTACCAACAAGTTGTTAACCTTGGCAGGGGTACCATACAGAGCTGTACAAGGTGTCCGTTTTACAAAGGTCTCTGGTCAAGAAAGCAAGTCATGGTGAAAACCAACCAAAGCTTTACTTACTAACCCACAGGTCATGGAAAAGCCTGAGGCTGCTAACCGAGGACATGTTTTTCTAATTCACAGACACAGTAGGGGTAAAGACAGACCTGAGGCTGGATTAGTAACTTAACCTCACTGGCCCTCAGTTATCTAAACTGAAGGTTATACTGGCAGCTATTTCATAGTGTTGTCAGGATTATGTGAAAGAATTCCTATAACGTGCTTTGCGTGTGCCTAGGAACAGCACAACAAACGGCACTGTCGTCACTAGAAAAGATGAAAGTGAGAAGATAAACACGGATAAGAATGGTTCCCAACACCAGTACGCTTCCAGATCGAAGTCTCGTAATGTAACAAAGAAAAAAAAAGATAAAATATTCTGAGATATGGGACAATCCTAAACATGAACTATATCTGACATCCTGAATTAAGAATGTTACTTTTCACTAGATGAAAAATTTTCTTTACTTCTTATATTTATTTTTTTACCTTTTTCCCACATTTTATTTCTTCATTTCACTTTCTATTTCTTCTCCTTTTCCCTTTACATCCAGAGTATAACAGCAACCTACCAATTTTGCTCATGATTGTTGCTAATAGCAACTAAAAAGCTTTAAAGCCCAAAAATATCCATATGGTTAGCCACTGAACTTTTTTCTGTAGATGGCCTTGAATCCGCTAATAAATACATATTTTAACTTTCATTTTAATATTTCCAAAAAAAGTTAGAGAGAATATTTTATCATATACTTTGCCTCTGCTGATTATGTTTCTTCCTCCTGAGCTACTCAGACCTGTACTAGTGCCAAGGAAATGACTCCTTTTGATTAGAAAATAAATGGAAATTGAAGATCTGTCACAATGTATCCAATAGAATTGCACAAAGCAAAATAATTCTTCAACTCTGTGATGAAAGGATGAACTCCCTCTGTGATCATCACTTCCTAGGATTGAAGAGTTCATGGTTGTGTGCCTTGAAATTAAACTGAGTTCGAAAGTGTGAAAGAAATTTTTTTTTTTTGCTGTTAATCTCCTGGGGAGAAAAATACCTGAAAGGACCGACCATACCAGTTGGATATTTGGATTAGTATGCAGCATAACTCACTAGTAATAAAGTAAAAAAATAGCAGTAGTTATTAATAATTTCTTATATAATTATGTTACTCAGAAGTCCATAAAATAGAAATTATGATTTTAGTCTATGTGTTTTGATCTTTAGTTATCTGTTATATCATTATTATATTCATGTTGCTGAGCATATATGAAAACCTCTTAAATATATTACTAGAGACCACAACAGATAGCAATTATGGTGATTTTATGTAGAATGTTAAATAAAAATAACAGGGAATTTGGGAGCAGCTTCATAGTAAATTAAATGGTAAGTGAAAAAAGTATATTTTTTAGGGAGCTTCGAAGAATTTAATGCTAAGATAAAAAAAACAAAGAACTATTCATCAAAAACATATCATCATGGATGGAAGATTACACGTGTCTCCTGCAATTTTTCTGCAATGGAAAATACAAATCAGTACGAAACATATAAAATCATAATAGCATGAGAATTTAGATAGTAAATTATGCCTTTATTTTATAACAGTGAAAACTTCTCATCAAACCCAGAACTGTATTTGAAATCATTATTAAAAATAGAACGCAAGTCCCTAGTTTTGGTATACAACCTTCTTGCCTTTGGTCGGTCAGTGTTTCAGTCATGCTATTTTGTGGATCTATTTCAAATCAGCATTTACCCAAAAATAATGTTGTGCCAATTATTTATCTCTTGTTTCTCAACTTGAATACTTTTTCTTTCCTTTCTTCATTTCCCTTACTAATTTATATAAGGAATATTGGTCAATTCTACATTGCCACCTCTGAGTTATGTGATATTCCAGTAGGATTATAACTAAACAAGAAGAGGAAGAACATGAATACTATGACTGAGACTAAGAGATGAGTACCATGACCCTTGGGAATTTGCATCTATTCTTCTGGGGGAGAGGGTGAGAGAGACTTAATTGTACCAAGGGAAATTATATTTTGTTAGGTGGAAGCATATTGTTTCTATTTGCCATATAGATTCAATATATTTATAGGATGATATATTCCAATGCTGAGTAGTTAAAAGAATGTATCGATTATTTGCCAGTTTTCTCTCAGCTCCAAATAGAAGGTAACAAAAGGAGACTGGAGTGCAGATGGAGAGAAGGACCTACTTCTAACTCTTGTTTGCCTCCCCTAAGAGCATTGCCCCCCCTAAGAGCATTGCCCAGCAGTAGTTGTTTCTTCCAACAGCCACAGGTGTTCCTCTCCAACCTTCTTTTGACACTCAGAGTGAGTCTCATCATTCTTCCTTCATGGGTACAGCCACACACAAATCACATTTTCTTCTCCAGGATTTAAGTTCCAGGTTATTGGTGCCTTTGCTCAGAGTCTAGGATCTGACAATCTAACCTCTTCCTTCTGTTCTCGCAGTTCTGCCGTTTTGCAGGTATTATCTCTGGGCTATTTCTGTGCTCTCTTTTTGCTCAAACAGCCTTCTAACTGCTTTATAACAAATTCTCTATATTAAATATCTTCCGTTGAACCACATGGTATAGTTTCTGGTTTCCTGTTGGATCTGAATTAATGTTGAAATCAAATTATCTTATATGTCAAAATATAGTTGACTTTTTATTATAAACCTTTACTATACCATAAATCCTGCATATACTTTGAAAATCACACACAAAGTGCAGACACGGTACCCACCTTAAAATTACCTTAAATACTGAAGTTCAAGTTACCTCATAATTTTATATGGAATCTTGATATTTGGATATGTGATGGATTTAACTATCTGTTACTCATAAAGAATTCTCTCAAAAGAGAAATTCTTGTTAGAAAATAATTAGCTAAATACAAGATTTCAACTTTAAAATAAGTCAAAAATGAACAGAAAACATCACATCAGTGACAATATTTTGGAAACAATGTCATTTAAAGTGAATATCTGTAAAAATTCTCTGAAAATTATCCTCTCTTCACTTGAAATACTTTGAAGAAAATAAAGTGACAGGGGAGTCACATTTCTTAAAAATGTTCTTTGAAGCAAAAATGCAACTTAATTCTATGAATAAACTACTTTGGAGAGCTATTGAGTCTTTAAAAGGTAGACAAATCCAACTAAAAGTAGTAGAATAATGAAGACTGAGATGTTGCCAGGTGTCAGGAAACAAATCAGTATTTCTTGAAATATTTCACTAATGTATGATGAGGAAACTAATGGACAGTAAAATAACACTATGTGTTATAAGTAACAAAAATGCATGAAGCGTTATAATTAAAAAGAGGTTCTTGGATTTCACTAATATCAAAGAAAGAACTGATACCAACTACACATGACTTAAGCAACAACAACAAAAACCTGTAGTTGATTTAACAGAAAGCACAGCTATTCTTATAACAATGACAGATGAAACAAATTACATTGAAGGACTTCCAGCCATGGCAGAGGAGTGGCATGGTCACATTAAACTGCTTTCAGATAGTAATTATGAACATTGGATAGAAAGTTTAATGCTATTAAAAGTTACAAAAAAAGACCCAAGCTGAGAGAATTGCAATTGAAAGAATTAATAGTTTCTTCCTTTTGTGACTTTGCTAGAAAGTATAGCACCCCATTGGTCCACTAGCAGCAAGTTATGAGTATGGGATTAAAAGTGGTATGCACAAATTTATAAATTAGCCCCATTACCAACATAATTTATGACTATTTTTCTACCTGTATCTACTCTAATTTGTACACTTGTACGTTTGATGATGCAACTCACATTAAATTTTTTTTTGGAATAGTTTAATGTGTAGATAATACATACACGAATAGCATCCTAAGTATCTCAAAAGAACTAATGATGTGAGTCCGTTCACATCAAAAGAAGGTGGAGGTCACGCGCAGGGTTGTTATGCTTGTCACTAGTAAGAATACTCATTATGCCTCATTAAAATGACGGCTTTTCCGGTCTTTTAGTGGTCCAGTAAGTAAACCTGCGACAGCACCTCAAACTGAAGTAGCTCTGTAACTGACTGAATTCATCACTCCTTCTTCCCTGAGTCACCCCATCTTACACCACCCATAATGGGTTTTCTCTACTAAACTATGTAACTCCATTGTTTTCAAACAATTATTCTAATCACTCAGCTTTATTATCTGTTAGCCATGCATGCTTTCCTTCAAATATTGTACCCAAAACATCACCCTTGTGTCTTTCTATTTATATATCTATTTGTTCTTACTTATTTTAATTTAGCAAAGAACTATTTATAATCTCAGCATTTTGTGCTTTAATGATTTCTTCTTAAAATGCCAATTTTCTCTGAAAAAAAACCAATTTTCTTCTGTTTTAAAACTTTTACTGACTTAAGAGTCCTCCCATGGTTGCCCAATGCATATATAAACTGCTACAAGATTAACTCTTAAAATTAAGAACAAAAAGTTTGCTTTCTATTTTAAACTTTTGATGTTTCAGTTTATCTATTATTTACTACCTGACACTTCCAGCCCCCTTCTAAAAATTTCCAAACTCTATCCTGACTCTAGGAAGACAACAATAAAGCCTGTTTTTCCCAAGCCGAATCTACTTCTTCAGCTTAACTTTTTTTAGCTCTTACTCATCTCTCCTAACAAAACAAACAAACAAAAAATGTTCTCCAGGTTTGGGAGGCCTTTCTTCTTCCGTTATCTGTAATAAAGCAGCATATTTTCTCAAAGACAATCTAAATTCTCACTTTCTGTGTCACCCTGTATCCAGATTCTTCAGTCACAATTATAATCCTATAGAATTTATTTTCTTTCCTATGCATTTGATTACTTAATTGCATGTAGCTTTATGGTTTTTCCACTTAACTTAATCATGCTTCTCATCTCTGTTCCTTGGTGAAAGCGCCTAAATGGAATTTTCGGAGGTAATCTTTTTTTCATTTACATATCCTCTCACTGATTAGTAAAATGCCCTATGTATAAATAGTACCTAGCAAATATTATTTGCAAACCCTATTCTTATACACTTTTAATCTAATTACTGCTAACAACATTTGACAACAACTTAATTCATTGTTCAAGTGTTCTTTAATTGTACTTATTTGGGATGGACTGTCGATGAATATTTGGAAATAATTTTTTTAATCAAAATTATCAAATGAAAATTCACAGTAAGAGATCTTCCAAATGTGCTTTTGGGGAAAAAAAATTACCATATGGTTCTAACAACAACAAAATCCAATTCCAGACAATTTTGTGTGCCTAACAGATTGGAGTTTTATCACAAATATGTTGGTTAGCTAATGAATTCATTTGAGTGTGATTAACTTCTGGATTGTAGCAAACCTGTTTATGTATGAAATTATGGTTTGGAATGATCATCACTTGTTGGCTTGTGAATCAAATAATTTGGTTTGTATATGGAAAATCCAATGTGCGTATGATATGAATGCCACTTGTGAAAATATAATTCATAGGAAATGGATAGTGTGAATTTGTGGTGACTTTGTAAATTGGCTGACAGCTTATTTTGTGACATATGCCCAGAGGAATGCTTTATGTAGCCCATAAAAGAGGATTTTAAATCCTAAATCTTATTTTATCTTATTTTTGATTTCTTCACAATTATTTGAAATTATTAAGGTGAAGGAATAAAGAATTTCCTAAGAAAAATCCTTCATCTTAATAATTTCAAATAATTGTGAAGAAGCTTTTTGAAATAGTTCTTTATTAATCTATGTTTCTACATGTAGAATGTTTGTAATATCTGCATTATATGACTTTCAGGAAGTAGTAGTAAAAGTAAGAAAAATCTTCAGTGTGTTGAAATCTGTGCCAAACTGGGTAAGAAAAGGAAGGCTTTGAGCTAAGTATTTATGAAGACTTTTTTTAGCAATTATTTTCTTTAGTTTCACCTATAAATGTCATTTTGGTTAGTTAATTAGAAACTTCATATTTGTAAAGATTCAGAAATCTGGGAGTATAAAAGAATAGCAATCCTAAAAAATTCTGACAGAAAACATTTAAAAATGTTTGACTTGATGTTTTGCTTTTAAACTAATTATAAATCAATAATAAGCATAGTGTATGAATTATTGTAGTTTCTAACACAAGAACTCTGTTTTACTGTAGAAATACATGTGTTGCCCATAGCCACTGAATACCTTGCTTTGGTATCTTTTTTCTCTCCCATGCTTTGGTTTCTTCTTTTCTACTAGTATTGACAGTGAAGTGATTCTATCAGAGTATCCAAGATACACCTTTTTGTAAGAAAGATGTGACAAAGCAAAAGTGCTTCAACCCATTTTCATATAAAAGAAAAAAAGAAATTTCAGTGCTGTGTTTTTACCATGCTCATCCTAAACCCTGCCAACCAGCAAGACCCAGGACGAGCTAGAGGTAAATAATTTGGCAAACGTTTATTGAGTGCTTATCATGTGCCCAAAAATCTCCTAAATTTTAAAATGGAAAAATACAGTGAATGTTTACTTACATAGTTTCCAAAGGTAATAAATAATGTCCCTTCTGACTTGACATCTTTACTGGTATGTTCCCGATAGGGCCACCGACTAAAAAGGAATATATTTCATATCTAGTATTAAATCAGAGAGCTGCACACTGATTTTGGGAAAAACACAATGTGTGTTATCATGGAATGAGTTATAATATTTTCTAAATGATATAATTTTAAATATTAAGTATCATTAGTACATAGCTTCCATTTCTTATTCCATTTACTGAATACCATTTAAACTGGTGGATTTAGAATTTTGTTCTCACCTGGAAAATTTGAGTTAAAGGATATCTCAGTGTGTTCAGAAATATATATGACATAAAAAACAGTAAGGGGTCCATGAGTCTCAAGGATTATGAGAATGTGGCTTTAAAAATAAGTAAGGTTTTTTTTTTAAAGATTTTAATTTTTTGGAGCAATTTTATGGTCACAGCAAAATCAGAAGGAAGGTACAGAGATTTCCCATAGACCCTATGCCCCCTCATATACAGTCTCCCCCATTATAAACATCTCCCAACAGCGGTATATATGTGTCTATGTTAAAACTGGTGAACCTACGCTGACACATCATTATCACTCAGTCATAGTTTACATTAGGGTTCACACTTGGTGTGGTACATTCTATGGGTCTGTACAAATATATAATGACATATATCCATCATTATAGTATCATACAGAGTATTTTTACTGCCCTCAAAATCCTCTGTTTTTCAACTATTTGTCCCTCTCAACCCCGTGCCCAAGCCCTCACAACCACTGATCTTTTTAGTCTCCACAGTTTTGCCTTTTCTAGAATGTCATAGAGTTGGAATCATAAGGTTTATAGCCTTTACAGATTGGCTTCTTTCACATAGTAATATGTATTTAAGCTTCCTCCATTTCTTTTGGTGTTTGTTATTTCATATGCAATGTTCAAGGAAGGGCACCCTTTTCATTGAAAATTTAAAAAGAACAAAATAGGAGAATCCACATGTGTATTCATAAATTCTGATGGTGCAAAGGTGATCATGGTGATAGGACAATTATGCTAAACTTAATATTGTTCTTTGAGTCTTAGGCTCTCTTTGCTCTGGGCACACTCCCTCAGCAAGAGGGAATTTTCCAGCAGATTGCCTTCAGACTTCATCTGCACCATCAGCTATTCTAGGTCTTCAAGCATCTGGCCTTCAGCCTGGAGCTGGAACATCAGCTCTCCTGAATCTTCAGCCTGCAGAGTTTGGACTGGTCAGCTTCCATAATCACATGATTAATAAATACCTTTCTACATACACACACATCATATTAGTTCCATTTCTCTGGACAACCTAATATACCTGCCTTCTCATTAATATACATTCCAAACCTGGGATCAATCTATTATCCATATGTGTGTGTGCATATATGAATGTGTGTATATATGTGTGTGCATGTATGTGTGTGTGTGTGTGTGTGTGTGTGTGTGTGTGTTTGTGTGTGTGATTCGTGATAGAGATAGAGATGCTAAAATAAATATAACCAGGATTCTTTGAACAACTCTGCCTCTAGTGGCCTGGGGGATTTCAGGCTTTTTCCATGTGACAATGCACTGTCATCTGTGAATACTTAGAATTGGTAAATTGTCACAAAGAAAGCCTGATAGAACCAACCTTAAGCCATTCCATTCCCACGAGCCAATTTAAGTCAGTTATAACAAGGAAATGGAATGAAAGCACACAATGTTCCTTTGTCTTTGTTTCCCACATTATGTCATGAGAAATTCTTTCATGCCTGCCACGTTGTGATATCTCTAATGATGAATAAAGAAGCCAGGCCCTTAGTGATGCAAATGAGAAAGGAAAAGTTGTAATTAGATGTCATCGTAGTCAATCATCTTAGGCATAAAGGAGGGAGGGAAGTTATCTCAAGGGGGAGAAGCAGTGTGTCCAGATTGTGTCCATGGAAACACAACCTCTTTTGTCTACCCCTCCTCAAACATAGGGTCTGGAATCTAGGGTCAGTAACCAAAACTGTCAAGGAAAAAAACTGCATCATTAGAAGACAAGGAAACAAGGGTCAGTTGTTGTATTTTTGTTGTATTTATTATCCCATGCTATCTAAGATAGGGAAAAAATAAATAAAATCACCTTGGTAAAAAATATTGCTTTGACTGATC
Source organism: Camelus ferus (assembly GCF_009834535.1). Lineage (NCBI taxonomy): Eukaryota > Metazoa > Chordata > Mammalia > Artiodactyla > Camelidae > Camelus > Camelus ferus. Next base: position 56,430,386 of record NC_045697.1, on the reverse strand, counting down.
TGCCTCTTAGCTTTCTGATGTCTCTTGAGTTACAACTGGCAAAAGAAATCGATTTTTTAGTAGAAATTTTGGCAAAATAAAAGACCACTTGACTAACATTGCCCAGAATTCTCTTACAACAATCAGCTTATCCTAATTCTAAAGATAAAATTTGTGACTTTAAGGTATTAAATAACGTGTCCAAGGTCACCCAGCATCTCAGGGGCCATACTGAGAACATTTGATTTCTGAAGAAGTCTGATTCCAAATCCCAGGCTTTCTCAATAGAGTACACTTTTCACTCAACCACTCTCTGTTTCTCCCTGCTGGAATGGAAGTGCCATGGGGCAGAGAATGTTATGTGCTTTGCTCACTGCCACAGGTCCAATACCCAGGATACTACTTGACATATAACAAGAATTCAAAAAATCTCTCTTTAAAGAATATATGTTCAGTCCAGTATGAAATGGCTCACTGGTGTCTTTCATTGTGTGTGTGCGTGTACATGTGTATGCACACACACACACACATGAACATATAAGAGAAACACTGTTCAAGCTAATAAACAGAATATGCTCTGTGGCCTTTTGTTTTCCAATCTGTTTCATTCATATTTTTCACAGGTAAATTGACTAAGCAAGCCAATACAAATAATTGTTATTTTAAACAAAATTATGTACTTTGTAAAGTTCATGGTTGATTCAGGACTTGAGTTTCTCCTCTGATATCAGTCTTGGCTACAGGCCACTGAGCACACCAAACCTGAAAAGAATATCATTTACTTTGGTCAACATTTAGTACTTAACTATGTAAATATTTCATGTGAGATTTTATTGATATTATAATACTTGCGATACCTTCGTCTCGGTGTTCCAAATGAAGTCAATGACCTGTAATATTTGCTGCAAGAAAGATAAAAATAAAATAGATTAATTAAGATAATGATAACTTGAATCCCTACAGTATTTTTCTTTCTAATCCACTAGTGGAAATATTCTTCAGTGAGTACATTCAGTTATAGAAGGCCTTTTTGTTCCAATCCCAAAGCATTTTGTCTCTGCAAAAGAATGACATTTTGGTTTAAGAACATTATTAAACCTAGGGTCTATGTTTAAATGTCAACCTTGAAATGTACTGCATTTCAAAAAAATCAATAAGATTTCAATTTCCTTTTGGTAAATATATCTTTTATTGGAAGAAAAGTAAAACTGTCAGGAGATCTAATCTCATGTGATCACTAACATACTATTTCTTTTTTTGTTTTGTTTTCTTTTGGTTGTGGGGAGGGATTAGGTTTATTTACTTATTTTTTAATGGAGGTGCTGGGAATTGAACCTAGGACCTCGTTCATGCTAAGTATGTGCTCTACCACTGAGCTACACTCTCCCCCCAGCTAACATACTATTTCTTCTACTTCATGTAGAGTCTTATAAAAATAACACTTTCTTTTGGTCAGTATCATTGCTTGGCATTTATGTTTGTGTATTTCCAAATTCTTGAAAATCAAGCAATTCCAATCTTGTTTTTCTTAATGGTTAGAATATTGGTCCATTGTCTATTTATTCACTTGTTCTTTAATTTACTTATTTTACTATGTACGCCACGTAAAATCTTATATGCTGAACCAAAATGATGTATCACATACATTTATGAAAGTTAATTTTCTAGTTCCTTTATAATTTGGAAAAATATGATTAATTTTTTTCCCTTCTTTGTTTGTATTATATGTGTGTGGAGGGACACCTGGGAAGATTTCTTTTTTTCTTTTCAGTTAAACAATACTGTGTATGACTTCAGTCTTTTCCAACAGCAAAGAAATGTCAGTCTGTGGCTCGAGAGAGATAGAGTTCAGGGAATTGTTTCTTCTGATAAACCTGCAGTTGACTCTCATGGTTTATTTGGAAGAAATGGGTCAGATTGGTGAAATGTCATTTTTGTTATTTGTCTTTTGCAGTGTGTAGGCTTGGAATGCTGCAGAAGTTTAAGAGCCAAGAGCAATGCTGGCATGATCATAAGGTCACCGGTATCTTAACACGTGCCAAAAACAGGATAGTGGGTCTCAAAACACTCTAAGTTCAAAGAAAAAGATATTAAAAAGTTTGTGCCAAGTTTTTAATGGCAATAATTATGCGAAATTATTCTACTAACCTAAATCATGTTAATTTGATGCTCCTTCTCTAGCTCCTGAGATCTTCTCAAAATATGGTACATGCATTTAAATAGCAGATGTATGCTTGTACTAACTATACATTAAAGATTGTCAACAGTTGGTTTTCCCTGGAGGGCCTTGAGTGCTGCTGAGGATTTAGAAATGAAGCAGACTGCCAACAACCCTGCCCCCAAACACAAACGTGTACCATTTGAACTATTTTATATTCTGAGATATGGCCATAACATTTTATTAGGAACATTATTAAACTGCCTTCAGTTGACTTTTTAGAGCTTGTGATTCTCCAAGTCTATGTAACTACCACCACCGTTTTCATGATGACTAATTATTCTATTTCCTGGGACTTTTCCAAAGCCTTTAGCTAAAATATATTATTTAATCTTCACCACAACCCTGTAAGGTAGGTACTATAATAATTCTCATTTTACAGATGATGAAATGGAGACACACAGAAGCTAAGTCACTTGCTTAAAATCCAGCAGCTAAGTATAAAAGCCAAACTTGATCTCAGGAACTCTGCTTCTAAATATGAAAATAACTGTACATTAATTGAAAAGCAAATGAGTCTTCTCAGACTGCCGTAACAAAATATCACATACTAGGTGGCATAAACAACAGAAATTTATTTTCTCATGGTTCTGGAGGCTGGAAGTCTAAGATCAAGGACCAGTGTGGTCTGGCTGATTTCTGATGAGCCTCTCTCCTCAGCTTGTTACAGAAATGACAGACCAGCCAAGAAACAAGCACCACTCGGAGGGTTGGAGTACTCAGATGTATTAGACCGGCGGGCTCAGAGGGGCTTCTGCTCTGAAGCTCTGAGCACCTCCAAGACGTGCGCGTGAGGTTTTATAGGGTAAAGTACAAGCTTGGGGTATTCGGCCAATAGGCATGGAACAGCTTTAGCAGCATCATTATCACAAAAGTGGAGGCAGGGAGGCAGCAAACCAACATTCCAAAGCCAGATATATATCTTTGAAAATCCAGCTGGATAGCAAAAAAACATGAAGAGCAAACCAACACTAATTAACTTAGATTTACAAGTTAGTCCAGCAGAACTCAGATCAGTATTCCGATACTTAGACTTGTGAGTTATCTTGTTAGACCAGCCTGGCTTTTCCTTCACACATAAATGGTGATAACATTTGACAAAAGAGTTAAAACATTTTTGATAGGAAGTTTTCTAAAATGAAGAAAAGGGTTCTATTTTTATAGGTTTTTGAATATAGATCTCCAAGTCACCATGCTATCTTGTTATGTGGGATTCAGTGCCCTTGAGTTAAACTGATGGGATGGAGGTCAAGAGTCTGAAATGGGTTTCAAATGGGCAAAAAGCAAGATGTTAGCAAGACTAAATTACTTCTGGAGAATTTAGGCAAAAATTTACTTTCTTGCTTTTCCAGATTTTAGGTGCTGCCTGCCCTGCACCTAAGAGGGTTGACTTACAACCGTCTTCCATCTTCTTAGCTGGAAGCAGTTAGTGGAGTATTTCTCATACCACATCGCTCTGACACTAACTCTAATGCCTCCCTCTTCCACATTTATCAATCCAATGTAATCCGTGATTACATTGGGTTCATCCAGATAATCCATGGTATTCTCCCTATTTTAAGGTCAGCTGATTCATTAGCAGCTCTAAGTCCATCTGCTACCTTAATTCCCCTCTGCCATATAGCATAACCTATTCACAGATTTCAATGTTTAGGATATGAACCTCTTTGGGAGGCCATTATTCTACCTACTACAGACAGAAGTCACATTAGGGAAGGAAAGATAGTTGACCTTGTAGGTGTAGTCTTTGGACCAATTTAATTTGCTCTTATTGCTTTCTTTATACATGAATGTATAGTAGGAATTTCTGAGTATTTATGCACGTATTTCCCCATCTTGCACATTTCCTACTGAGGAGAGCTATTTGTAGAGAAGTGCTACTTCCTTTGTGGTCCCACAACCGAAAGAATATTTTCACTACAAGTCCTTGTGACTGATGATGACATAAGAAGAAATGTATATTTGATCTTTATCTTTGGGTTCTGACAAATTGCTTTTCAATCTCTTGCAATTTCCAGGGTGATAGGAGCTGCTTTTGTTCTAATGAGGTGACTCTTAGTGGGACCCTAGGTAAATTCATGATAGGGGCTGGTCACCAGAAAGACTAGCTTCAATTAGAAGCTTGGAAGTTCTAGCCCCACTCTCCCCAACCCCTGAGGAAGAGATAAGGACTAGAGATTAACTTGATAATCAATCATGCCTATGTGATGAAATATCCCAAGAAGCACCTAAATGGCAAGGTTGGGAGAGCTTTTGGGTTCATAAATGTATCCACGTGCCAAGGAGAGTGACATACTCTAACTCCATGGGACAGAAGCTCCTGTGTTCAGGACCCTTCTGGACCTCACCCTATGTACCTCTTCATCTGGCTGTTCATCTGTCTTCCTTATAATGTTCTTTATAATAAACTAGTACATTTAAATAAAGTACTTTTCTTAAATTCTGTGATCCATTTTAGCAAATTATCAAACGTGAGGAGGAGGACTATGGAAATCCCCCAAATTTATAGCTGGTCAATCAGAAGTCCTAAAAGTAGAAAACTTGCATCTGGCTTATTCAGTAGGGGCAGTCTTGTGGGACTGGACACTTAACTTGTGGGATTTGATGCTAATTCTAGGAAGTTAGTGTCAGAAATGAATTACACTTTAGGATACCTATCTGGTGTCCAGAGACTTGGAGACTAGATTGTTAGTGGAAGGAAAAATCCCAGACATTTGGGAACAGAAGAATTATGAGTAAAAACAGTTAGTATTGATTATTTCAACAAAGGAAATTTCCAGAAATGAAGGCATCCTCCACCTTAGAGTATTTCATAGGGCTTTGGACTAGTTGCCTCCTTGACACAGTTATCAGAAACATTACTCTTGAAAAGCAGCTATATCATTTTGCTGGTGGGCCCTGAGAAACAGAGCTGTATAAGTCTTGAATACTCATTTTGAAGTATTTAGACAGACAGTCCACCTAATCTTGCCTAGACATCTATTAGACACAGCAGAGGGTGGTCCCATGTCCTGCATCTCCTGTGCAAAATATCTGCCAGAACCTCCAGAAGTCTGCCCCACACCATTCCTTAACGGTCACTCAGTCATTCCACGGTGACCAAATATCATCCAGTCAGCGACTGGATAAATAAGAGAGACTATATTGACTGTTCTAAATGAATTGAGAACACTAAGTCTTACCAGCCAGCCAGAGGTCATGTTGAAGTTGCCGTCAACTTGTACTCCTTTACAATATATTCATACATAACTGAATCACTTTGCTGTACACCTGAAACTAACACAACATTGGAAATCAACTATGCTTCAGTAAAAATAAATAAATAAAAATAAAAATAAAAAAGTAATAAAACCTTGCACTCCCCAAATGATGTAGGTCAGATACGCAGATCACCAATAATTGTCAACAATTTCTCTCCAAGGGTATCAGCTACATCCTTAGAACTGTACTTCCCGTGGAAAGCCAAAAATTAACTTGCCTCTGTCTGAGAAACATGGTGATTGTATCTTGGTGGTGATTATTGGGGACTTTTTAACTTGTTTAAGGCAATACCATAGTCACTCATATGACTCTCAAATGACTGTAGAAAAATCTCAAAAATAAAACTATGCTTGGTTACTTGCTGTATTTAGCAGAATAGTGGCCTCTAAAATGTATATCCACATCCTAATACTCAGAAACCTGTGAATATTAGTTTATTTGGAGAAAAGGGTTTCTGCAGATGCAATTTAGTTAAGAATCTTTAGGTGATGAGTTTATCCTGGATTACCAAGTGGGCTTTTGAGAGACAGAAGAGTTGGAGGCAATGAGACCTGTCATTTAAGAGTATGTAAAAATTATGAGAAGAATATTAAAAGAATTCCTCATCAACCAGAATAATAAATACTGTAGTTGAATCCAAACAAGAAGTATAGCGATAGAAGGTTTGAGTGTTAGGTAGACTATGAACTATGAATTATGGGGGCTATTGACTACAAAATGACTCTTTTTGGACTGGAAGTCTCCTATTGTTGTAAACATGGTAGATGAGGACTCAATATAGCAGTTTGGATGTTTGAAAACTGTACCAAGTCATTGTTGCCTCAGTATTCACAATCTGGTTTAAATTTCTGGCAAATATGCTAATATTCTGAGACGCTATCTTAATAATTTGTTCAGTTCTTGTCTTAGCTTTATGTTGTTTATGTAACATACAATCACAAACTTAACGGCTTCACCAGTACAAATTTATCATCTTCTAATTCTGTAGGTTGAACTCCCACACAGGTCTCACCAGGCTCACATCAGAGTAATAATAGGGCTTCATTTGTTTCTTGAGACTTTCAAGGAGAATCAATTTCCTTACTTATTCAGCTTGTTGGCAGAATTCTGTTTTTTTGTGATTTTCAGATTGGTTGTCAGCTGAGATACATTCCCAGCCTGTAGAAGCCACCTGTGCTCTTTGGCTCTTGTCTCCCTTCCACTGTCTTCAAGGTCAGCAGGAGTGGACTGAGTTCTTCTAATGTCACATCTCTCTCTCTCCCCCTCTTCCATTGTAACATCTCACCAGACCAGGAAATATTCTTTCTTTTAAGGATTTGTGTGATTAGATTGGGGTAAAGCAGAAAATCCAGGACATTCTCTCCCTCTCCAGGCCCATATATTAACCAATCTACTAAATCATTTTTGCCACATAAAATAAATATTTACCATTTCCAGAGATTGTGGTATGGACATCTACGGGAGGAGTGTTGTGCTTCCCAACACAGGATGATAGAACAGTTCCTTGGTGGGTTAGGATATTTTATCCACAAGAAGAATTAGAGTTTGGTGTAGAAATAATAAAATAAAATCAACGTGCAAAAGTTGCTTTTATGTTAAGGAATATTCTGAGCATATTTTGATATTATTCACTTTGTATAACACTAGAGAATTTGGCTTAATTGAGTAACAGTTTTTTCCCAAAATATTTTATGATACTATAATATGTATAATTATTATTATAAGTTGAAATTTTACTCAGGTTATAAACTTTACTGGAACACTTAAATGAACTTAATAGTAAAGATATTTATAAGTGTAATTTATCAGATTCTCAAGTATTATTTAAGTACTTGAGAAGATTTATTGGAGTATTTAGTAAGAAAACCAAATGTATTAAACATGTAAATCCAGTTTAAAGTTTTAGCAAACATATCTAACTTTTTGTATTAGAATGGCTATTAATCAAAAGGCCACTTAAAGTAATTGTTAAAATGTGCTGTTTTATAAATAGAAGAGTAATACTTATAAGATGTAAATAAACATTAAAAATATAGAGTTTTGAGCTTAATAATTTGAATTAATACAGTAAAATTTAATTTTAAATGAAAGGAAAAAGCCTGAGAAGTATTTTCTGTGCACATGATATACAAACACGTGCATACACTGTTAACGAGTTAATACATATGTCATGTGTCTTAGGTGGGTACCAAAAAACATGTATGAGTTAGCCAAGCACGAATAAGAAAGAGGGAGAAAGTTAATGGACAAGTAGTAATTTAAGTATTAGGAAAACACAAAGGCTGACTTATCTCAAGCCAACCAAACAGACAATAGTGTTGACATATAAAGACAATAGGCCATGAGAGCGCAAAGCATTACTTATCTGAAGCTACTGGGATTCCTTGTTAGTTAGTTAGTTCAAACAATCTATTACAATGAGAAAAAGTAAAGATGCATACATTAAACCGAATCATACATTAATAACACATTAAATTTGCATGTAACTTCAAATATATGCAAACATGTTTATTCTAGACTTTTCTTAGAGTATGGGGGCCATGAATTAGAATTCCATATAATTTTTTTTCATAAGATCATACCCAAAATTCATGATCAACACTCTCTAATTTTGTTTTTCTTTAGAATGGAGTTGGATTGTAAAGACATCTGTAAAGCAATATAAGTTCAAATTTCCCCCTGTATTTTATCATTATCCACTCAATTTACTAACTCAGATTCATTACATCTTTCTAAAATATTTAATTTAGTTTTCATGGAAATAATGGCCTTTTTCCATGTATGTTTCATTGATTTACTCAATAATTGATAAAATCATAAAAATAGTAACATGCATAACTGCATAAAAAGATTTGGAACCAAATATACTTCTGGCAAGGCTCAAACTCACTAGGTAGAAGTGTTGGTTTGTACAAAGAAGAATCCAAAGAATCATGGCACTCTATCACTATGATTTACAGAGGAAATAGAGCACCTTAGTTAATCCAGAAAAAAAGATGAAGTGGAGGTTGGTTATTTAACTCTGTTTTGTTATAAATTCAGCATAGGGTTTGGTAGGGGAAAAATAATTCCAAAATTAAACAAGAATCAGATAATTTAAGGCCTTTACATAGTTATAAATAGATTCACCTGTTAAGGAAACATGTTAAGGAAATTTCTTAACATTGTATGTTTTTCTTACTTTTTTTTTTTAACTTGAGTATTTAGCTCAGAGCTTTATACACAATATGTACTTACTAAACAGTTGCTGCATTGCATTGAAATGAGGTATAATCAAGAAAAGAGGACTTGAGCAGAGGACAGGTGCCTCTAAGAGACTTAAATTATACTAAGGAAATTTGAGGGCTTAGTGAAGTTAAAAACAGCATGTGCTATTTGTTACAACTCACTAATTTGTGAACTATTTTTATCCTCTCAGCCTCTCATCGTATTAAAATATCTACTAGAGCGAAAGAAGAAATGGTGTGAAATCTGTAAATTTCACAGTCTCTAATGCAATTGAAAAAACTGATCCTCTTTGGAAGTGAATCCTAAAACCATCCGAATCATATTTTCTCCTGTTGAGATCTCATCTGATTAAATTCATAGCCCTAGAACTGCAGTCAGTCTTTGGCTCACCCTGGCAGACTACCACATCCAGTTCTCATGAAGGAAAGTGAGGAGTGAGAAGCCCAGATGTTGTCTGTTTTGGAGTCAATGAGGCTGCAGGGATGTAACGGAAAGCTATTCGCTAGAAGAACTAGTCCCTCAGGAAACAGCTTTCTAAACAGATCTCTGTTTTCAAAAAAAATTTTTTTTCAATATATTAAGACAAACCTAAAGGTTTGTAGCTGAATAACTTGCAATGCTCTGCACCTCATACATCTCACATAAGTACATCTCATCTAAGTCTCATCGTTACACTAAAATAATATAACCATCACAACACAGTTTAAATATATGAATGCCAGTGACAGATTGGGAGGAGAAAGAGGAGGGGACAAAGAGAAACGAACAAAGAGCAAATCTAAATGACTTCAGGCTAGGTGAAGCTTTTAATTTAGCCAGGGTTTTATTTCATTAGCAAGGTGTCTGTATGCCCTGAAGGTGTCTTCTTTCTTTTTTTTTTTTTTTTTTTTTTTTTCCCTTTAGAAGCAAATTGCTCAATGGTCCTCTTATACAGCTGCATCAGGCAGTAGTCAATTCATAGTTTTCTCATGGTTTGTAGCCTGAGGACAGGAGGGCCCAAGGATTGCTCTAATTCATCCTGGATAGTGTCTCATTTAGATTAGTGATAGTATTTCTAGGATTGTTCATCTTTCAGTGCATGGTGGAAGGTTGTCTCTTTTTAGTCGTAATTTTTCATCAAAATAATTTTAAAATATCGAACGTATAGTTCATTTCAAACATGACCTAGGAAGTGGATTACTGCTGATCAGTTAAAGCCAATTTATAGTCAGAAATCTTCTGTTCTCATGAAAAATCACTGTTTTGTAGAGTCAGTACAGCAGTGAATAGAATATTTGTAAAGGAGTCTTTGTTGTAAGAGAAGAGAATATTGCTTATGTTTGTGCTCTACTAGTTGTGTTACTTTTAATTTACGTGAGGCTTCAGATATACATAAATAGCACCACAATGTTTTAAATTTTTCTAGTATTAAGAATAGACAGAGAACTTTCCTTTCTGATATCACACAGATTTCTTTGTATCCACCCCTACAGAATGCTGATCTCCAATTAAATGTCATAAAAGCTCCCAGTTGGGAGCCCTGCAGATTGCCAAAATTGTCCCCGTGAACTTGCAGCTGGTTGTGCCACAAGATATACAAACCATCCAATTCCACAGAGCTTTAAAAAATGGTTTTATAGCAGAGATTGGCCCTTTATTTTCTTTCCAAATAATAGCATTTCTCAGACTCCACTCCTCTGTACGTTCTAAGCATAATTTATATGCAAATAGCCTTATTATAAACCTCCATCCTCCTCTGATGAAGCTTACAGAAGACTCTCAACATACTTTTGGCTTCCTGACAACAAACATGTTTAGGAAAGAAAGACTGCAACTTACAAAAGCTTCCTTACAAAAGCTAAGCTGATTTCCAGGCCTCTGAGCTAATCAGAATTAGCAGGGAGGAGCAGGAGATGATGAAGAGGAATGTGTTAAGAATATCGTGGTGCTTTGCTTCCTCTCATGGGCTGACAGCCTCGATCAGCTAATTAGGAAACCTTTACCCAAACTGGTGTCAATTTGTTATTTAACCCCCATGGGACATTTTCACAGCCAGGAGTCACTTGTGTGAGAACATGTAGAGATATTTAGTTTGAAAACAAGGAGACTCCAAAAAGAGAGAAGATAAAGGGAGGACATCCTTTATGAATGATCTTTTTTTGTTATTTGATGCCACATCAGGATGATCTTCAGAATGTGGAGAGACGTTCGTGTGCAGCATGTCAAATTTTGATCATCTGACATATAATGTGAATCATATGGATGATTAAATCCATCTCTTATGCTAAGCATGAAGCTTAATTATGTCAAAAATCGCCGAAGCCTCGCTGGCTGCTTGGGCCTGACTGACAGGAACAGCATTCACTGTCAGGTTCCATCTAAGCCAGGCCCTTTCACATCTTAGAGCTTTTATTCATCAGACAGTGTGATTGTTAGACCCATCTCTTGGGGTGAGATTTATCAAATAACAGCAAAGCACTCTGTCTAGTGATGTACTTATAGTTTTGAAAGTGAACTACTGTGGGTACCAGCCCAGGAATAAAAGCAATAGCCTACCTGGGAGCCTGACCTTAGATTATTTCACTGAGAACCATAATTTTTAAGGTGGTGCTAATTCTCTGCATTACACTTTTTTTTTTTAATTTCTAGGTGGAAAATGGACTTTCACAAAATCTAAATATTTAGAGGACTCCAACATATTAAATAGTCCTAGAAATAAAATACTAGATTCAAATATGTTTAAATCTTGTAGGTTTTATTTCTCTTAAATTTAAAGGGGAAATCTTTAGACAAAAACATTTAAAAATTCACTTTTAATCTTTCAAACATTAAAAATAAATTTAAGATAACTTGAAAAATTCCAGATTAGAATAATGAAAAGGAACAAAGCTAATTCATATTGCTCATTTATTATGTACTAGGTGAAGGAAACCAGAATACATCACCCCAAAATATGCCTTGTTGCTATAAGAATTATTTTGCCTGAAGGCAATTAAGAAACAGCAAACATGGGAAAAGCCCCTCCTTTTCCGCCTAATGGCTGGAAATAAATTTTCCTTTTACTGGAGATAGTCTCTCATCAGTCCAGAAATGCCACCAGAGGAAACTGCAAGCAAACCTTGTTAAACTCTTGCCTTCCCAGTTAAGGAGGAAAAGGACTACCTAGCCCCAATCCCACCACCCAAGCCCTAACCCCTGTGTCTAGTCAGTTTTTCACAAATGTATTGTTTCTTTGTCCTAAAGGTATAAAAGCCTCCTCTAGTCACTTCTTAGGGTCTTCATTCTCTTGTGAAAGCTCTCATGTACATGTAAAAATTCAACAAAATTTTTAAAAATTTGTATGCTTTTCTCTTGCTAATGTCTCTGTGAGTTTAATTTTCAGACCTAGCCAGGGACCCTTAAGAGGGTTGAGGAAAACTTTTTGCTCCCCTACAGAGACATTGTTCTAAGCACTTTATATGTATTAAATCATTAAATCCTCGCAGCAACCAGATAAGGTAGGTTTGTTACTGTCTCCATTATACAAATTAGGAAATAAAAGCTCAGAAATTTTAAGTAACTTGCCCAAAGTCAAAAGTAGGTGTTAGAAATTCACTCCAAGTTTTCAGGCTTTGAAATGCCTCCAAGGTAGTATAACAGACATTGTCTGTAGTTATCATGATCATTCTTCCATGTGTTCATGGTATTTCCAAAACTTCTTGAATCCATTTGTTAGCAATTTATGGAGTTCTTTCAGTTACTGCTGTAAGCATGGAACATGCCAAGAAATAACCAACTTTAACAGAGGCACTACTCTTGAACGCCCTTCATCCTGCAGCCCGAGGCCATCAGTGGCCAGGGGATCTATTCTGGTAGCCCTTGGCATTTCCCTCATTCCCTGCTTGTTTGGAATGAATTTCAGAATCTAAGTGAGGACTCATTTCGCATGTAGGCAAGCCTGAGATGATCACATATCAAAAAGCTGGAAGCCTGAGAAAATCCTAAAGAACTTTTTGCTGAAATGTTCTTAATTCAGACTTTGATTTCACAGGTCTTTTTCAAATTAAAAAAAAAAAATCCATTTGTTATCAGTGTAAGGATTAGAAAGCAAAGGAGACATGCCAGCTAATTAAGAGGTTTAAATGAATAAAGATAAACTTTCAAGACATGAAATTTGGCTGCACCCTGCAGACCTACATCCCTGTACTTGCCCAGCTTCAAGCCAGAAGAGCCCAGAGTCAGGAACAGAGACATCAATGGTTTAATGGATGGGGAGGGATCGTACATGTCTGCCCTGGAGTGACACCCCAGGCAGCTCAACAAGACAGCAGTCCTCACTCCCAGGGGGAGGGTGTGGGGAGTGGGAGGTTACCGGTTACAGGAAGAATTATGGTCAGGTTGGCTAACTGGTTACCAGGGAAACCAGCAGAGGGGCACACCCCTCACCACCCCTCTGATAAGCATAGTGGAGAGTTCTGATCTAAGGCTAGAACAATCACAGCTGGGGCTGGGGGCAAGTACTAAGTAGGAAGGTCAGACAGGTGAGCAGGGTAGAGGTGAAGCAGGTGCTGGTCCAGCAAGGGATGTACAGAGAGCAAGAGAACAGCCATCCTGCGTGGCCTGATCATACAGTACCCCCTCACCAAATGGAGCTTTCATTCTAAAGGATGAAAGCGCTAATGAGCAAATAAAGAAGTACATACAGAAACGGGTCAAGTGAAGACAAAGCCAAATCAGGGGATTAGAGAGGGTTGCTGGGGGAGGGGAGGTGGTTATTTTATCAGGGTGGTGGGGGAATGATTCACTATAAAACTGACATACCCTAAACCATGAAAGACATTCCATGTGAATAGAAGGGAGTTGACCTACTGGGCAAAAGAAGACTAAGTGCAAATGCCCTGTGGCAAGATCATGCTTGAGGTGTTTGAGGATATTTGAGGTCAGTGGGGCTAAAGCAAGGTTAAGTGAGACGTGTCGACTTAAATAAATGTGCAGCCTAAAAGTTGAGAGTTATGTTTTATTTGGCAGGAGGACTCAAGCAGTGCTGACAGCCTCTCAGATGGCTCTGAGGAACTGCTCCAAAGAGGTAGGGGAGGAGCTAGGATATATAGGAGCTTTACAACAAAGACCAGGTAGTTGGAACAATAAGAGACTACTTGTTATGTAAAGAAAACCAGGCATCTCAAGTTAAAGAATTTAGTGCTTTTCTATATATGGGAGGAAGCAAACATTTGGGCTCATTGAATTCATTCCTTTGACAAGCACCTAGCTGTCTAGGGCCAGTATCCTGTCCTTTCTTATTCTGAGTCCCCTCAGGGTGCACCACTGTGAGCGGCTGCAGAGGCTGGGCTGCAGGCTTGTCTTCACTGGGGGGTGGGTCAACCACTGATGACTTGATGGCTTCAGCATTCTTTGTTTACTGATAGGGTTTGCAGTATTTTTCATTCACAGAAGGCAGTGGATGTAGATGGTTTTAGGAAGTAAGCAGAGGGCTTACTAATAATCGGTTGGACGCAAGCCTTCAGGTGAGGACAAAGGTCCAGGCTGAAGGAGTAAATTCTAAATCACCTGCCTATAGATCACAATTAAGATTATGAGGTTGGATGAAATTACTAGGGGAAGACAAGAAGTCTGAGGAATGATCCCTAAGGCACTACGACATGTAGGCTTTAAAAAAACAAAAAACAAAAAACCACAGTTACATAATTGAGTTAAAATCTGTGCTAGGCCAGTAAAAAGAAAAGAAAACACAGAAACCTTGGATTTAGCACTGAGGAGGTGCTGTTGTTCTTAACAAGGGGTATTTTGGCATGGTAGGGGCAGAAATGCCCAAATGATTTGGGTTCTAGAGGGAAAAAGATGAAAGGATTAAGAAAAAGTGAATAATGTAAAATAATCTTGAAATTTTACTGTAAAATAGAACAAAGAAAAGTAATGCAACCAATCCCCCTAAAATCAAGTTCCTCTGCCAAGTTTATGATTAACCTTTCTATCTAAAATGTTATTGCCTTTCTTGTCCAACACCCATTCCCCTTAAGATTGAGAAGTAGCAAAAAAAAAAATGGAGTATCGAAATCCAGCAGGACCCTGTGGGGCCCTCCCAGTCCTTGTCATGTTTCTTACTTGTAGGAAGAAGGTTTCAGCCTCCTAGAGCTTCCCTAAGTTCCAAAGGGCAGATTCAAACAGTTACTAATCAGGGGAGTGAGGAAATGCAGAAGTAAAGGAGGAGCAGTCAAGAAACAATAGTGCAGAGATGGGACATGACCTTGGTTCCTCTTCAGGGAGTATACACAACCATCTGATATGGATCTCTGAGGTCCTTTACAGGAACAAGGTCCCCACCCAGATGGAGGATGGTAACTATAGGCAGTAGCACTGGACCCCAGACTGGCCAGAACCTGATGATTCTTGCTGATGATTGAGATTACTGGACCATCACCCTGTTACCTCACCACAAGCCAAGTAGAAGACAGCCACACACCCTGCAGCTGTCTCCCGAAATTTGCCTTTAAAAACTCTTCCCTGAGACCCATCAGGGAGTCTTTTGAGTACAAGCCACCAGTTCTCCTTGCTTGGTTCTTGCAATAAACCTTTCCCTGCTCCAAACTGACATTTGGGTTTGTTTGGCCTCACTGTGCATTGGGCATAAGCACTTGGGTTCAACAACAGTAACTGCCAGACATGCTCAAGGAAAACTTTTATTTTTTATGGGAGATTCTAAAACACACTTCTATGCTTTGGAGACTGGTCTAGCCAATTTTGAAATGCACAAACAGCGCAAGATAGAGCCGAGGCCAATTATTGAAGTACTACTGTCTTTGAGAAGGAAACTGGGCATAAAATTCATTTTTGATTTGGGCTTTGAAAGGAGCATGACTTGTGTATACGATGGTTTTCAATGCCATCAGACCCACTACCTCTGTTTAGCAAATATTTGTTAACTTGCCCTCTACTATGCAAAAATTATGTTCCTATAAATGATAACATCTTCACATTTTTTCAGTTTTTTTCTTTTATTGGTTTTTTAAAGAATTTTTTTATTGAAGTGTAGTTGATTTACAATGTTAGTTTCAGGTGTACAGCAAAGTGACTCAGTTGTACATATACATATCTATATTTTTTTTCTTTTCAGACTCTTCTGTTATATATTATTATAAGAAATTGAATATAGTTCCCTGTGCTATATGGTAGGTCCTTGTTGTTTATCTGTTTTATATATAGCAACATGTTAATATTTAATTTCAAAAATATCAACATTATATCTTAACTGCAATCAAAATGAGAAGTAAAATAATTTATAACAAAATAACATTTAGTTTAATTTCTAGAACGTAATTGCATGGGATACCTGATGAAATAGTTAAATGCACTGACAAGGAGACTATGTCAATATAAAAGCACAAATACGGACTGACACGTGTACTGTATTTAGATCCAATTACCTCAAATATAATGAACTAAGTTGTTCAGTTGACTTATTTTTCAAAAATGGTGAGGGGCTATTGCTAAATTTCTAAAATTAAAATCTTCCCTCAATAATATATGATTAGTGAAATTCACTCCAAATCCAGTGTGCATTAAAAATGGGTAAATTTTTCTTTATGCTTACTTCCTAAGTAGAAATTTGTTCTGAACACAGGCAATTATAAACAGATTTTTACACACATAAACACACGGCAGGATATTTAAAAGTTGTACAACTTATTGGAAAACACTTCTTTGAGATCGCGACTATCCCATTTGTTGCAGTTTTAACAGGAGTCCTGGTTTCTACCACCTAGAAGCTAGTATCGCCACTCCTCTGAGTCATTTTATAAATTACAATAAAGCCAGAAAGCTTTAGGAGGTAATGTGATTGATGACAAGAATCACTGATCTATAGTAACAAGAATAAAGGCAGAGGAAGTGAGGAAAGGTGCATGTTGGCTGGCTAAGGTGGAGGTGTGAGGGGAGTTAATTCTATTTCTTAAATGTGAGAATAGAGGAGGATGTCCTGGAGGTTGAGAAAGAGGAAACATCTATGAGTAAGAGAAATAATAAGCTGAGGAAATATAATAAGATTTCTGGAAAGAGTTCTGGGCTCAAATATGGCTGATGATTCAAAAATGATGATCAGGCATCATGACTGTAATTTTTTCTTTGCCAAGTCAGCTGTACCAGTTGGATTTATCCAGACTTGGTTTTTTTTCCAGGTGATAACTGATGGAGGGGGAGCATTGCAGGTGTTATAGCAACACAGTGAAGTATAAAGCAGTTTAATTCTGTTATATAACCTTAAAGCTGAAATTTTTAAGATGAAGGAGGGAATAATAACTCTAAAGTGACGATATATACCAAGCCCACTAGCATACATGTCTAATAGAATAAACTGCCACTACTCTATGAGGTAGCAGCATCCCCAAAGGAGACCTACTTTTAGTTGATGTAAGAAAGTTCAAAAGGAATATTTCAGAAGCTGAGGGCATAGCGGTTTTACTGAGATCAGACTGTAGGGGAAAGCAGAGGAGAGTGACATAAGGGACAATAAGGGAGAATGACAGCAGATACTCTTTCTTCCCCCAGTCCTGAAGGGACAAGAGGAGGGACCCAGAGAATGAGAGAGAAATGCTCGAAGAGACCACCAGACAGAAGCTAAGACCTTTGGTCTAGAAAATGCCAACCCAGAGTGACCCCACAGGGAGGGAGCCTGAGGGATAAGTACACCAACCTCACTCTCTCTGATCTTCCATAAGTGATTCCCCTTGGCTGGATCCAATCAGAAGCCAAAGTACAGGAAAAATGTTGATGGAGCCCATGTTGGTCAGCATTCTGGGGCAAGAACTGAGTGGAGAAAATTGGAGGGTGAATCTGAAGGGGCGGGAGATGGAGTCGGGTCTGGGATGTCAGCACAGTCCTCTAACTGGATGAGGTCCAGGTTGTAAAGGATGACTCAGGCATCCTAGGATTTTGCATGGCCTTAGTGAAGAGGGCAAAGGTATGATTAAATTAGCCCTAATGGTCTTCTAAGTACGCTGTAATGGGGGACTGTGAATATTGGCGTTGAGGGAGAAGAGAGATAGAAAACTCTTTAAGGAGCATATGGAGCTCTCTGGCCCACTCTTCAATTTGTTATGCTTTGGATAATACTTTACACATTTTAGCTCCATAAAATTTTTTTGACTAATTTGACAAATTGCATTTAATATCTAACAAAGAACAACTTAATAATGAAATCTATACCTAGCACTTTTTTGTGAGCTAGGCTATGTTCCATGTACATTACATGGATTAATTCTTTGCTATCTTATACAAAACCCTGTGAAGTATGAATGCTATCATTCCCATTATCTAACTGGAGAAGCCCATGCAAAAAGAAATTCCATAGCCTGCCATGCTTGCACAAGCAGTTAGTGATAGAGCCAGAATGCAAACCCACCTTACAGTGACTTTAGCAAACCTAGCAAATACATGAGAAAATACGACACAATCACATTAATTCTCAAATGTGAGGGGCATACTAGTAAAGGAAAAATTCTGAATTAAAAAATATTTTAAAATGTAATTTCAAAAACTGTATTTTAAAATGAAAGCATTAATAATCTGAAACATTAATAGCTTTATTTAATGAGTAGATTCATTACACCTTTTTAACTCTATGTATAGAAGGAGTAAAGTAATGTGGTGATGTGTGCAAAGTCCAGAATTGGATTTTTGGCATTGAAGTTCCAACTCTACCACTGAGGCCTTAGACAAGCTAAGTTTTCAAACTCTCAACTGTGAAATGGAAAAACTAATATTGTCAAACACTTGGTATTGCTATGGAGGCATAAATGAGAAATGTGATGCTCTTAAGAGACGGGCCCATAGTTACTGCAATACATGCTGAGAAAATGAGTCAGGAGTTCATATCTTCAAGGACTGAGGGGAAACCCTAATAATAATGTTAAAGAACAAAATTCAACTGAGCAAAAAGTAAAGATCTAATTGTCTTCATTCATCAATTCATGAATTGGGTAACAGCCCATTTAGCAAATAGAAAGGAGCTCTGAGAAGCTATATATATATATATATATATAGAAGATTTTATAGGCAGAAGGAGGCAGAGCAAGGAACTTATTCTAGCAAAAGAGTGGACTGTTTCAGGCAAGGTCACCATCCTTTGGGGAAAGGCAGGAGTCAATCACGGAGATTACCTCACTAGTGCTGACCAGGTCATTCCAAACTGATTGGTTAAAGATAACATTCCTAGTAGAGGCTGAAACTGAATCTAGGTTAGATATTAAGTCTTTGTTTCCTGATGGGGAGCTTAGCATAAGTGACTCCATTTTGGGCCTCTTGTTTCTTTTTTTTTAATTATAATAATATCATAAGTGTACTCACACATTAATAATTATTTGCTAGATCTACCAGTTTGAATATAGGATTGCTGTTCAAGCAAAACAAGATTTTAAAGAATTTGAAGCACATCATTAATAATTACCTGAATAAGTGGGGTCTGTGTTAACAAAACTTCCATATAATCAGTTTATCTAATTAAAATTAGAATTATATCCTGATCTTTTTTTGAGTAGGTCAGAGTTACAAATCAACTTTCAGAGAAGAGTATCACTGTGACTTGTAGAGAAGAAAAAGAAAAGATTATTTGAAAAGTGCTTTAAACCCATTTACTAAAGTTATATATATATTTCCCAAGTCTAGAGCCTTAGCCAGGAAAAATAAAACAATATTAACAGCAAAATTGCCAGGGCATTGTTAAAACTGAAATTCTAAGAGAGTATTAATTTTATCAAACTACTACTTAATAAAAAAAACCACATATGAAATTTTCAGTTTATATATTTATTAAACTCTTTATTGTATGCTTCCAACTCATTCCTGACATACATAGACCATTTAACTCAGTAATGTTACTTGGCATTCCATGTCTATGACCAGTCTATTTTCAGCGACTTCTAGATCACGGGTCTCATCCATTTGGGTCCTCTATCTTCATCTCTCCAGCGGTAAAGATTGGCAAGGCTTGAGCATCATTGCTCCCTGATGTTTCAAGCACCTCATAGCTTTTTATTTTAATTGTGATTTGAACCTACTTACAAATGTACAGAATGAATAATCAAAAGAACTCAATGTTCTAGGATAATGTCTTTTGTTCCAGGAGCCTCTCTCATTAACATTTTGCCTTTTGTATTAACATCTGATTTTGCATTGCCATCTCAGTTCCCATTTTTATGTAAATAATGGCTGACCTCTGGCACTCTGTGTGTTGTTAAAAATGCACACTTGCAAGCACATTTATTTACTAATTAGAACTGACTCAGAAGCTTTGTGGGAACAGTAAAGAACAGCGTTCATGATGGGTGTTTTCCCACTTCTTGGCGTTGCTTAAGTTTTAAAACATTATTCTTTGTTCATCTGGACCCTATCCACTTTTAAAAATAATATTTTAAAAGACAGCAGCAAAGATGCTTGGCAAATAATGAAATGTTACTCAGTGGAGCTAAAAATTCTGAGAGCTCAATAAATCTGATGTAAATTTGAAATTTGACCTTTTGCTACTAAATTTATGTGTAGGAGAACTTAGATATTTTTGTTATTGAATGGAAGGCCTAAATTTCATATTTTTCGATTATATCAATAGAAATTAATTTACAAAATAGATCTCATAAAGTCATCCCTTGGAACTTTCCAATTCAAATTAATTTTCAATTGATTTCTGCTTTAAAAACATTTTAAAATCTCATCTGTATTAATTTTGAGGCCCTTACAGAAAAAATTATATTATTAATCTATTTACTTTTGTATTTGGGTAGAATAAATATTAACACATTGGAATTTCATTAGCATTTATAGACCATGCCTTGTGTCACTGAGGAGAAAAAAACACATCTTAGGACATCTTATTATTGATAATTGTTGGCATGAGTTACCTTTGAAGTTGACTATGTGATAGTAGTAATCATTATGAGCTTTTTAAGTAGATGCTTTAAACATTCAGTTTTTTCTTTCATCTGATCAAATAATAAATAGGAACAGGTAATTCAGTTCATTATAATCACCCTTACATTTGGACATATGTGTGTTTTTAAAATATAAAAAATTAATTTTTTTCTGATAAAAATGCAACATATTCTCATGTTCAAAGAACAGAAAATAGAATTAAAAGATTTTAAGTTTAAGTTACCTACAAACTAACCACCTAAAGATAGTTACTTTTAAGAATCTGTTACATAATTTCCCAGATTTATTTCTGTATATGGGTATGGGTGTGGGTTACCTTCTGTCCCCTAAAAAAAAGAAAAAAAAGTGGTCAAACTTCCAAAATATCTTAGAAGTTGGTTGTTTTAAGTTAATGTTATGTGTTGAATATTTCATACCATTAATAAAGAATTGTTACTGCCCTTAAAATGGTTACCTAGCTTCACACAATGTGAGGTGTCATAATTTATTTACCCAAATCCTTCCCAGTTGACATGTTAGTTGAGGTTGCTATTTTGATATCATAAATAATATGATGAAAAATATCCTCATACATCTTTGTACTTTTCCAATTATTTTTCTTTGCATAAATCACTAGAGGTGAAATTGCTGGGTCAAAGTGTATGTACATTTTTAATTTTTATGCATATTGCCTTCCAAAAAGGTCGAACAGATTTCCACACTGGTCAATAGGATATGATAGTGATTATTTTCACATACCCTCACCAATTAAAATGGGTTAAAGTGTCAATCAGGATAAATGGCATCTCTTTATTTAACTTGTCTTTTAATTATTTTTTTATTATTACTGATGATTGCAAGCATATTTATGTATGTACAGTGTAGGTTTACAAGACTTTAAAAAATAATGTTTATCTGCCATACATATGGCAAATTTTTCCCAGTTATTTCCTTCTCAATGTTTTTTTATAGTGATGTGTTGTTACTGTTTGTTGGAGTTTTACATTTTTATGAAATACGAGGTAAATTAACTAAGTTTTGAAGTTCTAATGAATGTGTTGACCATTACTTCCATAGAGTGAATTTTTTTCTTGTATTTATTACTATAACTTATATTAAAAACTCAAGAGGTCCTTCTGAAAACAACGTCCTGTATTTCCAGACACTACTTTCTAAAGCCAAGAATATGCTCACCTGTCCGGAAGCCAATTGCAGAAAAAATTATGTACTTTAGCTTCTCCATTATCTGCTCCCCAGGGCGGGGAACCTCTTTTACCCTCCAATTGTCCTTTTTCTCATCTTCCCATTTCCTAGACTTACATACAGGTACTGATTGGGCGTAGGTAGCTCCAACCCATGTATTTTCACAAGTATATTCTGTATTTGTTGTGACAGAGTTTTTTTTTTTTTTTAAATATTGTGCCAGTATCTACTGAGAAGTAATTGAGCCTTTGTTTCTAAGAATATTTTATGATATTCTGTCAAAATTTCCTTCCTTAAATAAAAGATAATTGAAGCAACTATAGTATTATTATATCTATACCCAAGCTTTTAATGATTTAAACTGAAAAACAGATAAGGCATTTCCTCTTAGATAAGAGAAGAGAGGTAAATGCTTTATTTTAAATTTATTAATAAAATTTTTTAAGAAAAAAATTCTTACTAAATGTAAACTTTAAAAGGAAGTATGTCAAGAAGTAGGGCAATTTTCCCAGAAAAGAAATTATTGATATCACATGAATAGTGCTGAAGAAAGAGTGAAATGAGACCATGTAGTTCTGATCAACAGTAGTCATGTAATTTAATTAGAATCACATAATTCTTATTTTTATGTTTTCTTTATTATACAGATGAGAAAATAGGCTCTTTCGGTTGAATCAGGCACAGTAAAGCATATATATACAGATCGTCAATCAAGTGTGAGCAGAGAATAAAAACTTTCTTATATATTCTAAGATTCGAAACACATACGCCGCACGCATTCTTCCTTAGAAGAATATCTTGTAGAGCATGTGCTCCGGGGAATAAAAGAGAACACCAATTAAGAGAAAAACATGAAGTATAAGACAGAAGGCCCAAGAGGAAAAACGGTGAAGGGCCGTCCTAAGATGACAAAGAGCAGCACCTCAGAGAGCAGCCCTGTCGAAGGGAGCAGAAGACGGATTGTGAGGGGGAATAAAGAAACTGAGAGGTTAGCTGATAAGGGTTTACGGATTGAAAAGTACTATGTGTCGAAGGGAACATGTGAGAAAAATTAATGCAAATATATGAACAATTCAACCTCTGAAGAAAATAAAGCAACCACTAACTTCCAGAAAATGCAGGTATATAAGAAAGGAAATTTAGTTGTATAAAGTACACTACTCGGTTCTTCAGTGAACATATTTTTACAGATAATAATAAGGAAAACTCTAACTGGTGGTTTAAATTAAGCAGCTTTATAATTACATGGGAAGACTGAAAAGGGGGAAAGTCAGGGTATAAGCATGGGTGATCAGAGTTATGATCTCACACATCATAACTGTTAACTAGAGAAATCTACAACTGGCAAGCCAAAAATAGCAGTGGAGCACAATATTTAGGAACTGAAATAGCAGAAGAAACATCTGGAAAGATTAGAAATATTTGCCTATGAGGCGCAGAAGTTGCAAAGAAGTAGGTCCGGGCATGACCCTTGCTCTTACAAAGATTTCTGTAGTGTCCAATTTTTTAAAAATCTAGGTACATGCTTCATGTTGACAAAAATAATTAATTTAAAATAGTTTTGCAAAAGAAAAGATTTCAAACATTACCTCAATACATAAAATATCGTTAAGTTTCCTGTTTCTAAAACTTTGAAGTTTATCCCCAGCATTAAGTGGCAGTACCTGTTCTCAATAAAGGATTACTCTAGAACCATTTTAATGGTAAATGCAAGTATGTATTTGTAAGAAGACATTCCATGGACATGAATAATTCATTAACACACATACTATTTTTAGGCAGAAAATTAATATTTTCTTGATTTTTTTTTTCTGTCAGCCTTTAAACTCCAATTTCCATTCTGGTAATTTGTTAGTTCGCACCCCCACCTCACCTCCCTGCATTATTTTAATCTTAAGGCAGTTTTGAAGATAATGTAATTTTAAGCCTCTAGAGAAACTAGCTATGGAAAACCTGGCATGACTTCAAAAAGATTTTGCACAGCACCCATATCACCAAACCAGTTTTGTTTTCTTTGGCACCAGCAACTATTATCTTTCCTATTTTGACTGTCTTTTTTTCTTTTACTTTTTAAACTGCATATATCAATGTCAGGGTACTCTCGCTTGCTCTATTAAGCCTTATGATAAGACATCTAAGAATTACAATTGTGTATAATCCTGGGAAGCATATCAACCAAGGAGTTTGTTCAGAAAGAGAAAACAATGTATTTGGACTTTAGCTCCATTACCTCTATTGTTGAAAAACTAAAAGTAAGTCATCTTATTTTCTTTCTATTTGTACTTTGTTTAAATATGTTAATATAAGAAACAACAGTTTTCTCTTGCAAGGTAACATTAAATCACATTTTGCAAAAATTGACAAAACAAGAGAAATTGGTATCATTCTTTGTAAAAAGAAACAAACAAAAGAGACCAGAGTGGCTTTTTGTGTGTGAAATGTAATAAAGCTTTGCTGATGACAGATGGAAATCAAAACATTAAAACCTTGAGCTTAATAAAAACAGCTGTGTTTCTGACAACTTTTTAAAAGTTTTCTAAACCAGTAATTGAAAGGTAGTGAATATAATTAAAAATCAACTGAAAATGAGTCAGAGTGTTAAAAAAAAAATAGGAGGTTGATCACATATAAAGGAGGTCATCTTAAATTTCTAATACTGTTACAGTCCGCTCAGCACAGCTACGCAGGTGATGGACAATAATGACCTCTTGTAGCCCATTACAGTCTTATGATTCTAAGGCAGTTGAGCACAGCTGAGCTGATGCAACAGCTACATATAATGAGCTGCTGACTTTTGTGATTATTGAATTTAATATTTTTCCTATACAAATAAGATTTATTGATTGATGCATCGAAGCATAGCAGTATGACTGCTTTATATTAAACTAAATCACACAATATTCACTGTAGAAAATGGCCAGCAATATTAACTTAAATCTATCATTAATCACACTTAATACTGACTTTTTTAATGGAGGTATTGGGAATTGAACCTGGGACCTCATGCATGCTAGGCATGCACTCTACCATTGAGCTAGTACCCTCCCTTCTTCAATACCAACTACATGATTGTCTCTAGGAATATTTAGGATTACTTTCTTCACAGAAACCAAAGTACAAAATTTCTCCCAATATGAGTCTTGAGCTTAACAATTTTTAAATAGCTGTGACTTCAAGCATCATCTTGTTATTTTAAGCTAATGAAAATTAAATATTTTATTAAAATAAACTACGTGTTATTCAAGGCTTTCAAAAATAAATATAGATTCAATTCTGACTTCTGTGTGATTAATCAACTTGCATTTTGATTCTTGATCCACTTCTTTGTTCGAGTTTCTAAACACCAAATGTTTACTAAATATTTTGATACATAATGACCTTATCAAAATTATTATAATTACTTTTGGATATAGCCTTTCTGTTCTCTATCCTGATTTGTAGCACTACTCTAGAATCTATTAACCTACTCTTTAAGTATTTCAAGAGTGTCTTTGCCCTCAAAATCTCCATGTTCTTATCTATTCTGCTGATCACTGCTGTAATTATCTTCTTAAAGAACAGATCTGATTATGCCATCATGACGGTAAATTTTATGTGTTGACATGACTGGTCTACAGTGCCCAGATATTTGATTAAAAATTATTCTGGATATTTCTGTAAAGGTGGTTTTGTGTTTTTTGAGGGTTTTTTTTTTTTTTTTTGGATGATATTAACATTTTAATCACTGGACTTTGAGTAAAGAAAGTTATCCTCCATAATATAGGTGGGCCTCATCTTGTTAGCTGAAGGACTTAATAGAACATTTGATAGATTAGCATTTGACATTTAAACCATAAAATATTTATGTGTATATATTTAAGAAATATATGTATGAAATATATTTTAACACGATTCTCTGAATATATTTTGTGCTTCTAACTTCCATGCATTGCTAAAGGAAGACCTGACTCCATTTAGCCCCTCCCCACTCCATCCTAGAAGGTAAAACACAAATCTATTTTTCAAGGCCAAACTGAAATGCTATGTGTTCTAGTTTTAAGATTAAGTCTGTCTAAAAAACTGTGTGCTTGAAACTGTACTTCTGTTTTAAAGATGGAGCACCAAGCTTTCCCAAGAAAGCCCACAGAAAACATTGAGGGGTTTCACGAATATGTAATTGAATTCAAAACAGAACTCAGAACAGGAAAGGGAGCCATCTGTGAATCAGAGGCAGGTTTAGAAAAAGAAGCAGACAAGAAATGATAGTTCCCGCCGCCCCGGAAAGCCTGACCTTCACCCTCAACGGCCCCACTAGATGCTTTGCTGCTCTTGCTTCCACCCAGGGGCCAAGGTAACCAGGCCTGGAAGGCTCACAGACACAGTCCCAGAAGAAGATGGGACCATTGTGATGCAGAACATGACCCACAACTTGGAAAAAAAAAATGAGCCTTAAAAATAAACACAAAAAAATCGACAAAGAGAAAATGCAACTCCAGGAAATGATAAATAGAGAAATCAAAGAATAGCTTCAGAATAGAAATGTGTGGGAGTCTCAGACACAGTGAAGGCTCTTGCACCGATGGGGAAGAAGGCAAGAAGAGACTATGACAAATACATGTTATTTTTAGACCCAGGAAAGGAAAAATATCATTTCTATTGAAAAATACTGCACACAAAACACAAATGAGGAGGCTGGAAGACCAATCTGAAGAATTATCCTATTGAAGAAAAATAAAATGTAAACTGCAATTAAATTATCCCACTTAAAAATGTTTAAGAAAAAAAAAAGCTGAGAGGTGAAAAACAGCTTGAAAAGTTCTGGGATTTATTTAACATGAGATTTAGTAAGAAGAAATAGAGTCGATAGAGAAAAGCAATGGCTGAAAATAACAGCTGTTACTTTGTCAGGATTGAAGAAGAAAAGTAATCTTCAGATTCACTACTTAGAACCATGCTTAGCATTAGGGCTGGAGAGACATAGACGCCAGACTCCATCGAGCATCGTCCCTTTAGATGGGGAGGCTGCATGTGAACGGCAGACCTGCACAGAGTATTAATCCTGTATATTGTCATCTACTACAGCCTCCACCTCCAGATTCTCTTCTCACTTTTACTACATGTATGTAAAAATCTACAGTATGTAAAGTCTACACTCCAGATCCAACCCACTTTCCTTTGCTTATCTCATGATTATCTTTATGGCTAAAAAATTTTATTTTATTTTTTAGATTTCTCAATAATTGCTTGTAAGCAATCAATAAATAATGAATGAAGGAAAATACCAGACAGGTAGTAAATATAACACTTGGTGAGCCTATTAAAGAAAATAGAAGGCATTTTAGATATAAAATGACTATGTGGGTGAAGAGAAGACTTCAGTGTTCCAACAGTAGAAATCCCATTGGCTTGCCTCACATTCTAAATTATATGTAAAGGTTCTACATTGAACCAATAATGAAGTAACTAGATGTAGATGATTATAATAATGTAATTTGTCATGAAATACTGAAAATTATACCTATTCAGATGTTCCAAAATATACAAATATTTCTGGGATATTATAGAATTAAATGAGTTTAATTGCTTATGCCCTAAGCATTTCTCTTTGTTTTCTCTGTATTTATTCTATGTTTATGCACAGCAATTTGCTTATCTAAATTTCATTATAGAATGATACAATACGAAGGCTGAAAGAGTCTTTGAAAGGATTTTGACCACCCGTTCGTCTACACATTACAGGAAGTAGACTTAGGTTATCCTTTTGTTAACTGCCTTGCTTATGTTTTGTGAATAACAGAGGAACCGGCAGTTGGGTAGGACTAGGTATCCTAATACGATAGACTCCAAATTCTTGTACAGCTAAGAGATGGGTGGCATAAAACAGATGCATCGTTTTTCTCTCTCCCTGTTTATATTTTTTAAGGCTCTAAGAGTGGGAAAGAAGAGATATTCTTTCAAGGTAATATTCAGATTCTCTACCAATGGAGTAAATACTATACGTGGCCTTCTAACTGTCATGGCATGCTATTCTAAGACTAAACATGAATGTAAAAAACTGGAGGGCACTGGAATGCTCTTATATTCTTTCATGCATTCTTTCCCATATTAGGGTGTACTATGTCTATGGCATAGGGTTGTAAACATGAATGGAATAACTCTGCTATCTTTATATCTACAGTGTGAAACAGATTTGGACATATACATGTATGTGAATATGTATATTGGAGTTGCAAAGGGAGATCTCATAGGAATATGACTAAAGTGTTGTAACAAATAGAGTTTGGAATTAGTCAGGTCTTCACAGTGCGTATAATTGATAGAAGGTTCATCAGCTGGAAAGAGAGGAGTAAAAGTAAATGTTGCAATCTAGCCTGAAGAATTTGTATGTAAAAAGTGCAGAGGCAAGAAAGATAATAGGAGTTCCAAAAATTGCAAGTGTTTACTATATCTAGAGAGCAAAATTTTATGCGATTGTGACCTGATTGGTCTGTGACCAAGTCAGTTTAGACTTTGTATGTCAGGGGATTGATTTTATTTTAGAGACATAGTGAAAACTATATACATAGTCAAGCAGCAAGATCATCTAGTGTATCTTTTAATAAAATCAATATGATTGCAGTATTGAGACATAGTTTTCAATTATATTTTGTATAAGAATTTTTTTCACATTAGAGTATATTGTGATAATGTGGCAGTGTCTCAGTGTTAAGATCTCATTTCATTTGTGCTCTACACAGCAATTTGACACAACATTGTAAAATGACTGTAACTCAATAAAAAAATGTTTAAAAAAAATCTCATTTCATGAAGGATGGGTTGAAGTCACCTAATGTGGAAGGCATGAATCCATTTAAAGCAGTGATTCTCAATCTTTAATATGCATGTGGGTCACCTGGGCATCGAGTTAAATGCAAATCGTGATTCTTTAGGTCTGGGGAAGAGTCAGAGATTCTGCATTTCTCACAAGCTTTAGCAAAAAATACTGATTAGGAGTATATTGCTCTTTATACATCCAAGTTTAAAAGTCTAATCCCCATTTATAGTCACTTTTCTCCAATTCTAGAGAGAATTTTTGGTATTTTTTCAGGCTAAGAATGTAGTAAATATCCTGTATATGTTAAAAAAAAAAAAAAAGCCAAAGCTGAATCCTATAGAATCATATTTAACACTGCTACCAATTTTATGTAAATCTCAGAACTTTCAAGTAATTTGTGCCAGAACTTTTTTCAGAGTGATGACCTAGAATTCAAATACATAAATGTGTGCTCCTGAGAGAAATTTTGAGTGGTTTTAGAGTTCAGAATGCTTAGAATATTTTTTTAATCTGTATGCATTTTACTTTCGTACCTGTATTGTATAGTTTTAATGAGAATTTCAGGATAATCTTTCTAAATCCCTAGTATCTTTCTTACTTTTATCTCTTGAGATGAGCCAAAAGGAACATCTAACTATTCCTATTTACATTGATATGTAAATTCGGTCATACATATTTTATAGAGACATGTAAATGACTCAGCTGAAGCAGATTCATCTGTTTATCCCTTGGATAGATGTGTGTACCCCTCTTAAAAGCACAACAATTGCAGGCACCTGCTTAGCATAAGCAGCTTATTAAAATGCAGTAAGAAGGAGAATGCCTTTGTGAACAATTTTCTTATAGTATTAATAATCCTGATGGAAAAACAATACAACTCAGATATGGACCTTTTCACCAGTCAACTGTCTAGACTTTTCCAGTGTGAATTAATACAAAGGGCTTAATGGTTTCAGGGAGGTTAATGCCCAATGAAACGGTTCACATTACTAGAAAAGGCAAAAAGGGAAGTAGAATGAAAGATTTCTCTTTGACTTGAAAAGAAAATCCATGGAAAACAATATAGAATTCTCAGTTGGGAACTACTTGTATGTTGCCAATGAATAATATAATTTTTTTAAAAACTGAAATGAATCTTTCTCTTTTTTATTATAAGACTTTTTCAGATTTATCTCACTGGATTCTGATCAGAAAAGAATTAGAAGAACTAAATAAAAAACTGATTTCTAAGTAAAGTCAGATCTTATTTTCTGTACTGACAGTTTAAGAGTGACAGTGTTCAAAAGCTGAGACTATCAAAATAATATGATGACAAGAGTGATCACGGACTTTTCTGTATATCTTTAAATAATGTTTGCTTAAGAAATGTAGTATTGATGTTTATTTTACGTTGGAAATTAGTAACACTGACCACTAAAATCGAGAGTTTTGTTAGTTATATTTTAATTATAATATCAATTAGTAATATATTTTCCTGTTAGCACATGTATAAACAGTAGAATGAAGGAGCATCAAAAAGAGTTTCAGTCCAGAAGTCTGCTTCTGTTTATAGCAAATTTAGAATAGGTCAGATGGAGTTTTGTTTTGATACCTGTATGTTTATACGGGCATTAAAATCAGGAAACGTCAGACTTGATTTCCTTGTCATCTTCTGTCTCAGTGGACTGCCTCCTCTGTGGAACATGTTTGTATCAGAAAAAAATGTGAAAGGCTCTGAAATTAGTAAATGATTACTGGGTATCTTCTCCATGGAATGCTAGGGGTTCTAGGGGACACTTGGGGTGCTCTACAGGGGTGTATGCCTTTCATTGTCTTTACTGGTCTGTTACACAGCTCTTTTTAGGCGGGCATTAACTTGGAAGGCTCATGGTGATGCAAGTTCTTCCTGTTTACAGAGAAGATAATTAATTATGTCTGGTGAAGATGCAATTGATTTCCCCTATCCCAACTCACCAGGGTGGAAGAGATCATTCCAAACATCACATTTTATTTTCTTTTTGATATTGAGCAGTTTTGCATATCTTAGCAAATTTATTTTAGTATGCCCAATCATCGATACATGTCTATTCCTTGGAAACTTTTGATTCCATAACTAGTTTTAGCATCTTACTGGTTGACATATCAATTACTGAGTAAAAAAATGACACATGGTTATTTCATATGCGTGTGTGAGTCATGGTTTTACCTTGACTGCTTGTTGCTATGATAGAACATTTTTTCTCCTTACATATATGTTATTGCCCAAATGTTTAGAGTGTGGAGGTCTGGATGAGAATATACCATACATTATTTCCTCCTTGTGTATTTTCGAGTTCCCATGAGAATTTCATTCAAGTGAAGAAAATTAAGAAAATCATTGAATTATTAAGTAGAATATTTCTTCAACAAGATATATAGGACAGTCAATTTGGCAAATTGCAACAATCTCACTTTTCCACACTACCCATCAAATGCTACATCTGTTCTGTTTTTGTTCAGAAAATTCTATGTCAATCTTTGCTTTTTAATTATATGCCAGCATTTTGACATTTATCATGGCACATAATTATTTATTTATTCTGTGTGATAAATAGCCCCCTCCCATTTTAAAATATGCTATATGCTTTTTTAGTTTTCTTTTCAATTAACAGGAATCATAATATGCTTCATTTATATAAAGTATTTAGAAGATTTAATATATGACTCAGGAAGAATCACAAACAAAGAATCAGAATCACAAACCAGATGCAGAGCTTTGCCAGAATTGGTTACGTTTTTAATGCTGATGTCACGATGCAATAGAGAGGGATAAACCTATAGACTGGACTAGAAGGAGGCTAACTTTCATGCAAAGACCTTGAGAAAGTAAAAAGGAATGGGGTCTAGAGCATGGGGAGGGGTTGGATTTGGATAGGAACCTGAATACCATATTTAATGACCCAAATGGAAAAAAGACAATATAGATTGGTAAATATGATAGTTAGTCCTTAAATAATTGCATCTATTTCTCTCTGCAGTATGAGGTAAGATCATCAGATTAACCTGAGTCTCCATTATTTTGGTTTTAGAAATGAGATGTTACAAGCAAAGGGAACAATGTGGACAGGTAGAAATACAGACCAACTTTTTCAGGAAACTAACAGCAGTCCAGTGTGACTAAATAGCTAAAAATGTGTATTAGGAATGTGAAAAAGGAGTAAATAATGATATCCCTAGAGTCAAATGACAAAGGTCTTAAATGATGTTTCTTGATTAGGAACTTATTTGTAGGGAGTGAAGGATTGTTAAACTTTTGAATTAGCTCGGTGACATCATGTTTAAAAATGTTTAAAGCAACAGTCATCTTTTATTTTATATATGGGGAAAGTGAAAAAAAAATGCTAAAAACTAAATAAACAAGAATGTGCAAGGCTATTTATAGAGAGTTATAAAGTTGTTTTTGTTTTTCTTTTACAAAGTCTTCTTTATTTATCACTAGCAGGCTTCTCTGAGTCATAGCTTAAAAAAAATCACGAGTCAGGATTCGTGGTTTGCTCTCAAGGATTGATTTGCTGTATTGATGTGTAACAAACAAACAACAAAATGTTTCTCTGTAAATGTATAGGTAATTCACTGGAGTTATTTTATTAAAGCACTTATGAAATGCCTTCTTATATATGCCAATTCAAGTGTTCTAAGACCAGTTCTTTGAAATGATTTTTGAAGTGTCTGCTCTTTCATATCCCTGAGGTCACTTTTTACTGGCCTTGGTGAGAGCCTCGTAAGAGCCCACAGTTGTGAGAGGATGTGACTGTCGGCCTTGCTCACATACAGAAACTTGAAGACATTAAAATGGAATTTATAAATTAATCAGGTTTATTAGAAAATCATGTTTATAACCAGCTTAAACATTTAAGATTAAGGCTTCAGTAAAATGTGGTATTTACATTATTAACTTCTTATAAGAGGTTTTTCTAGTACATTTTTGATCTCTCAAGATATATTAGGGAAAAAAAGTCATGTTAAAGATAAATAGAAATAAGAATTGAACTCTATATTTTTGTAAGGATTTGAAGTAAAAAAATACTATAGGGAAGATACATACAGTCAACAAAACTAAATGCCAGTTGATTTATCTTATCCATCAACAAGAATAATACCAAGAACAAAGTTTAAGAGATGGTGCTAGCAATTTCTTAGCTTATTGCTGGAAGATGACAAAGGAAGGGAAGGGTGGGGTTTAGTGGGCACCTGCTGCAGGAGGTTGGGGCACCTATTCACCAGGTCCTGCCCTCTATTCCTTGAGGGGGGGGTACATGGAAGAATTAACTCTTCTTTCTATTATTAGAAATGTTTTTTCCCTAATTTCCTTCTTCTTTCATATAAACTTAACAATGTGAATGGAGCAACTAGTCTTTTTTCCTTTAAGTGTATGCATTGTTAGATTTCTACTTCCCAAAATACTGACTAGCCCTAGTCTTTTGTATCTTTTACATCTATTTGAAAAGCCTTTTCTTGCTTCAAAATCAGTATTACATTTTAGAGGAATTTTTTCAAAGTATATCTTTTTACAATACCATTTAATAAAAATGACTATGCTATAGAGACAAAAACCAAAGAAAAACAAGAAGGAAAACAGAAGAGACACTCGTAGGATGAAAAACGAGTAGTGGAAATCACTAAGCCACTCACCTATCCTTCAAAGTTGATGTGGCAGCCGGAGAAGTTGCAACACAGGCTGACTCACTTCGCTGAAAAGAGAACGCATCTACCCGTTATCAAGGACAGAACTTTAATTTCCTTAGTTTCAATAATTCACCATTGTGAAAACTAAATATATTCCTTAGTATTACATTAAAAAATAATGAAGAAAAATGAGTATAGTTTTAAAAGCTTTTTTAATCTGGTTTCCATGCTTATTCCATTACTGCGTTCCAGTAAGTAGGCTTGAATATCTCATCTTCTATGACTATTTTTTTAATATAGAAACAGAAAAATAGATTTTATTATAGATCATCCTCCAGAGAATGTTGCTTTTGATTGAGTTTTCTCTTTTTGGTATTGCTAGACAAAAGGATGATAGCAGTTAGAGGAATGTGGGCTAATCTAACTAAAATATATATATATTTTTTTTAATTATATCATTTCTTTATGTTTTACTTTTATCTATGATAGAAAATCTTAGCATAATAGCCAAAGTGCCAAAGCATTGGTACTTTGTGTTAACTGACTATATAATTCCTGAGTTGTAACTGTAAGTTTGATTGAAAAGCCCAATTTTTAAAACATACAAGATGACGTTAGGCCATATTATCCAGAAACTGCCCAGAAATCATATCATCTGTTTCTGAATATCTTATTAAATTGTTATATGAAGTTGTACAATCTTAAGAAATAACATATTTTTGTCTTGCTCTATTAATTCTGAAAAGAAATCTGAGGGTACTGGGAAGACTGTAGAAAGAAGATTATTGGCCCAAATGCATGCACTGTCTTACTGGGGCCCCTGAAAACCCCACATAACTACTCTATCAAATAGGAACAGACCACAAGATCAACATAGTTAATTCATCAAAGAAAAAATTTGAGAAGTGTGCTCTTTATTATTAAAAACAAACAAAAGCAAGAGTTATAGCAAGAAACTGAGATGAGTAAAACTATAGGACTGATATCTACTTCTGTAGAATGTTTTGGGGAGATTGAAATAGGGAGACAAATGAAAAAAGTTCCTGTAGTATCATTTTACCTTAAATTCACAATCAAACACAACTGGTTACTGCTACCTATGTGTTATTTGTAAATATGAATTGCAAAATAGGTATGCTTCCTCTGAATGACAGTTTTGTTTACATCCTATCTGTGGACATTTAAATAATCTACTAGTTCCCAGATAAGTAAAAAATTAACTTCTTGTAGGAAGCACAATTAAGGAATGTGAAATATTAATGATGGTAAAATAAAAATTATAGCAATTTAAATTGATCCTACACGCTGTACTACCTAATATCAATTGGGACAGTCTTCATATTGGCATTGAGTTTCAGGGTGAGGGAGCTCAATAAATATGGGCCAGAAACTAGGTTAGTTATCTAAGATACAGCAGAGTACAAGTCCAAGATACAACATTGTGCTGTTAACAAACAACTAAGAGTGTCATCTGAGATAATAATTCTATTCTCGGGGAATTAGAATCTATTGGGACAGAAAACTATTAACCTTCCTACTAATAAATGTATACTTTTAACCTTAGAACAGTAATCAAATGTAGTTCTTTAGAAATCGTAGTATGCACACAAATCTCCATGAAACTTATTAACACATAAATTCTGTCAGTAGGGCCTAAGTAAGACCCCAAATTCTTCATTTTTATCCAGGTCTTTGATAATGCTGATGCTGGCAGTCCAGCAAAGTTCTCCAGAGAAACAAAACTAATAGAATAGAATAGAATAGAATAGATAGATAGATAGATAGATAGATAGATAGATAGATAGATTAGAATTTATGGAAATGGTTCATGCAGTTGTAGGGGCTGTCAAGTCTGAAATTAATAGTGTAGGCTGAAAACTCCAGCAGGAGTCGATGTTGCAATCTGGAGTCCAAAGGCAGTCTGGAGGCAGAATTTCTTCCTCTGTGGAGGACCTCGATCTTTTCTTTTATGGCCTTCAACTGACTGAATGAGACCCACTCACACTATGGAGGGTTATTGACTAGACACAAAGTCTATTGATTTAAATGTTAGTCACATCAAAAAAAAAAAAAAAATACCTTCACAGCAGCATCTACATTTGTGCTTGACCAAACGAATGGGTGCCATGGCTTGACTAAGTAGACACATGAAACTGACCTTCCCAAATACCAAGGTTTTAAAGCAGAGATGGGCAAACTATGGTCTCTGGGCCAAATCTGGCCAGCCTCTTGTCTCTTTCTATATCTCCCACAAGTTAAGCACAATTTTTACATTTTAAAAGTGGATGTGAAACCCAAACAAGAATAGTATTTCATGTCACATGAAATAACGTGAAGTTCAAATGTTGGTGTTACTAAATAAAGTTACATTGGAACACAGCCAAATGCATTTGTTTACATATTGTGGACACAGTTGAGCAGTTGTGACAGAGATGGTACAATCCACAAAGCACAAAGGGTATCTCATCCTTTACAGAAAAAAACTGGTTGACTCCTGCTTTAAAGGAAAGAACATGGTTTTATGTGAGTAGCTTAGAGATGAGAATACAGAGGTGAGGAGAGATGATAATGGAGAGCAGTGTCTCTCAAGCTGTAGTGTGCATCAGGATAATTTGGATCACTTGTTAAAATACAGATTTCTGCCCTCCACTCTGAGTTTACAACTCAGCACGTCTGGGGTGGGACACCAGAATTTGTTTATCTAACGAGTTCCAAGTTGATGCCGATGCTGCTGTTCTGGAGAGCATACTTTGAGATCACAAAGATCTAGAATCGATTTGAGTAATGTCAGCAATTCTTAAATGGATAGAAAAGAATGATCCTGTAAAGGAGTCAGGAAATAACTGAAAGAAGTAGGAGAAAAACCAACATCACGTAAAAGACACACTTTTAAAAGGGAGGGAATATTCCAAGGTGTTAATAGTGCTAAACAATCATAAACTGGTGATTAAAAATATGATAGCCTTCGGATTTAAGGAAAGGAAGTCTCCATTTATCTCTTTTAGTGAGGCCTGTCCTTGGTATATCATGAGGATTCGATGTCTCTGTGTCTAATTACTTGAAGTTGAATGCAAGAAAGCTGAAGTTAATAAGTGATACATGCAAAATGAAGATTTTTTCATTAGGTTACTCAGTTATATTTGAGATGGATATATATTATCTCATTACATGACAAAATAAACGTATACTATTATAAGAGGTGAAACAACTTATTTGTTAGAGTTACTATTGCACATAGCAAGAGCTTTGTAAAATTGAGCCAAAATAAACATAACTTATGTTAAATCTGACCTAAACTTTTGCTTAGTGTATGGTATTTTAATTATCTTTGAAAATAAATAAATAAATAAGCAATAAAAAAAACAAATAAAAAATTAAAATACAGAGCCATATTTAAAGCTTAAATAAAAGTGATGTGCTTCTAAGATCCTCATAAATGAATTACTCTCAAGAAAATGCTTTACTGAGTTGCTTGCTTTTCTTTTCTAATGGTGTGTTTGAATGAAAAAAAATATATACATATTTTCAACAATCCAAGAAAAAAGATAGCTTTCCCTTTTACATCTTGATTCCTTTGTTTTTCAGCCATGTAAAATAAACATCCCATTATAGAAATAAATGGTCAGCTTCCCTTTTGTGAATACATTTTAGTTATAAAATATGAAAGAGACAAGCAGTCTTTACTGAAAAATAAAATCATCATAATTTTACTGGAATATTTTACCAAGTTTTCCCTCTTTCAACATTATCTCAAAGTGACAAAATTCCCTAAATCACAACCAAAACTTTATGCCTCAAATACACTAGAAGTCATATCCAAAAGTACATCTTATAATGCATTTTTATTTTCCTTCTACTTGGAAGTTTTCCATGAGTTTAGAGATTGAAGGGCCAGACAAACATGCAAGTCCACTGGTAAGGCATGACAGTGAAGAAGTCCACTGAAGTGAAAGACCCCAAAGAATTTTCATTTTCTTATTTTTTAATATATTTTTTTCTTCTATGTGGTTGTTTGGACAGATAGCTGTGTGTACCAAGAATTATTAAATTCTTACAAACTATGCCTGGAGTCTATTGGAATTTTTTGCTATTTTGTCAATTTTAAAACAAAATTGGGCTCTGAATCATTGAAGATAAGGCAATGGACTAAATTTTACTTCTTCAAATTTTTAATGAGTTTTCCATCTTCCAATTTAATCACCTTAAAGGTCTTAAAAATGAGAATAATATTAACTTCTTAGGTATGAATGTAATTACGGTCTATGAGTAATAGACCAACAGACTGAACTTTGCCATTTGGGGAAGTTTTCTTTTTCTTTTTCTTTTTTTACCATTAAGATAATATATTGAATTGAGTAATTATTTCATAATAACTTTATAGTAGTTGTGAAGATTTTGAAGAAATATTTATTCCATGTGATATAATTAAAACTCCCAAAATTGTTTTCTTAAAAAAAAAAGGAAAATAAATGGGAAGATACCAGAGACAGCAGCTGTAAGTGTGACACTCACTC
This sequence comes from Camelus ferus, assembly GCF_009834535.1. NCBI lineage: Eukaryota > Metazoa > Chordata > Mammalia > Artiodactyla > Camelidae > Camelus > Camelus ferus. Next base: position 56,392,672 of record NC_045697.1, on the reverse strand, counting down.
CTGCGCCAGCTATTTTGTATAGTTATTTGGTCCTTTTCGGAAACTGAACCAAGTAAAGGGAAAGGTTATAGGAAGAGAAAACAAGTCACCATGTAAACAAACAAAATAAGCTGTGGGAAAAAATAAAATAAAATAAGAGCAAGCAGGATTGGGTCTCATAAGGAGTGAGTAAAAAGATGGGTTTGGGAACCAGACCAAAGAGATCCAAATACTGGCTCTACCACTATGTGATTTGGGGCAAGTTGTTTAACTTCTCTGTGCTTTTCTTCATATACGAAAAGTAACTGATTCAAACGGTTGTCATGAAATCTAACATGAGGGCTTAATATAAGCACCTAATAATCACCACAATATATTTTATTTTTACTATTACTCTCTAAGGATTTAAAAAGCAGAATTAATGATAGAAAATGACTATCATACGTCCAGCTTAAGCATCTCTTACTTTGGATCGGTAACATTAAAATTTACAATAATAATGGTATTTCCTTCGAAAGCTTTATAATTAGAATAATATCAACATTTAAGACTGTCTGGAAGAAACCTCTCCAAACACCCCTACTTAAACTAATTTCTGTTTCCACTTGAAACAAAAAAAGTATAAATACATGTCATTACAAGCTATAGTAACCAACTATAGTGTAAATGTCCAAAGTCCTATAAAATGTATTCAGTTTTACTCACAAAAGATGAGCTTCATATGCTACAAGGAAGAGAGAATGCATTTGTCATCAAGCCATGCAGACAACTCTCCTAGTGCTTAGTTCTTTGTCTTTCCTCTGCTCTTTGTAGCTCATCCTAGTTTAATTTCTCTGACTTGCATTTCTTGTTATTATCACCCAACATCTGGATTTCTTCCCTGTACAATAGGCAGAGACTAGAACTGTCTATTTTGCAAACATAATTATGAGGAAGCTCTTCATTATAGCAACATTTCCATTTCAGATTCCTTTTATAACATTTGTTATATTATCATCTCTGTGTGTGGGGAGAGGTAGATATAACGAAATCACAAGTTTTTCTTTTCACAAGTTTAGGCCCTTGGTATGGCATGGCAATATAGAATTGACTAGAATCATATTTTTTTCTAATGTAAAACTTAGATTACTTTTATTTTTTTAAATATGTAGGAATCATTGAAAAAGTTATTCACATTTTACTACATAACATTTCTTTCCAAAAATATTTCTTTATAAAAGCACAGAATGATGAAAAACACTATGCTCTTTGGTTTGTATTATTAAGGTCAAGTAGCTTATCAGTAAAGGAATAGTTCTAGTCTAGCAAAGTGAGGTTTGACAAACTTCATATAAGCAATTATTCTCCACTGACTTTTACTCTAAAAGCCAAAGGATATTTTATTATTAAAAAGTGTTTCCTAGATGAAATACACTTACAAGGCAGCAAGTTTTCCAAAATAATATAAAGAAGACAATAACTTTCAAATAATAAAACAATTTCAAGGCAAAGGCAATAACTGTCTGATAAAATATTAACCATGTAATACTGAACACATTCAAACTATTAACAGCTTTGAACTATTATAAAAAGTGATCAGATAAAACAATATATATATATAGTATGGTACACAAACTTTCGTTTTTGCTCCATGCATGATAGTTTTAATATGTAAGCAACTGCAATGTGAACAATGCTTTTTTTCCCCAGTTTTACAAAATACTGTTATAAAAATAAGCCAGAGTATTTTTATGGTTACTTGTTTTTAAAAACACAAATAAAAAACACCAAACATGAGACAATTTAATATTACCTTTTCCAGTCAACATTACATGCTAATAATTACGTACAGGAGAGAAAGGAGACAAGAGAGGGAGGCGGAGTGAGAAAGAGACAGAGGCTGTAGAGCAGAGAGGCGAAGGGGAAGAGAATGGAGAGAAGCTACAAATAGCTAACGCTACAGAGAAAAAGAACGTGAAGAAATGATGTGAATATTAAGCATCCTGTTGCAAACCCAGGGAGCTACAGAATAAATGATTAAAAGGTGTTGCTTTATTTGACTATGCACTGATTGCCCAAGTAGATTTTGCTGGATTTTAGTCAGATCTGGAGGAGCATTATAGAGTTAGGGACATGATTATTCTCATAGAGGGAGGCCAGAAAAACAAAGCTGTTTCAGATCTTTATATTCTATAAATATCTTTTCTCTCTCTTTTCTCCACCCCCCCCCTCCAATTCTCTTTCTTCCTATAGTGGGCATGTGACTGCGTTCTTAACTTCTGACTGAATTTCTGGAAACCGTTGATTCTAATAGAAAAGTCTGTTTCGTTTGCTGACAGACATGAATATCCAAAACAACACAGATCAATTTTTATCACTGAGCTAATCATGTACTTGAAGTATTGAGTAATGGAAAGAGCATTTATCTCAGTACATCAGTGGATGATGATGAAACAGATTTTAGCCTTGTGTCCATTATCATTTTTGTTGCAATAAAAGCATTTAAAAGTATGTTGATAGCATTTATCAGATCAGATTAATTCAAAATTCCTTACACCTCCCACGTTATTCATTTTTTTCTTAGATCTAGGATGGACTTGCAAATAATTTCATCACCATTATTCTGACAGTTTATGGGAAATAATTTTCCCCAACCAAGTTTATTTCTCCAGAAGCATTTATTTTCCTCAGACAAAATAAATGTTCTAAAGGAGACTTCTATGTAGTTAAACTACACTGACTTATTTCCCTGGGTTTACCCTAATGATGACACTTACCTCTTAAAATGGTTGAGTCCCAGAGCCATTCATTCAGCAAGTTTTCACAGAGCAGCTGGGTTTTCCTTTAGGCACAGCACCTGAGATGCAATGTTAAGATCAAATATCATTTGGGACCCTCTGGACATTACGATTCAGTCATACTGGTGGATAAATAAGTACAGGATTACAGTAAAGTCTGACAAATGTGGTAAATACTGTCATTCCTCTTACCTAATTGCCTCGTCATACATTAATAAAGATTTGGTGTCTCATTTTTGTGTGTTATTCAACACCATCTAAATCATCTTTCTCCTTCCCAAATGATGTCTTATTAATCAAGTTGTTCTCTCATTGAACACTTGTGTGTCAGGTATTTACCTAGATATTGAGATAATAGCAATAAGCAAAGCAGATACAATCTTTGTTTGTTTGGGAATTTACATCCTAGTAGTTGAAACAGACAATAGACACACAAAAAAACCACATACATGAATTAAAGTAGTAATGAACTCTGTGTTGGTAAATAAAGTAGGGTAATACTATAGTCATGTGGAGTGAGGCGAGAAGATGTTTGAGCAGAAACCTGATGAAGGAGAACTATGGAATATCTGTGGGGAAAAGTAGTCCAAGAAGAGGGAATAGAGAGCAGTGAGGGGAACTTGGCACCCTTGAGCTACTGCAGGAGGACCAGGCCGATATGACGAGAATCACGTGAAGGAGATAAAAAACGAAACACACACACAAAGATAGGAGATAGAATCAGAGAACTAGGACATACTCTAATCAGAGTTCTGTCAGACATATTTAAAAGTTGGATTTTGGAACAGAAAGCTAGAGTTTGAACAGTAGGCTAACGGGATGCAATTTAACCTTTCAAAAAACAGTTCAGATCACTTTATGAAGAATTTACTTAGGGGAGTAAGAACAGAAGCAAGAAGGTCAGTTAGGTGGTGTCTTGTGCAATAGAAAGGGACGTGATGAGAAATGGTCAAATTTGGAATATATTTTGGATGTGGAGCAAGAAGAGAGAAGCAGGCTTTGGTGCACAAAGGATCAAAGTTCTGTTTTAGAATTTAGAACTTAGTCAAAATGATAATGCCTTTTAGTCATCTAAATAGAGCTGTCAGGAAGACAGCTGAATATGTCTGTAACTGAAAGAGTGTAGGCAAATGCTTTGGAGCTGGTGGCACAGGTGATGCAGAAATTATTTACAGTTAGGAAACTGGGTGTGGATTGAGTTTAGATTGGGCATGGATAAAAAGTACAAAAGGAACCCTGGATACTTTAAGAACTATGAGTCTGCTCTGGAGGCTAAGGGAACAAGTGTTTCAGGAAAAAGATTTTAATATTTCAGAAGTTGAGTAAGAGGACGACTAAAAGTGACTATTGCATTTGTCAATATGGACGTCAATACTATTCATGAACTTGACAGAATAAGCATGATTGGAGTGGGTGAAGGAAAGCTTGTCAATTGGTAAAATGCAACACTTATTGCAGAAAATCATTGTAAAAATTTTTGCTACATAATGAAGAATAAGAATTGGAGCAGTAACTGGAGAGAGCTGAAAGATCGAAGGCCATTTATGGAGAATGTTACTGTATGTTTGTATCCTTATGAAAATGACATAATAGAGTGATAGCATTGTTGTAGAGACAGGAGTTTATCTTTGGGGAAAAAGATTCTTAACTGGGTGAGGGAATGAGAGTGAATCAACTGGACGAAGGCAATAAGATTGCTAGGCAATGCTATGAACCCACTTGAACTTTGTGATACTAAATATGAAGTGATTCCATTGACAGTGGCCCAATTTTCCTCACTCAGTTTCTACAGGCAATAGAAGACACAGAGTAAAATTAAATGGGTTGCAGTTTTGCCAAATGAGTAAGATAGAGGGAGTTGGGGCAAATAATTTCAGGGTGTTTATAAGCGTGATTATATGATTATAGTGATGGATTATTGCATCTAAGTTGGAAAAGAAAATTTTGAGATGTTAATTGGAATTGAAAATGAGACCGTTAAAGAATGATAAATTAAAAATTTCTAATGATGACAGTGGGTAGGGAGACTGAGCTGGAAATAATAGAGATGATGGCCAGAGAAGAGACTGATTTGATAACAGGTTGGTGGATATACCATTATACATAGTAGGAGTCGTGATATTAGTCTGGGAGTTGGTGGGAGAGGTAAGTTAGAGGTAAAGTCATTGACAATGATGAAAATTTTAAAAATTAGGGGAAATCGTTTGCTTGGTACAGTCTGGTACCCCAGGAGGGCAGGCTGAGCTCTAGTCTGCTCTACCTCCAACTCTGGGCTCTGGACAGAGGCTGATCTCAATCTGAGAAAAAGACTCCTTTTTAAATTTATCTGCCCAAAGGGAGTGCCCCTGTTGAAATTCATACACACAGAAAAAGCCTTTTAAAATAACTTGAACCAAAGTACTCTGTGTTACTGGGCCCTGGTTTGAAATCACCAAAGGTATAGTATAGCAGTAAGGTCTTAAAATTGTCAAGGAATAAGAAGAACTGATAGGAAGCTTTGCACATGACCACAACCAAACGGGAGTGGACAGTGTGCTCTGTTGGCATCGGCTTCAGACAGATTGGGATTTTAGCTTAAAGAGGAGAGAAAAGCAGTGGTCTGGAAGAGCTATAAGATGCAAGGAAGACATCTCTCTGCCTACAGGTCCTGCAGGTGTAAAATCATCTACCATATGATAGGGCTGCCAGGAAAGCCATGTCTTGAGGTAAGAGCAGATTTCAATTAGATCAAGAAGACAAAGATTTGTTTCAGAGAACAGTTTGTACTGTGGCTTTATCATTAATGTGTGTCATTTGCTAGTAACTGAAATTCTTTGTGCCTCAGTTGTTCACCTGTAATATAAGAATGATATAAATTGTCAGATGGCTGTGAGGGTTTAAAAAGAGAATATGCACAAAGCACATAAAAGGTTTCCTAACACAGAGCACACACTTAGACAGGGCTTGTTATTATTCTTTAGTAAGTAGTTCTGAGACCGTTGTTGTTGGTATGTGTATGTGAGAGAGATGACGGGGTTGTGATGTGTGGGAGGGCGTGGGTAGTGACAGTCTCACCGTGAGAACACTCACCTGGGGAGGTTCCTTCCTGGGTGGGATATTGATCGTTATTCTGCCCTTCGCTTGTAAAATGCCTCCTGTTTTATGAATGCATGGGTCAAATATAATATTCATGATCCACCAAGCTTTTTCAACCTACTCTGCGATTTTTGAAGAAATTTTGCAGATTTTTTTACCCCATCTCATTTTCTTCTTACTCAAGCTTGTTTATCATCCAGATATTAATAGTGTATCATAGTGGCCCAGCCAAAACCTGACTTCTTAATTCTTTTGTCTTTCATCCTTGAAATTATCCACTTTCAAAATCACAAAATCAAACATGTCCACTTATAATAATATTTATACAGGTGGCTTGAGGGCACAGATGGAGATTAGAGGGGAAGTTACCCCACATCACTACCACATCACTACCACTTGGGAATAAAGTCTGGGAGACTGGGAAGTACAGCAGATTATTTTAACTCCCTGACCGATCTCTTATTTCAGCCACATGTGTTGGACAATTCCAGCTGATTCTGATGGTTTCCCATCTCAAGGATTTAGCATGTTTCTCTTCACTTTTCTGCAATGAGGGGCTAGTAGCTGTTCAACAAGCATTTGGCACTAGATGGGGCAGGAATCAAGCCCTGATTTGTAGCATTTGCTCATTTCCCTGGTGTAAATATTCCCACCATGGACAGTTTCAAGCTACAGCCTGATGTTCCGAATGCATTTCTGGGAAGAGAGATGCAGTAGCACTCCATTATATTAGTATTCCACTGTACAGATAATAGACAAATAATCACAAGAGTGTCGGTAATAGAAAATAATTAGGACAAGATGGATTTTGAGTATTAATTACTTTCATTTTCCATATAATTTATTTAATTATAAATTTATGGAATTTAATTTTTAATGATGGCTGAGTTTTACAAGAGGCTCTCCAAATTCCTGGAAGATTTCTGTCACAGGGCTATCCGAAGGCCATGGCCTTCTTCAGAGTTGTAATGGACTGCCCCATGTGCACACCCATGCAGCTTTGACACCCCCAGGAGCGAGCCTCAATGAATATCGACATGACTCACTAAAGAGGTGCCCCAACACCCCATGCCTCATCCCCAGGCAATTTTTCACACTTCTCGGCGATTGCAGCTGAAACCTCAGTGATGCACCCACCTTGACGCTTGTCTTCTTCTCCTGTCTCACTTTCCTGGCTCATCCGCCTTTGATTTCTAGGAATCTTATAAATAAGTGAGCTGCAACCATGACTTTGACCCAAGCTATGTTTTGGAGAAAACCAAAAAAACGAAGAAGCTAAAACTGGAGATGTTCGTAGTCAGCAACCATTCAGAATGAGCTTTGGGAACTAGGTCACTGCCGTAAAATACAGTTGTCTGAAAGCTGAACTGCTTCTCTGTCTTATCTATAAGGATGCCTGGAAGTCTGATACTGACTCTAGGCCAAGATAAGGAGGAGACGGGCTAGCTAGTCATTGATAGTGACCTATTTAATGTTAGAAACTCCCCAGCAGCCAAAGACACCTTTTTTATATTATTTAGGGACGTGTAGATGGACGACTCATACCTGGTGAAACCAGTTAGCAGCTGGCTTGAATATATATCCAGTGGGGCAAAAAAGACCCTACTGGAAACATTTGCCCTAGCTCTCCTGTAGCCAAGACTCCTCAAATACGTCTTGGCAATCCAGAGTTAAAGAGCACCCTGTGTGATTGAAAAGGACTTTGGAGAGCTGTGCCTGGAAGTTTCTTGGGTCCCATATACTTACCTGCATTTTATTTCTACTGGTCTGTTCACAATCTTTCAGCTTCATTAAAGCCTTTTGTTTAGTGAGTCATTTCAGTTATCTGACCCAAGTTATTATGGCAGTCTCCAGTCATTGGAACATGACACGGATCCCTTTGCTGGTGGTACATGGCAGTGCTGCACCATCACAATTACTCAGATTCTCCTCTTAGCTGATTTAAGGTAGGTACAGACAAAATGGAAACACTGGACTACGCAGGCGTTCTGGCATCTGATTGGTGTGATGTGCTACTGGGCAGTGGTAGAGACTGATGATGAGTGACTTCATGACTTAACAGAGCTTCCTGGTGTTATCAGTTCTGTTAACTCATAAGGCCCAGTGGGTGTAGCAGCAATCCATCATGCAACAGTAAAAGTACATTTTGGATCAAGTACCAGCATATCCAGTGGACCTTCATCAGTTTCATGAAGTGGTGGCATGGCCACCCATGTTTACCCATGTGGTAGAATGAATGATATCTCTCTCTCAGCTCACACTTATGATTCAAAGGGGTATGATCCCCATGACCAACTGGGGACTGAGGGAGAATTGGGGGTCTGTTTCACAAATTGTGTCGCTGGTTGTGTTGGTGTTAGCTAAAACTGGAGCACTGCTGCTTCCACTACAGGTGCACTACACTACTGGTGCACTTGCCCGTAACCTTGGGAAAATGGAGAAAGCACCTGGAACCAATATACACAGGGTCTGGATAGTGGTGAAAGCTTGGTAGGTCAGCGTAAGGGTGTGGACAGGCAAATTGGAGAGTTAGAACCAGGGACATCTATAGAAGTGACATGCTGATTTTTTGGCTATATGAGAATGAGCACATGGTAAGAGAATGTTTGTATTTCACACTAATACCCACCACAGAGCATCCAATGCAGAAAAGACGCACAAAAGCCAGGTGTGCATGATGACCTACCAGGTAGAGGTCAGCTAACACTCTCTGGGGCTTCTCTAGTGCTCGTGCCTCAAGTTTATGAGTGGGGTAGTCATGGTGACGGGGATTTCAGTTCCGCAGGGGCCGGCAGCATTGCCCCCTTTACAAGGCCAGTTGAGCCACTGCTTTTCTGGCAGTTAGTGCTTGATGTCAGACTGACCACTTGGTACCAAATTCATCCCTTCAGACACCTTTTCCCCTTTGACACCTATGTCAGATATGGGTTCACCTATCCTGATTATGGTGTCTCTGCCAGAACTGTTAAGGGAGTGTCGATAGTACATACGCCTGACTTACTGCATTGAATGCCACATCACAGAATCTCAAACCAAGGATGCATTTTGTAGTGAAGAATTTGTGACTGTGAAGGGACAGTCACAGACCCACTGATCCCACCATATGCTCATCACGCTGAAGTAGTCAGTCAAATAGAACCCTGGAATGCCCTCATTTAAGGGATCAGTTGGGAAATGAAACGCTGCAAAGTTATGGTGCATCTTCTAGGATGAAGTATTTGTGATAATTCAGGAACTAACCCATGCTGCTTTATAAACAACAGCTAGAATATCTGGGTCCAGGTTTAAAGTAAGGTTTGTCGTCAGACTCAGTGACTGTTATGGACTGAGCTGTTCCCGCCCCAAATTCATATGTCAAAGTCCTGACCCTGAGTATCTTAGAATGTGAGTGTATTTGGAGACAGGGTCTTTAAAGAGGTAATTAAGTTAAAATGAGGTTGTAAAGTGGGCCTAATCCACTTATAATGAACTGATGTCCTTATAAGAAGAGAAGATTAGGACACACCCAGAGGGATGACCATGTGAAGACAAAGGGAGGAGAAGATGGCCATCTACAAGCTGAGGAGAGTGGCCTCGGAAGAAACCACCCTTGCAGACACCTTGATCTTGGACCTCTAGCCTCCAGAATCATGAAAACACAAATTCCTACTGCTTAAGCCACCCCATCTGTGGTACTTTGTCGTGGCAGTCCTCGCAAACCTATACAGTGACCAACTTACAGAATTTACATTTTCCATGTTTGCTTCTTGGTTTCTGCTGCATTGCACGTGCTGGTTTGGGAGTGGAAGGAAATGTATCCTCTACTGAATCTGAGTTTTGATTACTGAATCAACAAACAAATGAATTATTACGTTGACAGGCATAACTGACCCTCATTATCATAAGGAGCTAGGATTGTCCTTACATAATGGGAACAAAGGGAAATGTGTCAAACTTAAAGAAGTCACGAGGGATTTTCCCCAGGCTTCTGGCTTTTGAATAGGCAATTGCAGCAACCAGAGTGTGAAAACACCAAGGCAATCAAGGGCTCAGAGCACTCAGAGTTGACAGTTGGCCCCCTAATCAGACAAGCAAACTTGACTGGCTGCAATGCTTACAGAGAGTGAAGGAAAACTAGAATGGGTGGTGGAGGGTAAAAATGAGTATCATTGATGTTTTCAGGTGTAGTTGCAGCAGCTTGTTTCTTCTGTGTTATATCCTGTTTTAGAGATTATTCCAGAAATTGACACAACACTGTAAACTGACTATACTTCAGTTAAAATATATATATATATATTTATATATATATAAGAGAGATTATAGTTTGCTGCTTCCCTGTAACAGAGCTGGTTACATGATTTGTGGGGCCCAATGCAAAATGAAAATGCAAAACTCCTTGTTCAAAAAGCAGAAAGAAAATGCTGTTAAATATACTAAACTGTAGTTCAAAATTTTTTTCTTTCTTCCTTTTAATCTCCTTCTTGACCAGTCAGGGTGTTTTAAATTTGCTATTTAATGTCATGTTCCCTCCAGTGAGGAGGTACTCCAGGGAGAGTGCAGATCTTCACAGATGCCCAGGATATCCCCTCAACTCAGCATTTGCATGAGTGGCCATTAGGTTGTCAGGCTGGCCCTTCTGCCAGCTGCAGGACAGACACATTATGCAGATCAGGTGGAGAATGTGAGTGGGGAGTCAATGTCCCTTTTCCAGGGGCTCACAGCTCCAACCCGTGATGAATGGGTGACCCCCACAGGATTGCAACCTCCATGTTGGGAAGCACTAGGTATCTGGATTACTGATCGGCTTGAGGCTTGTCCTTGCCTAGTTGCCTGCCATGATGCTGGTGGCCAGGACCAGGACTGCAGTTGTCACAGTCCACTACAAGACACTGTGGGGGATGTGGCCCATTGCCAACCCTTCCTGCCCAGGCTGCTGTGGGGGTCAAATGGGGATGGTGGAACAAGGACCCCTCGCCATGGATGTGACCTGGTTGCTAAGGGAAAGGGAGGTCTAGTAGCCATAGTCTATGGCCAGGGTGGGTCTGGGAATTTAGGCACTTGTGGTGCTAATGGGAGGGAAGCAGGCAGTCTAGCCGCTCCAGGGGAGGTGCTGAGAGGTGGGGCAGTTCAGAAGCCAGGATCCAAGTACCCTCCTTCCCCATTGCCCCACCCTCACACACACACATGCTTCATTGTTCCATCAGATTTCACTTATAAAACACAGGATCCTGGGAAGAAATAAAGTCCTCGGTGTCTACAGGATTATCATTTTGGCTTTTCCTCCCTTTTCTTTCCTCACTCTGGCTTTCTGGAATCATCTTCCAAATGACTCATGTACCCAAGGCTTTGCCTCAGCCACTGCTTTCAGAGAATGCATATTAAAATGTTGTGGGGGGTGGGGGACAGAATGAGCAGCTAGTTCCTCTACGTCCTTTCCCATTTTACCTTCAATCATTCTCCAGTGGTTTAGCAATAATTCCCAGGAATTTGATTATGTGAATTGCAGAGTTTTGAATGAAACTCCCAAAACATTGGTGGGACTTTGAGAAACTGGGGAAATGAAAGTGTAATGTCACAGCTGCAGTTTCTTGTCTTCCAAAAAGTGGAGCACATAAACCTTTATCCCCCACCTCCAACCTTCTTTGAATTTTCTTTTTATTCTTTATTCTGGTATTCTAGGAGAGTCTCACGAATGATCCCTTTAATTCCAGAGGTACACAGTAAAAAAACAAACCACATTTGGGATGAAATCTTTGAGGTAATTGTGGAGTTTTCACCTTTGAAGCCCAGTGTTCTCTTGATAATGTAGATTGATAGCCATGCCTTTTTGAGTCAGTGTTTTGTCAATAAAAATTGTGTTGATCTTTTTCAGAGAAATGGTTCTTTTCCAGATATAGATTGGAACTGCACTGTGTGGCAGGCTGATGCTTATTTGTGTAGACATGAATGTTTTCATATTTGAACAGTCACTGAGACCAGAGCTGAGATCCAGGGTCCTGCAGATAAGCAGTGAAAGCTTGGTCTCCGTTTTGGGGCAGAGAAATAACCAGGGAAAGAACTAGGCTAGATTTGTTGAAGCTCACTCTCATCCACAGGATAGAACATTTTATATTCATTTTAATCATGGGAAGCAGCCACTTAGCCACTCAAGTCAGATATGGACTCATCCTTCTCTTTTCCTAAACAGATGGCATCAATCCATCCATGTGTCCTGTGGATTCTACCTCTTTAAGTTCTTTCTTATTAATTCCTTCCTTTCTATTAGCACCCCTCCCCCCAGAGTATGTCCTGGTTTAAGCATTTCTCATTTACCTCACTTACTGCAGCTCTATGCTAATTGGTTCTCTTGACTTGATGTTTGCCGTCTCTAAGTCATCCTCCCACAGAATAACCTGTAAGACTGTCAGTTCTCCAGATCAGTGTTGTTGAAAAGAATTTCTGCAATGATAGGCCTGTTGCATATCTGCAGTGTCTCTTAGGATGACGACTAGCCACATGTGAGCACTTGAAATATGGCTAATGAGATGGAAGAATTAAATTTTTAATTTTAATTAATTCAAATCTAAAATTAAATAGCCACATTTGGCTAGGGGCCACCATATTGGACAGTACACCTCTAGAATGTAAACTCCGTGAAGAAGCCTTTCCTTAGCCATCTGAGATTGACTCTTCCTTCTTTCTTCTTCCTAAAACCCCATGTGCACATGATGCTTTAGTGTACTTAATTTCTTTATTGATCTGTCTCACTTGATAACTCACAGCTTCTTGAAGTCATGAGTCTTATCCTGGAAATCACAATAAACCAACAGTAACCTCAATAGCAATAATTGGAAACAACACCACTTATCTCCTCTCTGACGTTCCTGCTTTAGTCTCCAAAAAGATTCTGGGGGAAGATTATATAACCTATTGCAGAAAACCTAACATTCACTGGATCACATCATGTGTACTAATATGAGGGCTTACTTTGCCTCAAGAATTAGTGACAAAGAAACACATCTTGACCAGGCTTTGGGGCAGCCTTCTAGAAAAAGGATTGATGACTGTGCCTATGCTGATCCAAGAATGGGGCTGGGTGATAGGGACACAGCACTCAGCAAAAGAGACCTGATTTCTGCTTTTATTGAGCTTATATTCCAAAGGGGAAGAAAAGAATAAACAAACAATGACATAGACAACTGAAACAACTATATATTTAGAAGTTTCTTTGAAGAAAGATGGGGCATGGTGTGATAATTTTAGACAAGCTGAGTGAGTAACCAGGCAGACATTTAATCAGAGACCTTAAGAATAATGAGCCCTATTGTAAAATGATTATAAATCAATAAAAAAATGTTTAAAAAAAAAAAAAAGAATAATGAGCCCTACAAAATGCAGGGGGAGGAGTGTTCCTGGTGTAGGAAAGAGCACATACAATGATCCTGAGGTAGACAGTAGCTTGCAGATCTATGCGACAAGAGCAAAAAGAGTACAAGAGCAAAAAAAGAGTGAGGGAAGTACTTATAGCAAATGTATTCTTGTCCGTATTTATTACAGATGAAGAGGCTGAGGCTGGAGATGTGCACCAACTTTCCCAAAGTCACACAGCTAGTAAGTGACAGAGCCAGGTTTTGTGCTACAGTCTATAGCCCAGGGGTCTGAATGTCTAACATAAAAAGTGCTTAAATGAATGAGAAGATGAATAAGTGAATGTTGGAAAAGGGACCTATATGAACTATTAAAACTCATCTGATCAGCCAAAATATCAAAACTAGTTCTAGTAATAGGAACATTCCTTAAGGTAATAGTCATGTGAATGTGTGAACGCTAGCCACTAAAGTGATACAGGCATGTATTGCCACCAGCTGGGAATAAACTTTGAGTTTAGGTTTAAGAAATAAATTTGTGCTAAAAATCCTGTTGTGAAAGCAAACACATTAGATTTCACATCCATGTAATTTAGTAGTTAGATGACTCCTTACTATTTTTTAAAGCTGTCGTCTATGATAACACCATTGTTTTGGTTACGTAGTAGAATTTGTCTAGTGTTAGAATAGTTTTCCATTTAGTTCATAATAAATAGAAATCAGATTATGTTATCTCTAGATTCGACTATATTATGAAGCTATTACCATCAATATATTTTATCCACTGGCCAAAAGATACAAAAAAGTTAATCTTCTGAAAGTAATCTCTCAGAACTACTCCCTAGACTGAACCTTTGGAAAAGTAAGTGAAAATATTAGGAAAGTCCTATTACAAATTGCTTGCTTACAAATACAAGATGTCACTGACTAAAGGATATTCAACAATTACTTTAAGTCATGATTTTTAATATTTTGTGGTCAGGTAATCCTTTGAGAATTTAATGATGCTGGTGAGTACTCTCTCCAGAATTCCAGGTTTTGCACTGTTCCCCAATTCTCCAAGGCTGTCATCCAGAGGCATTAAATAATGTTCACAAGGTTAATAATGCCTGTTTTTGACTGTTGGCTCTAGGTCATTTCTTCAGAAATATCCATGTAAAATTGTTATATGTATTTCTTTTATTTTGTTTATTCTCCAATTTTCTGAGTCCTACATATATGTACTTCCATTTTTATACCTCTTTTTTTCACACATTACACATAACATCCTTAATCTAAAGTTTAGCAAAATGCGTCTGTGTGTGTGTGTGTGTGTGTGCACAATGCTTTCTTGATTTTCAGTCTTATTTCCAGGACCCAGCGGACTCTTTTCCCTCAGTTCCTCAGGGGGATGCATTGTGCTGATGCACTCGTTTCTACTAAGATGCTCTCTCCATCAAAAGCTGCTTGTTACACACTTTGTTTTTTTCTCAGAAAAGCTCCATTTCCCCAGTCTGCTGCCTTCTTTGACTTAGAATATTCAAAGAGTAATTCTGTAACTTTTAATATCAAATGGCACATTCACCAGGGCAATAATTTTTGTTTTACTGTTTTATTCAGTGAACCCTTATTTTAGGGCCATATCCTAAGTATCAGAAAATAATGCAATATAATGCACAGTTCAAAGAGAGTGAATTTGAGTAATTTGTTTTTATTTGTCTTAGGGACCACTCAGCTCTGTCCAGCTGCATCATAATTGTGCTAGTGCGCTGGTCTCCAGGCAAAGCAGGCGTGAGTATGGATGAATCATTCAGATATAATACCACTGATACGACCCAGAGGGGATATATTCTTGTCACTGTTTTCCCACAGTAACACTGGTTGAGAAAATACAGCATTCTTATAGTTAACTTGAGGAGTGTTCACACAAATGACAATTCACTCTCAGAATTACCATGTGGTAGTAGTAATAATGCCTACCAGGTAAGAGAGTTCCATGGTCACACGTCTGGAGACTCATTGAACTAAACTTATTAGTTGAGGCTTTGTATTTCTAAAATGTTTTGTGATGCTCCAATAGAGAATAATATAAGCAAAGTTTTCAAAACCTATTTGAAGTCGACCTTCGAACCATTTTTTTTTTTTTTTCATATAGAACAAGGAGCATTTATTTGTTGGAAACTTTCTTTTTGTGTTATGGACAATCAGGACCATGTGCTTTGATGGAACTGAAGGGACAGTTCATGAATAAACATGAGGGACATTCATCAAATCTTGAGAAAGATCTGTGCTTCCCCACAGACATTAGATCCTAATTTCTTGTCCCTTCTTCAGCATTAACAAAGCGAAGGACTGAGAAATCTGCCACATATCTGTCCTGAAAACACACTGAGGCTGCACATTTCTGAAATATTTTCTTTGATATTAATACTCATTATAACTGTATTTCACATACTTGTAGAGAAAAAAACGGATGATTGAAAAACATTTGTTCTTTGGTCTGACCGCCATACTTGATGTGGTTAGAGCTGTTACCACTCCAGGGAGCACGCAGTAAATCAGTTTACTTTATCCTTATATCAGAGTGAAAACCCTTCAAGGTTTATCCTTTCAAATGACTGTGACTAAATTTTTTATTATCTTGAAAAAATATTTTCAGTATAATCCAAATCAATTTGTTTGCTGACATGGTTTCAGAGCACCGTGGGGTATGTCTATTTATTTGGACAAAAGATCAGTTAATCTGATGCCTTCTAAATTTTTCTTTCACGATTCAAAATTATACTATGTTACAAAATTTTGGATAAAAATATGCTGTATGTTTATAATTGATTGCTCAACGGTGTAAGAGTCCTATTAAATCCCCACCATAAAAATGTATACAATAAAGTATCAAGCAAGAGTGTCTCTTTGGTTCTGGGTGATATATTTAATTTTCTAGGCTACATTTCCTACTCAGTATGATCTTTGAATTTTTCTTATTTTTTCTACATTTGCTGGTAATATATCCTGAGAAATATTCAATCTGAAACTAATAACATTTTACAAGTTTTAGATGGATCTGAGGGCAAACAAAATTTAAAATATAAATTTTGGATATCTACTTTGTCAACTACATATAAGGTAGTATCTTCTATTGGGAGTATGGAATAAAATATAAATTGTGTTGCAGGTAAGGAAGTCAGTTTGGGATATGCTGATTTTAAAATGCATACATTACAGCCAGTTGGAGAGTTTTAGTAAAAATGTATACACATGGAGCTATATTTTGGGAGAAAGATAGGCATTGAAGATTCAGTATGGAATTCCATTCCCACACATGTTAAAATTGAAGATTTGTGAGTTGACGCAACTTCCAAGGGAAAGTATACAGCATGGGATTGAAAGGGTACTAAAGACACAATCCTGCAATTTCACTATTTAAAAGGAAGGCAGAATAATAAAAGATAGAGGAAATGACTGAAGATAAATGAGCAGAAATATAGGCAAAGCAAGAAAGACTGAGTTCTTGGATGCCAAGAAAGGGGGGATATATGAGGTAGACATAAAATCAAAAGGAACTTTTTAATGTTATTAAGATGCTCGTCAAGATGAGAATAGAGGAACTGAGGAAAGAAAGTCAATAAAATATGCCATCAGGTCCAAGGGCCACAGGGGGCACATTTAAACACTTGTGTACTTTTAAATAATGACAGAAAAAAATAACACCAACACACTGTTCTGCTTTATCTATGTAAACTCTGTCTCAGAATAACTAAATAGTTGATCAAGGGAAATTAATTTTTATAAAAGTGGTATAGCAATTAAATGGAGAAAGAATGATGAAAATCACCACTTGAAATTATTAAATGGATAACAATTTGGCCATGATCATCAGTTGCTGTTAACATCATAGAAAGATAGCTTGACTTTAAGTGTGTACTAACGCAAGTACCTATGATTTTTTAAAAAAATCAAACCTGAATCTGACTCACCTGAATCTATAAGCCCAACTGTGAATTTACAGGAAATAAAAGGAATATTTGGATACTGATTCAAGGGAACTGTAAAAAAAAAAAAAAAAAGACATAATAAACAGGGAAATACTGGTTGGATATTTGAAAATATTTTAAAAGATTGTGAAATTTTAGGTAGTGCAGTAGTACTATGCTTATATTTTAAAAAATCTATTTTGGAGATACACACTGAAATATTTATTTATGAAGTGATACAGTAACTGGCATTTTTTTTTTTTTAATCTGAGAGAGGAAAGAGTCTGTGGAATTACATACAAAACAAGATTGGCATTGGTTTGATAATTTTCAAAGCTGGCTTATATGTACAAGGGAATTTATTAACATTTTATCAAATTTTATATGTTTGAAAGTTTTGATAACATTAACTTAAAACGAATATAGAGTGAGAGGAATGAGTGTAGTGAAATTAATAAAAGGAAGAAATAAGAATGTTAAGGTAACTCATGTTTCAACAGTGAGGAAATGGTAGAGTAGGATGAATAAAGATACACAACATTTACTGAAGTTATTATGTGGTGGGCATTATGTGGTGGGTACTTTCCTCTAGTTCCATATTCTTACAGTCTTATAACAGTCGTATTATTTCCTCATTTAATAGATAAGGAACTGGAAGCAGGGATGTTAAATGGCTTGCCTGGGATCACACAACAATTAAGTGACAGCAGGATAGGACACGGTGGCTCCAGGCAGCCACAGTGCTACGTGCTCCCTCACATAGATGTGCAGGGTAAGGTAAAGGGAGCCACGGAGACTGAAGCTGAGGATATTCAAGGGCAGATTCCACAACATGTGGGGAAAAGAGCATCACCTGGAACTCCGAGGCAAGGGTTAACGTTAAAAGAGAGAAGGGATAATGAGTTAGGGGATATGATGCAAATCACTTAACTTGCATGGGTTCCATTTCCTCCTTTGTTCAAAAGAAAAATAGAGTAAAAGTCTTACTCAAAGAACTCTTGTGAGGATTGAATGAAAATTTTTACTTTCTGGAAACTAAAGATCACTAAGAAACTTCAAGTTGACATTAATCCCAACATACTAGTATTTTTCACAGTCAACTATTAAGAAAACTAGAGGGATGATTTAAGAACTAATAACTCTTGCTGTGAAAAAAAATTTCATCCATATTTCAGTATTTTTGCCAACTTCATTCCAATTCATTATTTTTATCTGCTAAATTCAAGTAAAAATACATTTAGTATTTTATATAAAACTCTGCTTAATTTGAATGACTACTGTGGATTTTCATTAACATCAACTTATTTTACTTTCAATAATAATAATTTGGCAGTGAATCACCTGTAGACTTGAAAGTTTCATAATTAAAGTTCAGAAATCACAGTTTGAATTAAGTAATATATATTTATGACAATTTTCTAACCTTGCAGTTGAGAAAACTCTGACATATACTAGAAAAATATACTGCATTAGATTGTGCTGTGACTCAGTGGTAGATCACAAATAAGAAAAATTATTCTCAACTCCCAAAGTCTGGCTTATTCTGAAAACTGAATATGTTAGGAATGTATCAGTCAGACCCTGGTTCCCACCCAAGGTTTACATTTTTTCTCATTAACCTTCAGTTCTTACATCAATTAAATTAGGTTGGCTGAAATAAATCCATTATCTAGATAGCATGGTGTGGAATCAGAATAGTGTGGTAAAAATTTCATGCTTTTGGTCTCAAATAACTGTGGATTTAATCCTACCTTTAATGAGAAGTCGGGCCTTGGGCAATTTCTTAACAGTTTTGAGTCATGGTTTCCTCCTCAATAAAGCAGAGACAATAAAGTGTATCTCAAAAATAAGTGTGAAAAATTCTAACACAAAATAGTGTGTTTTTGTTAAATGTGAACTTTTTACCACCACCTCATCCCTCCTACCTGGTCAAGAGCGCCTATCGGATTGGGCGACAGTCCTGTTTATCACAGTCTTTACTCTGTGGCAAAGCAAGAGCAAGAACAGTCTACTTGCTGAAAGAATTCCATCTTTACATGAGAGTAAAAAGCAAATACCCTTGTAATAGTGATTTTATACACAAAGGAGTTATGGATAATTTCCATAGGCATAGTGATGTCACTTTTTATGAATATAAATGCAAACAAAATACAAATATGATTCATTTCCGTGAATACAGCAGATTATTGGTTGGCTATTCTCTTTATAAAAGGAGACCATTATGGCACCATACACAAAGGAGAGGGAGCGTTTGTGCTTAACAACATCCCTTCCTGTAAGAATGAAACTCTTCACCCCAGGCCACCAGCAGAGGCTTGTTGATGAGAAAGTCATAGGAAAGTCTCTTTTTGTAGACAGTACAGTTTCTTGGTTATTTTTTTTCAAGTAATGTTGTATAACACTGTCACAAATAAACTTCTAATTAGGTTTCACATAATTATGCTAGTGTCCTACAATCTCAGTATAGAACTCCAGTTGCAAAACCATATTTGAATGCAAAGATTCATGAATATGTTTTTGAGGAAACTGGATGTTAATTGCAGTTTAAATATTTTGCAAATTCCAATATTTTTATCAGAAGGAACCAAAATCATTATACAAAGAGTCTAAGTTTAAAATCTTTAGGGAAGGGTCAAGTATGACAATTGGAATTAACTGTATTCAAAGTCTTTTTTTTTATTTTCTGAAAAAATATAAAATTTCGTATCTTACACTACAAAAACATGTACACAAACCAAATGCACATAGAGCTTCAAATGGGGAAAAAATACAGAAATGCTGATTCTTCCTTGAATTAACACTGAGGCAGGGACTTGAGATGTCCCCATGCCTAACAGAGAATAAGATTCGTTATACAGCTGCTTCTGACCTGCCTGAAACGAAAACATTTCAATAAACAGATTAACAAATGACTGAGTCTAGCTTTTAATTCTTTATAAATGAAATTTACACACTTTAAAATAAGTAATTGTAAAACTATAGCAGTCTAAATATGCACAAACATTTTGACCACTGAAACTTCTACTGATAATATAGCCCAGCTTGAATAAACATGACATATTTTGCCACCTTCAATTTTTTTCATTTACATTTAAAAGAGACAAATGACATTTGATTCTGATTATTATAAACGGACTCTTTTTTTTTTTTAAGGAATTGGTGTCTTCT
Source organism: Camelus ferus (assembly GCF_009834535.1). Classification (NCBI taxonomy): domain Eukaryota; kingdom Metazoa; phylum Chordata; class Mammalia; order Artiodactyla; family Camelidae; genus Camelus; species Camelus ferus. The sequence goes on along the minus strand of NC_045697.1, from coordinate 56,372,398 downwards.
CCTAAGCAATAATTATGTGGTCATTTTGAACAAGAACATTCAATCATTTATGTGTTAAAAGACTTTTTCATAAATGAACAAGAAATAAAAAGAAACTTCTTATCTATTTCTGCTTTGATACATTACTATATAATTAACAGCATAATAGAGAAAAATATTCAATGTAACCAGCTGTGCTACAGAGTTGAAAAAATGATGACTAGTTATTAATTTCAAATAAAACTAGCACTTTGTTTATTCATTATCATCATCATCATCTTATTGTACCTACTTCTTAATTTATTTTGAGGTTAAACATCTGGCAGGACATAAGCAAAGACAATTTACTATCATATTTAGCTTTCTTTCTTCTTATTTTCAGAAGGAACAAAATGAGAAAAGGATCTTATTCCACTATGCAACATCATACATCTAGTAAATTTCTAACATCTGACTCAAATGGCTTTTGCCATTCAATGCACAATTACAGCCCAAAATTTCTTCCACAGGTAAATATCTCTGCTTGTGCTTCTGAAAACCCACTTTAAATGGGAGAAAGAATGGTGTTAAAAAAATCTTTAACTTTCACGTGGAGGTTAGATAGCAGACATGCAAATACACTAAGTGCTCAACTGATATTAATTTTCCATTTTAAACTTGAGATAGGAAACTATTTCTTCATCATTGCACACTGGTTAAAACTCTTCTACATACTGAGTTAAGGATGTTCTGCATTGTTTTGGCAACTCTGAAACTACTAATGCTGGCCACATTAAAGTTTAGATAGAATATTGGAATATAATTTTTACAGTTATCCTACAACTTTAGAACACTGACTTAGTGAATCAAATACAAGAAATAAAAGACCATGCACATTCATTTTTTTAAATGGGAAAAATCAAAGTTTTTACATTTTTACATACAATTCATACATTTCAATGGCCAAGAAGAATAACTATATGTCATGAGAAAATGGCGAGATTAGGAAACAAATTATAATTGATAGAAGTAGTAATTGAGTGACTTCAACAGGTGTCAGTAAGTTGAAAATTACTCCTTGCTTGTGCCTATTTTTCTAAGTTAAACGCCGAGAAAGACTTATGCCCTAAAGGTATTGCTACTAATAGTTAAAATAACATTATGTTTAATTTGACAAATCCATCTTTCGTACTAAAATTACTGAATCTATATTTTATTTTTAGTTGTCTGGTAGGTGACAATATGAAGCAAGAGGATAAGAAATCACACAATCAAGATTTGTCAAACCTTGCCCCGGATCACTGCCTCACTGCATATCGTAAAAGCTGCCTGTCTCTTTATTCCACTTCTCACATTCATAGATGAGATTGGCACTTCCCAATTGGTGACATATCCAGTGGTGAACACATGTTTTTGAAAGGAAATCTTTCCTCTTTTGGGGCGGAGGAATACCTCTTCTCAAATCATATGGACATTCCTTAGAAAATTCTCAACCAAAGTGAGATATGGATGAAAGCTATGTGTCTGTTTAACTTTCATCTCAATCTACTGTCCAAAATATACACCAAAGCTGCAAAGGAAGCAAATAAATTGAATCCAAATTAAGTTATAATGTTCTTTAGTGAAAAAGAGGAAATCTATACTGTAACTTCAAATTTTAATCACTCCAACATACTCCATCCATCCTGACCTCCCAATCATCTTTGAACATGTAAGTCTGGAAAACAACTTAAATATATTTATGATGTATAAGTATTGTGGCCAGTCTGTCAGCTCTAAAATTTACGATAGCTTCTCTTAAATCAATAAATCTATTCTTAATTTGAAGTTTCTCAATTGTTAGATTTGATTGGTTTTTACAAAATTCAATAAATGCAACACAATCTCCAACTATTTTGTACAAAAGAAATTAGTTTAGTTACTTTTATGCTTCCTGAAATGAACAAATGCATCTTTAATCATGGTGATGCCTGTTTACTTGTGATTTTATCAAGACAAAGTTAAATCCATCTCTCTCTGTTTTCTATGGGAACGTCAGTTAACAGAGTATACTAGCATTTAGTTTGTGTGGATTCCTTGTTACACTATAGACCCAATAAGGAATTATACCCCTAATTGGACAAGACTCAATATAGCATTTGCAAATTGTTTTAAACATTTTCTTTTCCTTTCCCCCCACCCTCATTCTTTAGTAAAGAGCTACTTAAGTAAAAAGTGGACAGAGTAGAAGTTATGTCCCCAAAGTTTCTTCTTGTATATGCTAACATTCAACTGAAACAGGTGCTTGGGAAAGAGAGAGGGAGTACCAACAATATAGTGCAGGTATATTCCCTATGGATGTCCCTGATGCAGGCTACTCCAATACACTACTGCCATTGATAATCGTAAGTAGGCTGTATTTTGTTTACATGCTGTGCTCCTTGAATAATCATGTCATTCCATAATTTATACAGTGTAATAATACAAAAAACTTGGTTATTTCACCAAGGAGCTCAGTTTTGTTCAAGTTCTAATAAACTGTTTAATTTGTACCACAAATGTCAGTCTTCACCAAGGGTGGTATATAGAATGTTTGTAGGACATATATTTCTTAATAAGGCCAATTAAATAATACTTTGGATTGGCTCATCAAAACAGAGTCAATTTGATATAGCTGAACACAAGATGAAATTATCAAATGAATAAACAACAAATAAAAATTGTCAAGTCTTGATATAGAGACAATTCTAAAGGGAAAAAAATATACATATTTGTCATCATTCCATTGCTGCTTTAGTATCAAAATTTCTAGAGCTGAGCAACAAGGGGAATGGTTACAAAGGATTAACACTTAGGGGTAACGCTTGGTGCCATGTGCTGGATTTAACAACATTAACAGAAGTCCGCACAGTTAAATCCTTCTACATCCTGCTGAAAATGTGCCCTTCGGAGTCAACTTTGCTTGACGAGATATTTTCTGGGACTCAGAAAGGTGAAATTTCTTACAGTGGTGCAAGATTAATGGCCAGAAGAACCGCATTGTCACAGATATCAGAAAGAGTTTTTAAAACGCTAAAAGGGATTTAGTCTTATAGAAATTTCCTGTTAGTGAATAAGGAGATTTAGTAGCTTTTGGACGCATGAGAGAAAAAAAAGACATGAGCCTGTGTTGAATTTTGTTTGACCACTTCCTTATTTCTCCTATTCCTATTCTACTCGGGAACACTTGTTCCAGATGTTGCTAAATGAAAACACTATTAACGTTGCAAGCAGAATGGTAATATGCATATGTGCGCGCGTGCACTCACACACACAAAACTACAACTTAAATTGATTCCTGGGTATATAGCAAATTATACAGTATATATACATTGATTACCTAGTAGTTTCTAGAAGAGCAACTAAACGTAAATTTTATAACACAGAAAAATAAATATACACCCTGTATTGAACTTGTCCTTGATCAAGCAATGTTTATACACTGGTTTCTATAACTTAACGCTGTGTAACAGCATTTAAAATTACAAAAGAAGATCTCTATTTAGAAATTATCTAACCATATTGCTCTTCAATACACTTACGTAGACAATTAAGACTTGAAGTAAACGTCAGTAAATTGCAGCTTGTGTTAGGCCACAAATGGCTATAAAATTTTCCTTTCAAGTAGATTCTTGGAAGTTTTGAAAGGGGCTGCCTTAATTCAGTCTATAAAGGTGCTATATATACTTATATATTTCCTGTATAAAATTTGTAGTAGTGAGAAGGACTTTGCTGTTGTAATATAAGATAAGGTTTAACCTCATGTTCGTATCCTACGCAGGTTACACTTGCTTCATGAAAAAATGAAGACACTGAGAGGAAGATAAAGAGATTTTAGTAAAACACTGATTACAAATTCTGTGGCTGAAACAAATGCTCTTTTAAGGTTTAGAAATCACTGAGTTTTCCCTTTTTCCCCCCTTTTTTTGTTAAAATAAATCTCAGGGCTTGTTTACAAAGTGCAGAATCATTCACTTGACGAAGTGACAATAAAAGAAAGTTACAACGGCACCATCCCGTTGACCAGCTGCACCTTCATTTCTTGAAGGCTGTTCATAATCTTCTTCTGGTGACCGACAAGAGTCACTCCAAGTCGTCTCAAATCCCTGCATGAAGAAAGCACACATTGGATGTATGTATTGATTCAATTTGTAGCATACCTCAACATTTCACGCTGGCAAAGAAGCAAACATTTTGCAGAAACTAATTAGATTACAGTCCCAATTTAGACATACAGGGTCCAATTTTCAAAAGCAGGCTCTAAAATTGTACCTGAAAATCTGTTTGCAGTCACAGAAATATTTATCACAAGAGTGATATTTATTTGCCCCCCTTTCTGGACATGATGGTTTTGGTGGCAGAGAGTGGTGAAAAACAAATTTGCATATGCTCACTGATAAATGTTTAAATTAAAGGGTACAATTTCATTGAACGGTTCTGAAAATGTGGACCTACAATATGAACAAGTACTTTTTCTTTTTGCTAAAAGAAGTAAGCATAAAATACACTTAAGAAAATTTCATAGCTAAGCAGTTAGTTGAAGACCAAACTTTTCAAATGACTCAGTCAGCACAATCATTTTATATAACAGATATCTTTAGGGGATAATAACACTCCATTGCTCTTGTAACACTTACAAATGTTTTAGTTTTTACTTGGAATCCAAAGTAGCAGCGCTTTCTTCCTTTACCAAATACATCTAGGCTCTGTCGGCATTTAGAGCATTCTGAAGAGTACACGCTATCAAGAAGTCTTTTTAACCAAGATGCTTTAATATTGCTTCTTTTAAACAATCCTATTATTCAAAAGGAAGTTACAAATGTTTAGTTTCCTCAACTCAAGGAGCTCAAGGCCAGTGCTCATGGTTTTTAAATGTTATTTCACAGGATGCTCAGGAATTCTATTTTCCCAAAATATGCACTTGGCAAATATAATGATGCAGGAATGTTTGACAAATGATAACATTAATTATAAAAAAAGAGCAGGAGAAATTCAAGATTTTTAAATGACAAAGATGTTTACTATGTTAGATTTCTTTAGATAATTACTCTATTGAACACATTATGTGAAAAGTAGAATATTTTTGCACTTAGTAAATGTATTTATTTCAGATAGTTTTGGAATTCTTTAGAATTGGATACAATGACACTAGGATCATAACATGTAAAATTGAATAGCTTTGGAAGTTCAAAGAAATCTTAATTATCAGAGTGTAAAAATTAAATAAATGGGTATTTAAGCTCCATATGTATTAGTATTGGAAATAATTGTCTATTTAAATAATATCTTAGGTGTCCTTTTCTTTTTATGCTCTCAATTTTTTATGAGAGTTTTAGCAAATGGCAAATCACTAAAAAAAAAGCAATGGATACCAATGGTGGAAGCATATTTCTTTCTTAAAATGTAAATATTGAACATTAAACTTAGAAGTTATTAAACACCAGAGTACCAAATAAAAAATAATAATGGTAGGTTCAGAAGACAATCATCAGCAAAACTTAAAAACCACTAAAATTTCAGTTTGAAAACAAAATCAACATTGTTAGTTATGAATAGAGTATAAAATAACTAATTACAAGCTAACACAGGAATAAAAAAAGCTTGGGTTCAATCTTGTGTCTTTTCAATGAAATCAGGGCCTTGCCCTGTTAACATCACTGCCTGGATAATTTTTTGTTGTAGGGGCGACCCTGTGCATTGTAGGACATCTAGCAGCATCCCTGACCTCTTCCCAGTAAATACCAGAAGTGCTGTGCAGCCCCTGGCCCTTTGTTGTGACAAGATGTCTCCAGACATTGCCAAATGTCCCGAGTGGAAAATTTTCCACTCATTGAGAACCACTGCTATAAATATAAAAATAGGTGACAAGACTTCTTCTTGGTATATGCTAGGAAAATATATAACCTTATGATACAGATATTTGTTAATCTCCTTTTATGGATGAGGACACAAGGTCTTAGAGAACTTAAATCCCTTGGCTAAATACCACAGCTAGTCTTAGCAAAGCTGGGACTAAAACCAGGAACCTGAGACAAAAGTCCATACTCTTAATTTCTCATTTCTCTGAGATATAATTTTGAGCAAAGAACTTTAAATTGCATGCAATTATCTATTCATCTGCAAAATGAGAACTCTGTAGATAAAACATCAAATGTCCAAAATTCTAAAAGAAAGAAGGTATCTAATGAAGGAAACCCAACATATACATCTTTGACTGAAGCTATGGTAACCTAATCTATACTTCAGGGCAATTTCAGTTATGGGCCAGCTAATACTCTCATGTTTCCACATGTAACTTTTGCATCATGAAGAACTGTGAAGATATGGGCATTCACGGATGCTCACTACCAGACTTTGGACCTAAGTCAGGAGAAGAGAGACTAAAATTTCTTATCCTGAGAGAAATCTACTAGAGAATGTAAATAATTAGTACTTGAAATGAAGGTTAAAACATATGCTTTATTGTATGCTTTATAAACCCACAAGTGACCCTGACAAATTCAAGTTTGAAAGTACTGATTTAACATATACGTACTTACACTGCACAATTCAAATGGCTAATCCAATTATTACGAATGAGTTTTTGGAAATAGCTATTACAGTTTATCCTGAAAGATCTGAAGAAATTTTATAGGTTTTTCTCGCTCACACAGCAATGATTCTGCATATACAATACAAAAACATGAAGTGTGTGCGCGTGTGTGTGTGTGTGTGTGTCCCATATTCCAACTCTTGGTTGTTTTGTCCAACTCCTATTAGATCACTAGTTTGGTTTATTTTTGTTTCCACTGTCTTGTTATTATATTACATGTAAACGTAACTTCATTCTTTGAAAATAACTTGACCATAAGAGTCTCGTTCAGTGCTTTGAGAATTTAATTTTTTTGTGACATATATATCATGCTAAAGAATGAATGTTTTAGATAAACAACAGGGTTCTCCTGGATAGCACTGGGAACTATATTCAATATCTTGTAATGGCCTATGAGAAAGAATAGGAAAAGGAATATATATGCATATATATAACTGAATCACTATGCTGTGTACCAGAAATTAACAGAACATTGTAAATTGACTGAACTTTAATAAAACTTTTTTTTTTTAAAAAGAAGGAATGTTTTGAGGAATTGTATTTGATTAACAAACACAGTTATAGAGTTTGTGTTTATAGACAAATAAAACCTGTCCTTCAGAACATTTCATATTTCTAGATTTTAAGTTAAATTTATTTAAATTTTCCCAAATGTAAAATTTTATTTCAGGGTCAGCTTATGATCTGATTGTCCTAAGATTCATATGGAAGGTCAGGCCTCTGGACTTCTCTGTCTTTCCATCCCCCTTCTTCTTCCACCTCACTTCCCACCTCTACCTCTCTTTCCATGGGATAAACAGAATTATAAACATACAGCATTGAGTTTTACATACTGTCATAAATTATGTGTCTTTAATGGAATGCTGCTGTTTTTTAATTCTGACCTGTCATTTCAAAAGCTGTCAAATTAATATGAAGAGATTTAGAAAACAGCATGACCATAATGCATGAAATGTACATATAACTTTATACAATGTGATTATCAGTGAAGAAGTGGGAGAGAAATAAGATCATTTATGCAAGTTAAACTTGTTCTCAGCAGCAAAGTAGTTTCTTTAAGAATCCCATTTATATTTTTCTAATGAAATTATGAATGAGAATTAAAATGGTATTAGAAAAATGTTTCTAGTAAAGGTTAACTTTATTCTAATATTGATAGATGCATTAAAGTATTTTCTTTTATGTTGTTGTCTTACTTTTTTGTGATTTCCAACAATGTCCACTTTATTCCTTAAAGTACATATTAAATGGTCAATTTAGCAGTAATAGTGTGAGAGAAATTTGATAAAAATTAAATATTTTACATTTCATGCTGAAGGTGCTGCTCTATTTACAATGATTTTTGAAAAGAAAATTGAAAATGTCTTAAGATGTGCTATTTTACTCATTTCATTTTTCTATATAGGAATTTTTATAGCTAGGCAAAATTTGAGGTGTGTCCCCTTTCCAAATATACTAATTTTACCATGACCACGTGTAATCTTAAGTAATACCCAAAGCCAATTTTAATGGTGATAAACTATTTTTCAGCATAGGCTTATGAATCTAAACATGATAAGAATCATATTGTTACATAAAAAGTAATTTGAGTTTTGTCAACAAGGCACACTTAGTTTTAGAAAAGCTGCCAAAATAATGAATTGCCATTGTTGTGATGACATTTCAGCATTTTTTCAAGTGCTATTCCATAATATTAAATAATGAAAAACACTGCTTTATGGTGTTAAAATGGCAGAATGAAAAGTAGGGTATAACAAGAGGTGTTTAATTGATGTTGCAGCCAACTCTTGATTATTCAGGATGCCATACATCCATTTGGAGGGGAATCGCTCCCTTACTCATCCTTCTCCCTTCTGCTTTACACGCCGTTTAGCCAGATCACTGGTATTTAGCCCCACCGACACTGGCTGGATAGAAGAAGGGAGAGTAGAGATTAATGAATATTCACTAAATTGCAGTGTTTATTCTTTTTGTCAGAGTTTTATCACATAGTTATATGTTTAGAATTTTGGGGTTCACTTAGAAGAATCCTGATAATCATTATACATGTACTGTACAAGATAAATATATATACATACATTTATATATATCTACATTTGGCCAAAGAAGACTTAACTGTGACCTGGTCATGATTTTCAATGGATGAGAACTTGTGGGAGTTAGACTACAAGCTTTAGCTTAACTATGCAGAACACAGAGGATAATAAGTACTCCTATGCGTATTTTAAGTGTACAATAAATTATGCATAATGACTTTATTAGTAATTTAGATTTTATTTAAATTAGTGTGCACAAAGTTTGGCTCTAGATATGTGACACTTTCCTTTTCATATTTTAAGACCCCATTTTAGTAAATGATTACTATTAGGAAACTCTTCAGCTTACACACAATTGGTATAACATTTAAATTCACTGGATTTGGCTCCCTTTGTGAATAATCAAAAGTTGACAGTACTAGTGTGACACAAGGTTTAAAAAGCAGCTGTAATACTGTTCTTTATTCAGATCTTTGGATTCAATTCGCAACTCACCTCAAACTCACAGTTTCCCCTGTCCATAACTCACTGCACTTAAACCCCATAGTACAGGTTGAGCCATTACTGCTACAATAATTGTTCTAATATGAATACCGAACACAGAATAGCAATGCTTAGGCATAGAGAACGCAGACGGAAACATCTAAGGTTGGAAGCCACTTTCACTGAACACATTTTTAACTCTAAGATCTCGAAATTCTTCATTTCTATTCCACATCAAGCCATATATATATGTGCTGGCAAAAAAACAGAAATAAAATTAAACTTTTCTGATGGAAATTTTTAACAAAGTATGGGGTTATGAAAAATTTTAATTTTTTACTCTTCCTTATTTTAAACCCACCACAAGAATAAATTTGATGGCACAAGTTATAACATGTTTTACGTATATAAGTATATAACAGTTTGATCTTTTGCTTTATATTAATTAATTTCAGTTTTTCTAAGCATTTATAAATATATTCTTCTGGTTCTCAGTTTCTGTTATACTCTGGCAATAACACTGGCACTAATATTTTATTTTATTATAGTATCGCACATAAAATTAATAGTTAGATATGGGCAAAGACCATGTGTAAAGAAGTCATTACCTAAGTATTTAAGCATTTGTATTTCTTTACTGATATCTTAGTTCCTTTGCCATAATCTTTAATAATGACTGACTTTTTTCGTGAAGGGCACACAAAGTGCTCAGATAATTTTTTTCTTATATTCCTGACCAAACAAGTAACTGATTACCCACCATTTTGTGAGTTATTTAACACAAAATATTTTGATAAATATCTTCTTACTAACAGGGAAAAAATGTGGTCAGAAACCCAATGAACAAGAGGACATATACTTAAAAGGTGTTGGATCCTTCAAGAAATCAGCTTCACTGGAGTTAAGGTTGGCTGGCTCCATTCCTAGTAAGGAATATATGGTCCCAGGAAACTGAAGCAATTGACACATGGAGACCAACGTTCTCTGAACAGGAAGATGTTGGGAAGTCTTTTAATTTTACCTTACTCTTTCGGTCAGAGTAAATAAATTAAAACAAAATATTTGAAAGGAGGCAATATAGCAGGAGACAGCAAGCTACCAAAGTAACAGAAACAGAGAGAAGAAATTGAACCAAGTAGAGAAGAACTGACTGGACAAAAATTACTGGAGAATAGAGATGAGGTGCAGACCATCACTCAAAGACAGACGAAGCTTTAAGGGCTTGAAAGAAAATACACAAGATGAGAGAGTTTGGAGGTAGAAGGGTACACAGGAAAGTAAAGAGAAAAGAATTAAAAGAAATAAGGAAAACTGAAACCATAATTCTAAAATATTCAACACATTTATAGTATTTTGGGCCCCCAAAGAAAGTAGGACAGGTAGTTAATGAAAAAACCATTATTGGTGATTATAACTATTCTGTGTAGGGAGAAGCTAAAAAGTAATGATATAAACATATATATGTATATGTGCTATTTTAATAAAAAAAGAAACATAGTTTAATGCAAATAATTTTATTATATATTTACAAGTAATCTGACATCGGGTAGAAGAAATACCTACAGTATCATTTTAATATAAAATGACAAATGACTTTAATAAATTAAAATGACCATTTTTTACTGAAAAATTAAATAGCAATCATGTAAAAATAGTTTTAAATTATCAGTAAAATTTTCTGTTTACTATTTTAAATAGAGCACAAACGAGTTTTTGAGTGTCCAGAGAAATAATGGGCAAAGTATATGTGTCACCAAATAGATATGATTTAGTGATGATGGTGAAAATGAGATTCAATAAATTAAGACAGCAAGCTGAGTGGTGATTTTAGATCCTTTTAGTTATAGAAAGAAAGAAGAGAAATGCTGAGAATGTGACATTATTTGGTGATAAATGATGGTACCCTGTTACCTTTTGTGTGGATGGGCAGTGAATTCAAAGAACCAGAGAATGCCATGATGGAAACGGTGAGAACCACACATTCAAGTGTTCATATGATGCGAAGTAATGGAAGAGGACTGTGGTTTAGTGCTTTAGAATGTTCTACCATGTTTTAAACCTTACAACAATATTTTAACCTTTGAATTGGTAGGTAATTTGAAGTAAGTTATCATTATAGTCACAGGTTAAAACATCATTCATGTTAATGTAATCTAGATTTAACCACCATAATGACAGTTAATTTTCACAAATAACAAATATTAGGCTAAAATAATTACACATACAGATTATATAATAAAATACAAACAACTTACAACCTTAAAGAATTCCATTTTTAACTATAGTGATTTTTATTTAATAAGATTTAATAAATTTTATCTTAAGCGTGCAAACAGAAAAGGGCACAATTGGTTCCACTGAGATTGTACCAAATAAGAAATCAGAGGCAGGATTTAATATATCCTTGGACTGCAAGAATATAAGTTGCACCATTTAGAGAGTAAACAAGATTCCTGCCTGGGAAGCTTTATTTAAGCTGCTGTTGCCTGGGTATCCATCATTGCCAAACTTTGAGAACGTGTTTTGTTGTAGGGCTAGCCACACCAATTGTGCTTACAGTTTTATTTTGTATTTACATTCATGTAACATAGGTTCCAGTATAAAGACTTTGTCAAGAAAACATCTTTTCCACAACACAAAGTACAAGTATTTTGCCAAGGAGATGTTATTCCAATTATTTGAATACTCAAATGTGATTTGTTTGAAGCAAAGCAGCAAAGATACTGGCCACAAGTAGCATTAAACCATGCAGTTGTTAACAATACAGGCTAAAAATAAAGAGGCTTCTTTGAAAGCTGCCACATGGGGACAAAGGTTAACCGATTTCCCTTGACCTCATCCAGATTGGTTTCTGAACAAGTTTTCTCGCCCCAGCAATTATGTAAAAATTATCAGAAAAAATTACTCACTCCAAGGTCACCTGAGCCACAGCGTCCATTGAACTGTATCCATTTTCCATGAAAATCTCTGTATATCGGCCCATTTTGATTGCTTCTAGCCATTCACCCACTGATCTGTAGGCCCCAGATCCCAGTGGGCCATGTTCTGCCAATAAAGTAGATACTCTAAAATACATAAAACACAAATATTAAAAGTAACATTTTAAATTTTTCCTAAAAAATTATATTGTAATATTACCTCATAACCAATAGATCTTTGAGCCTTAAAGCACATTTATAGAAGAAAAATATACAAATGCTAACAAGGAAAAAATAATTCAAAATACAGAACACAAAATAAGTCTATTCAGATTTTTTTCTATCTATAGTTAATGAAGACATATAATAGCTTTTAATAAGTAAATTTCTGGTCATACAAAATATTAGCTAAAAACTCCATCTAGTGACTTAGATATATTTACATCCTCCTATTGTTTTCTTTATAAAAATAATATAGAAAATGCTACCAAATAGAGATACGTAGGATAATTTGTATAAAGTCAATCGTTTCTAGACTTCACTAGAGAAGCTCATGCTCATTTAAGCTAATTTCCTAGGAGACCAGAAGTTAGTTATCCTTTATTTTATGCTCTTACACAGAGGGGTGCTTGTTAATTCACCTAGGAGTAGTAGAACTGGAAAATAAAATGTAACTCCAAATATATAAGAAAATGGAATGGAATTTACCAAATCATGCAATGCTTTCAACTATACTAAATTTATACTCTTTGGTCAATTATATATGATATGATTGATGATGATGATTTCTGGAAATGTATCCTAAGGAAATAATCAGGAAAAATGGCAAAAAAGCACATGCACACTTTTTCACTAATGAAAGTAAACATCAAAAGTAATTTAAATGGCCATCGCTGCGAGTTTACTTAAGTACATTTCAACCACAAGATACAGGACAAAATACCTTTCTCTGCACTCATGTTCTCTGTACTTTCTCACATCCCACTTACACTTCAACCTACTCCAAGTGTATTGTCTTCCAAACCAATTCTATAAAAATTGCTCTGGTTAAGGTGAGCAATGACCTCTATTTTGTCAAAATCTGTGAAGAATTTTCCAATATGTAAGTTCACTGACCTCCCAGAGACATTGCACAACCACCCCTACCACCTCCCTCTTGACATCTTACCTTATCTCAGTCTTTTTTGAATCACTGTTCTCTCTTTCTTGGCCACCATAATATTGTATGCTTCTCTTCAATCTCCTTTGCTTGCTTCTTGGCCTGACTTTCAAATCTGGAGGTGGCCAGGATTTGGTCCTGCATCTTTTCTACTCAGGCTATAACTCCACTCTACTTTAGGCAGTTTTACACACTTTCATGTTTCAAATAGCATCTCTTTTTCTCCAGTTTCATCTTCTGCTTCGTTCTCTTGTACATTCATATGCTTACTCCATATTTCTCACAGGATTGGCATCACAACATGTCCAAAGTCAGAATACTCATTTCCTCCACATCCAATTTCTCCTAAACTGCTCCTCTTTCTAGTCTACGATACAACAGTCAGCTCCTTCCTTGTCTTCAATCCCCTCACAATCCATCATTGTGAGTACTACCCATTCTGCCTCCAATATATTGCAAATCTGAGCACTTTTCTCCATTTAGTTTGTCATCACCTTAGTTCGAGACATCATCATGTCTTACCTGCACAACTACCCTAGCCCACAGTTATCCTCCTAAATTCTACTCTTACTCTCTACTCCAAAACTAAAGTTTGTTTTGTATTGCTTTTAGTTTGCTTCATCTCTCTCACCCCCAATTATGTGTTGCTCAATGCTATATACTCAGCACCTAGCGCACAGCATGACACAGAGTAGACACATGAATATTTATTGGATGTATAAGTAGATATTGTGTGGTAATTTGTAGTCATTAAATAGTGGAGTTAAAGATTGGTTGAAGACAGAAATACAGGAGGAAATAGTGAAAAGGATCTTGAAGTAGAGATTATAGAAGAGTTGCAATTTCTTGGGTAATAGCCAAATCTAGAAAATGACTATGAAGAAGAGAGTCTAACTAAGGTAGGTTAGAGACCAAAATCATTGAAAGAAGAAAATTCAAGGTATTGAGAGATTTATGAATGTCATCTACATGGTTACTCAAAAAATCTAGTTTTGTGACATGGGTAGGGATAGGAAGAAAGAGACAATGAATCAGGAACTAATACCTAGAACCAGGATTTGTAGATGACTGAATAAAGATGGGTCAGCGAGTGGTACAGCCCTCACTCAGTATCTGCAGGGGACTGGTTCCAGGAGCCTGCTCCCCTACCCCGTGGATACCAAAATCCATGGATGCTCAAGTCCGTTATATAAAATGGTGTATGTAGTACAGTTGCCTTCCATCTCTGCAGATACAGAGGGGTGACTGTGGAGTCTTAAGCTAAATCTGTTTAAATGAATCCTAGCAAGCTGAATTCTATATAATGCAAACAAGGAAACATAAAAATTCTTTGGAGATTTTAAACTGCTTTCAAGCTATAATGATGATGCTGAGATAAATTAATATAATTTAGAACATAAAAGTATCTTTTTATGATTTCCTTTCCTTATGTCCATTTGTGACAACTTAACATAATTCAAACAAGTAGATGAGAGAAAAACAATATTTTACATGACAATAAACAATTTAAAAGCAGTTATTTCAGGAACAACATAAGGAATGATCTCTAAGATGCATTTGCCAGTTGCTACCACAGAAAGTTAATGATGCTTGAACAGAAGTTGAAGATTCATTCCTCATTTGTATTTAAAAATGACTTTTTGCCTAGTGAACAAATGTTATACCAGAATCCTAGAACTTATGTAACTTTATAAACAGACTGTTTCTTATTTAGTTCATGCTATGGGCAGCCAATTCAGTTACCAGCAGAATACCTTTTCTTGTAAAGATAGACAATTGCCTTGAATATAGTGAAAATAAAAATCGGTACAGAATCAAACTGATCTATTTTTTTGAGAGGACAGTTTTGTAATTTTTCAGGTAAAAAAAGGTAAGAATGCTTTACATAAAGCAAGATTATTTAAACACATTCATAAGCATTCAGAAAATTTTAAAAAATGCTCATTTGCTCATATAAATTTTTTCAACAAGATTACTCATTTATCAGTTTTAAGTATTGTTCAAACTACATGGTAAATGATTATCCAAATATCTGGACTCAGCTGAGTAAGAAAAAAAGGTCCCTAAAGGAGTTGCCAGTGTTCACAAAATATGACAGGCAGTGAAATCTACTCTAAGAAAATCAGAGTAATTGTTGTTATATACCTCTGGTTTAAAATTGGATCAGTGCTTAATTGGCTTTCTCCCATGATCTTATAATCTTATTTCCCCCTAACCAAACTTACGTGGGGTCCAAAGCACTTGAAACTACACACATTTGAGGATATTTTTTTAGTGCTACCTGAATTTGTCTATAGTTAACTGGTCAGTTATACTATTAGATCAGGTATAGATGCTTTTAAGTATTATTTAATCATTTCTATTTCATTCATTATAAAAGAATAATAGTATTACGCAAAAACTATTTTCATATAAATTAGTGTCATATAAGTTCCTAGGCTCACATGTATGTAAAAATAATTTCACTAATTTGATATTTGTGTCATCAATCTGAATTAGCAATATCCAGAAAAAATCTCTCAGGTCTGGCCTTGTACCTGCTCGATGCATTAACCAGTGTCTTCAAGCTACTTGGGTTACGAATCAGCTTGTCCAACATGCTAACGATTTCATCAAACTTGGGCCTGCTATTTCGGTCTTTCTGCCAGCAATCCAGCATTAATTGGTAGAGAGCAGCAGGACAGTCCATGGGGCTTGGCAGACGGTAGCCTTCCTCTACCGCTTTAATCACCTGCATAGAGTGAAAGAGAACCAGTCCCCCCAAACCGCAAATTTAGTACAGAATTGCTGGAGAAATTTCCCAGTGTTCAACTTTCATTCTTTCTGATCCTTACTCTTGGAATAACAACCAGCATCACTATTTCTAACATCTTCAATTACTCCACTTGCTGTAAAATAAAATAGCATAGAGAAATAAATATGCTATCACACAATATAAAAAGATAGACTTTCCTCACATATTATAAAGAAAAATAAATGGTAATAATTTTTAACCTAAATTCTTGATGAAGGGTGATTTGGAAAATTAACTGACATCCAAATAAACAGTTCATGCTTTATTTATCCTTGCAACCTGGAGTCAAATAGAGATGAACTTTTCTAGTGATTTCTCTGAAAAGGTAATGTCTTTTTAATGAAAAATTATGTGTAGAATCACATTTTTTAAAGTAAGACAATTATAATTTCACTTCAAAAGAGACTTCTGGATGGTAAATGATGGATAAGTCAAAGGCTAGATTAGCATGTCTGTCTCATGTATCATTTAATAATGTCAAGGTCTGGCTGTTTATAATCATCTACTGTTTTCTGTCAGGAATTTGGAATAACTGTTTAGTAGCACAGGCTTTACAAACGTCATTGATTTTAAATGTAACCACACATGTGAGTATCAGTCTAATTGTGAGATTGTTTTATCAAAAACATTTGTAATGTTGCTGCTGCCATAAAAATGCCTAACTCCAGAAGAGATTTGTTTATGCTACTGAACATAATAATACAGGGTTTATTCAACTATTAAAATTCAGATAGTTAAGTGATAACCAAAGACCAATAATAATGAGCACATTTCTCAAAATCCGATTGGAATTATTTTCTTAACGGTTAAGTTTAATTATATTTTTCAACAAACACTTCAGATTTGATTTGAGAAGTGGAAAAAAATATGATGATTAGAATAGAAATTTTACAAAGATAAGTTTGAAAGACTGTAGGGAAACCAGTCTTTTAATGATAAAGGAAATGGCATCTGAACAAGAGCTCTGGCAGATGGAGAGAAGACGAAATGGCAGATTTAAGAGACATTTATAACATCTGGGTAGAGGAGGGTGTAGAGAAAGTATCTGAGATAAAACAAGTTCAAGCCTTTCACACTGGATGGCTACTGCTGTTAATTTTAGGTAAGCACATTTATGGGGGTAGGAAATGTCGACAGCTGTAATTTGGGGCTTGTTTTATTTGAGGTGAATAAAGGGACTACAGATGGCAATTTGCAGGAATCTGGCTAGAGTACAGGAGGTATTTGGGCTGATATTATAAATGTGAGGGTCATCAGCACTTGGTCACAGCTTGAAGTTGGGTGTAGTTTATATCTACCCAGGAAGGGCATAAAATAAAGATTCCTGAGAAACACCAATAGTTAAATTTAGGCAGAGAAATACAAGATACTCAAGGACTCTGAAAATAAATGGTCAGGTTAAAAATTGAATAACTATGAGCAAAACACCTGAGAGTCATCTACCACCTTAGTTAACTCAAAAACATACAAAAAGTTAAAAGACAAACCCTAGTAGAAAATATTACAAAAACTGTAACTTATGGTTCACATGTCTAATATATTAAAATCTCATGCATATTGAGAAATAAAATAAGACAACAAATAAATAAGAAATAGATAGTAATAAAAATTTACCAAAAATGCTAAATCAATTTTGAGAATTATTTATTATCACTGGTGCTCAAATAAATAAATGGTAAAAATAAAAAGTACCATTTGCACTCATATATAATTTGAAGTTCATTTATTTATTAATTTGCTTATTATAAGACTGTTCACTGTTGATAAAGGCAGTGGTTATTCTCTTTAGTAACATATATGTACCAAAATTAAATGTCTTAGTTTCTATCATCAAATATTTCCCTATGCAGTGAAAACAGTCATTCTTATTTACGTAAAGTCATTCTTATTTACTTATTATATTTCATACCGTGCTTTTCCTCAAAGCTGAAACCAATCAGTTCTACCTTTTTTCTTTAGCACCTATTTTTTAAAAATATTATCTTTCTTTCCCTGAGCAGCTAGTTTCATATGTGACTATGAAATGAATAAAATAAACCAATTTCTTAGTTTTGAAGGAATTAATAAATTATTTGATCTGAGAAATTATTTCCAGAATATATTACTTAACAGCTTTATTTTCAGCTAAATTTTTATATGTAAACATAATACTCGGTTTCTAAGTTAATTACAAACTTGGCCCAGTAATTAGGTCAATGAATTTAATTCTAAATTCATCTTTAGAATTTATATGTAAAATAGATTCAGAGCTATCACTTCAAATTTTCTATTTAGACATTTTGAAGTGATTTTTTTTTTTCATTTTTACCTATTGTTCCTTTCATAGCTCTGGGGAGAAATGAATGGTGTTAGTACCCTGGTGGTTTGTGAAATACTGGAATTTTACGAAAGTGCAATTTAGACTGTTCATTTTACCATATAATTTTTAATATATGACCAAATGATTCATAATCTCAATTTATCTTACTATTACTATTACATTTATTAATCTAAGTGGTTGAGATGAACAAAGAGAAAAAAATAAAACCAGAATTCTTACAACCTGGCACTATTTCAGATTTCTACATCTGAAAGATCATAAGCTATGCATTTTCTTGGCATCGCATGTAAATCAATAGTCTGAATGTAATTTAAAGGATGCTGCCTCTCCTTTCAACACCTGAAACCCAACACTGAGCACCTACTATGGCACTATTCACTGAGTAGTGACTCTGTTGGGTTCCTTCCATCATGTAAGGGTCAGTGAATTTTATCTTTCAGGTACATATACCTATTCTGGGTGTGGTTTACTTTTGCCACCCAGGGAGCCCAGACAGCATTACAAGGTTAGAATGTGTGAGACTCGAACACATAATCCCACCTAGTTTATCACGCAACTAGAACATCCACTTCACAGTGAAGGATGGATGTGAGAGTATCACATACGTAGTGATGTGATGGTAAATATTTAACAATTGGCTCTTCTTGTGGGGAAAACAGATTTATAATATTTTCTCATTTATCTGATATAAATACTCCCTCCATGTTAACTCAATTTAGACATTATTACACTGAGATTAAGAATAATTTGCTCAATGTCAAATCTTGGAAATTGGTAGTATTTGGATGAGAACTAAATTCCTCATACTTTAATTACAACATGTTATATGTTACCATATTTTTTTGTTCTACTATTAAAAATTCCAGCAATATTATACACACACACACACACACACACATATCATTCTATCCCATCAGAAACTGAAACAAAGAATAGAAAGAGGAAGAAAGCACACCCAGTACAAAGTGGTCTGACATCCTTTTGGAGTCAAATATTTTTGCTGCTATAAAGGTAAGATCAAGGCCAACATAAATGGTAATAGAAAACTGACTTCCTAAAAAAAAATTAAAAACGGATTACTTAGATAAGTTTTTAAAACATTTTGCAATTTATGTGCTTAGTATACACTATGTATTCATACATTTCTGAATAAATACATGAGAAAGACTCACTAAATATAAAAATGCAATGCAATGAAAATCTCTTATTTGTTTTTTAAGTTCTGAAAAATGTTGACATTTAAAATGTTTGCTATCAATAAAGAAGTTTCTACTGACTATAGGATATTATCTTAGTTTTCCCAAGCCTGAATCAGAGTTCATGGTCTGATATTTACCTAAAATCATCTTAGTCATTTTAGTTTATTTTCATTATGTGTTGTTACGGTTTTTCTCTGTGATGACAGAGGCAATCCTAAATCAAAAGAAACCTACTGCAGCATTCTGTCCCCTTTACACAGCGGAAGGTCTCCTTGAGGGACTTAGATTATTCTGCATGTCTTAGCAATGTAACATTTTTTGTGGTGACCAAGCCCTTTTAGATTCAGACAGTATCTGGCATGTAGAGATGATGCAATACATCATTCAAAACTGCCAAATCAGTATTTCTGCTTTGCTGTCCGAGAATCTTTTTTCCAAAAGAGATATTCAGTAATCACAATTTTCAAATGCAGTAGATCTGTTATATTGTTGGATACTTATGTAGATAGAAATTGAGGCATATCAAACCTAATGGCATATCTAGAAACTAAATGCCACAAATGATAGCGAACTTGCTGAGAAAATGTAAAGCATGTATTAGAAACTAATAAAGGCTGACATTTTAGAAAGATCTTTAATTGTATAATCATTTTCTGTAAACTTCATTTAGATTTTTGGAAAACCCAGCCAAAGCCAAAATATTAGTTTTTATTTTTATAAGGTCCTGAAAATATTATATCAGCACTCCCTTGTATGTTTCTAAATAGCCTGAAATAAAGTTATCTGAAAGAGTATCAAGACTCAAATGGCTGAAATCAGAAAAAAAAAATTTGTTCCCAATCCTTCACACCTTGTTTCGCTGTCCTTTTCCCTGCAGCTTTATATTGTCTATTCATAACAAGCAGTGTGATTGGACTGCTTCTCTGATTAATGGATTGGACAGTGGAAAGCTGCCGGCTGAAGTGCAATTGGGCTCATTCTCACCCTTCAGCCACGGGGTAAATGAGCTCATAGCTTGGCTAGCCTGCTGGTCTCTGAACAAAGATACGGGCCACTTGGAGCAGAGCCAAGGTGTACTGGCAAAGATCAGCCAATCCCCAGAAGCATGAGCAAGCACAAGATAGCAGAGATACTTATGAGCATTCATTTACCTGGCATCATGTTCTACTTTGATCTATTATTTTATTTGTGACAGATACAGCTATATCAAGCAAAACCGTCAATAATGTGGATAACAATGCTACACACATAGTTGGGAAGGACTAAGAATTCTGAGTGACAGAATCAGAATTCAAAATATCTCAAGTGTGAGAAGGAGTTATAACACCAGGCAAATAACGGACAAATGCTATCCTTGAGTGAAGGGAGGAGGCTTGCTGGCATGATGGAATACAATACTTTCACAAACACTAGAGGAAAATATGACATTGGAAAGTGAGAAGCCAAACCATGTATCTCAAGTTAGCATTTGGCATTTATCTGGAGAGCAGAAAGTAGCAAATAAGTCTGGTCTTTGTCTAGACTAGATCAATCCAGAATAATCATTATATATTGAACTGAATATTTTATATTCACTTAGAAGGCTGATCTAGGATCGCTGGTTGGAAATGAAAGGGAGGACGGAGACATTGATTCAACTGGAGACTGTGTCGTGGTTAGGTGTAAAAATTTTGGAGAACCAGTGTGAAATTTCTGGTATAACTTTGATTATTTTTTGGCCTTAAGAAAGTCACTTAACCTCTTAGGGCTCAGTTTCTTAATTGCAAAATGGGAATAACAGTATCTCTCTGACGGGTTGTTAAATCTATAACAAGAGTTCAATACTATAGCTATAGTCCTGTCCCTAAACTTGTAAAGTTGAAGACAATAGATCCTATATTCTCTCAGATTTAGAGAAACACAAGTCAGCATCCCTTCACTAAGCCAAGCGAGTAGGGCACAGGGAAAACCCATTTTCGATTTTAGATAACTAAAAGAAGGGGAGGTTCGCTGCCTTGCTGTGTGCTTGTTGGGAGGCAGGAGTCCATCAGCCTACCTTGACTATCGCTATCCGAGAAGAAGGCTATGAAATATTTCTTGGGAAATCCAGTGTGACCCTGGCTTCTCATCTGGGAAAATTTGAAGAAGGCGGGCTGGCTAAGGCACCTGCAATAGTCTCTAAGAGCGGGAACACTGGTAGAACGTCCAACGGGATTGTGCTTTCCTGGGGGGAAGCAGACATGTGTAAGGTACTGTGAGGTGGGGAGCAGGTGGCGAGTGAGAGGAACTCTGAGACTTGGAGTACCTCCTCCTTTTTAACTTGCAGAGAGGAGAGCAAAAATCTGACAATTCTTCCTTCCCGATCTTGCTACCTAGTGTCAGGCTGGCCCTGCAGTTGTGGAAAACACTTTGAAGTGGATATAGGATTGAATCTTATTTAGACTGGATTTGAATTTTTATATCTGAAAGTGAGCCTTAATTAGTGGCATGGTACTGGTGATTCAACAAAGTGCAGTCAGAGAGCTGTATACCTGTCTAATAATCCCTGAAGGCATGGGAGAGGGAAATTTTACAGAGCATGGGTGAAAGAAGTAATTGGAGAAAAAAGAAATGCTTTAAATCAGCATGATATTGAGATAAGACTGTTCAATATACTGGTTTTATAAAGAATTAATGAGCTACCAGGAGGTAAATCACTTAAAAGAGTGTATGGCATATAGTAAGGGATCAATAAATGTTAGCTTTCATAATTGTTTTTTTTTTTTTTGAAGAAAAAACATCAAATTTCAGTGTGATCCAAAATGGAAAGGGCTGTACTGAATAGTAACAATGGAAAAATTACAAAAGCAAAGCCCAAAGAGCCATGTAGTCAGGCATCATTGTGAACTTGAATAGAGGTTTCTTTCATGGTTCTTTTAATTCCAGGATTCTATTATTCTAAGCTTGAATTATTTATCCATGTGGGAAAAAAATCTGTTTTTTCCCTAAATGAAATAGGCAATGCAACTCTTCCTACATTTTTTAATGTAAAGAAACAGAGATTTTTTTTTATCCCCTAAGAGCATCCACTATTAAATCAATATCATTCATCCTTTTGGTTTGGAGGATTAGCTCCCTTTATCAAATGCATGTCATAAAAACTTGCCTGTCAGTATTCATTCTTTGAAGGCTCTTTCTTCATTTTTGAAAATGATACTGACATACAATGAGTGAAACATTACCGCAGTACAGCTAGATCTGTCTGGCAAGGGACAAAGCTTTTATATAACAGTAACTTGCTTTCCTTTGTACTAACTCATTTTGAGCTTCTGCGTGAAGGGTATTTTAACAACAACAAAATGGATCAGAGGGTAAGCAAAGAGTATTTCATCTTTTTAAGCAACTATCACTTTCAGAAATACATATATATATATATATATATATATATATATATAAAATGTCTCCTGACTCAGAGAGCAAAGTATTTCATTTCAAACTTGAGGGGGAGTTGTTGCATACTTACATCTTGATTGGTCATCTCCCAGTAGGGTCTCTCTCCATAAGACACAACCTCCCACATGACGATTCCATAGCTCCAGACATCACTAGCAGAGGTAAACTTTCGGAAAGCTATAGCTTCTGGGGCAGTCCATCTGATTGGAATTTTGCCTCCCTAAAATTGAAAAGAGAATAAAAAAAATTCTCACCCACACACTTCAAATGTATCTAGGGATACTGCTGCCTCGCTGAAAAGATCTAGAAAGAGATGTAGCATTTTTAAGTGAATCTGTTTGACAGCGTGCAGTCTCTTTTCACATATCTCAGCCCATAAGCACTTGTAGACTGACTACTAATTGGCTGTCTGGAAGGTTTCTGGTTTAAATTCTGTTTGACTACTGGAACACATTCAAGACCCACATCTCAATTACAGTATCAGGATGGCAGCTCTAAGTGGGGAAAGCAGGCAGTCAAGCAAATCAAGAAGGTAAACTTTCATGACTTTCTTCAAAAGTAAAGGACTCAAATTCCCAGGGTGCTTTCTTTTCCCTTCAATATAAGGATTGTAAAGAGAAAGCTTTGATTGCTGGATGCAACCCTGAGAAGTTTAAAAGTTAATAAGATAAGCATGAAAACCAGATATATTGAATATTTAGTAATTTCTCCTGACATTGCACAATTTCTTTTAGACTTGATTTCCCTAATTTGCCATTGTCGTATCTTTGTGTTTGTTTGGTCAAACTGTTTTTTTTTTAAACCTAAGAGGTAGGTATCTCATTTATTTCAACCACATTGAAAATTATTAAAATTAAATTATGGGGAAAATTTACAACATTACCAAGTTTGGGGGTTTTACATGGTTAAAAAAAAAGATTTGGTAAGTTTTTTCTTAGTTCACAAATTAAACACTTTTCTATCCTGGCCATTTCAGGGTTAACTTCTTTTTCCTAATTTTTAAAAGCAGGCAAATCCAGGCAACCAAACATTTCATTTATAAGTAAAATTCATTAAAGGAGAGAGAGACAGAAAGAGAGAGGGAGAGAGAAACATGGGTTTTGAATATTTTTTATAAAAAGACTAACATATGCCTTCCTACTTTGTGGGAAGAGAACAATTTAATTCACATATTAGAAAAAAATGGACTTAAACTGCTCTATATAAACCAAAGTTTCAAGACTTATGAAGAAACAGCAGTTTCATGTAATGCTTGAAATTGTTCTGTGACTTGAAGTTAATTTGAAATATTTATACTAAGTTTGAATTATTTGCTCCTTAGAAATATGGTAACATCACTTTAAGAAAACTTTTCTGAAACATACTTTTGTTAATTAAATATTCATAGGCAAGATCACATCATTAGGTTCAGCTATGTAGCAACATGATAGTCTATGACATATTATTACTATTCTGCTTGAAATGGTAATTTGTTGATTACTTTAAATTTCAGCCTAGAAATTTTCTCTTGGTCCTCTGACCATCATGTTGTGTATCAATATTACCTGAAGTTCCCTTATCATTTCATCTCTCAATAGAGAGATTTTCCACAAAGTGCCACCATGCCCCATTTCAAGGGAGTAAATCTTGAGGGTCTCAGGATCTCTGGCTCCCCTCCACCTTTCTCTCCACTAGCAATGACACACTGACACAGACCTTGACAAATTTACTTTATGCATTTAACTAAGACACCAACCAATCATACTGGGAATGGCTTTTTCAATAACCTCAGCCTTGCTTAGGCCAAGCTTATTAAGCGTGACTCTATTTCCTGGAGAATTCCTAATTGAGGTTTCATTTAATGCAAATAATGACAATAATTAGGTCCAGAAGAAGAGGGGCATCCCAACAATTAATTTATTGATTTATTAAGCTGACCCTTTGAAGGCTTTGTTTGCTTAGGTAAGTCACTCTTGATCTTTAGCATAGTATAATCTTTAACTCTTCATGTGTCACACTGCAATAATGATAAAAAGACAGCCTTATAATCTATGAATAGGGTTTACTATTAGAGTATGAGTAGGAGTAATTTTAAAATGTTGAATTAAATAAGAAAATATATACCATCTATCATAAGAATAAAAGAGGACTAAAGTATTCTGTATTGAAATAAAGTTAGCCACATTGTACACTGAAAAGATACAATGACAAATTCTTGTCTTCACAGGGAACAGTTTAAGCATTGAGGATATCGAAAAGATTTAGAATTAAACAAATCTAGTTTATAAAAAAGGATTAAAACTCAAGAAGTACAATGCATAAACTTCCCAGAAAAATTCTGTTGCACCAATACCACAGTTTTCCACAGGGAAAAAAAAAACAAAAAACTGTTGATTATATAACATCAATTCAGGAAGCAATTACTTCGCTGGAAAAGGATGCTGATTTATGCCAATTATGACAATATGGATTAGTGACCAATTTTTCATAGATATGGGCTTAACAGTTTACATGGTATAAAAGAGAAGTAATTAGGCATTAAAATACCTCTAGTAAATCAAAACTTTTTGAAGGAATAGCTCTTTTATTCCCTACTGTGTGAATAGTTAAAAAAAGGTAGATTTAGATATTTCCATATTTGTTTTACAAGTAAAGAAACTGTGGTGCCGAGTTTAGGCTATTCAAAAATGCTACACATGTTAATATATTCATATATAGTATGATTATATATTATATAGTCACATACAATATGAATAAATATATACTTATATACATTAATATATGTATATATTTTTTGCTTTTTTCCCACAAATACTTTTTATTTAAAAAAATTTTTTTTATTGAAGTATAGTCAGTTTACAATATTGTGTCAATTTCTGGTATATAGCATATTTCAGTCATACATAGACATACATAATTCCTTTTCATACTCGTTTTCATTATAGGTTATACAAGATATTGAATATAGTTGCCTGTGCTCTACAGAAGAAAATTGTTATTTATCTATTTTATATATAGTAGTTAGTATCTGCAAATTTTGAACTCCCATTTTATCCCTTCCCACCCCGTTTAAGGTAGGAGAGTCTCACTTTAATTTTTCCTTTTACATTTAATTCTTTATATGATTTTTACATGTTGTATCCACTCTAAACTCAAACCTTTTATTTTCAGTATCTGTAGGAAAAATATGAACTATTAAAACTCATAATGTGATTACTTGGCTTATCTGAGTTTAATATTTGAATTTTCTGATAAGGAAAGGAGAATTGGCTGGATTTTTTAATCCACCCTCCCCCTTCTCTCTTTCTTCCTAAGTTGGAGGAATTTTGCTTCTTTTTTTTTTTCGCTCTTTCCTTTAAAATCTTTAAGTATTAAACGCCCCTAGTCTAGTAGTCTAGTATTTCAGAAATGCATTCTGTTAGATCTTACCCTTGTGGTGTAGGCTGCCTCGGGATCATCTTCCAGCACCCTGGAAAGCCCAAAGTCAGACACTTTGCACACAAGGTTACTGTTGATTAAGATGTTTCTGGCAGCAAGGTCTCTATGCACGTAGCCCATGTCGGAGAGGTACTTCATTCCCGCAGCGATGCCTCGCAGCATGCCGACTAGCTGGATCACAGTGAACTGCCCATCGTTTTTCTGTGAAGATGACACAGAAATACTAGTTCTGCAACAGCAATCACTGGGGAAAAATACTTAAGGATCTTCCTTCAATCCCCAAATTAATGCCCACTCTCACCACATTCACATGCAATTTCTATCTGAAGAGAATAGGAAAAGTTCGGCAATATCTAGTTAACCTGGTAGTGCGTATCAGTCCCCTGCTTGGTCAAAGCAGATAACGGCTTTGAAAGCCCCGTCCAAAATATCATTCAGTTGCTCTTTTCCACATTGTAATTCTTTTCTTCTCAGTCATCAGCGCAGTGTGTTCATCACTCCAGCCTTATGCCTGTCTTGGGTTAACACTGTGCATTTTTGAAGTCATTTAAAAGAAGCTAGCTGGATAGGCATACTGGTGACAGACAAAGTCGCCGGATGAAAGGAGGGAGATTCTGCAGCAGCAGGTGGAAGGTCAGGGGGAGGGGGACCAAGCAATGACCAGGATAATGTTAGCATTTCTTGGAAACCTGCTGTCTTTGTCAAGGGCACTGGACTTACTGCAGACACACAGAATTAGGCCCAAATGATGCTTATTTTGAAATAAAAGAATGATACGACCATAAGAGACTGAAGAATTTATCTGTAAGAAATTTGGCAGTAGAATCTGGTAGAGGATAGAGATTGGAAGGGAAGCTTGCCTTGCCAGTGGACACCTGTCATAGTCAACGCACAGGCCTCTCTTACAATCACCATTAAGCTGCCAACCATCACTTTTCTCATCCAGAGCAATAGATGCTACATTGAAGGAGAAAAGCCACCTGACTACAGTTTAATCAAGCCCAGGTTACATTGTCTAACACATGCTATTTACTAATAAAATGAGTTACCAACATTTAAAATTTGGAGACCTGCATATTAAAAACAAACTCTTCCTAAAATCTGGAAGATCTGACATTGACTATTGTCTACTATTATATAATACCTGGTACAAGGCGTGGCTGGCCCTCAGGTGAGGTATGAATCTATTTGACACTTTCATTAATACAGATGATTTTCATGGACTCTCTAGACATTTTTCCTTGTTCTGCCTGATATTATATACTTTGAGAGAGTTAAGTACTTGTAAAATCTTCTCTTTTTTTCCTTTCCTGCCTCCTTTCCTCTTTTATTTACTTTGGGCAAATTAACATACACGTAAATAAAATTGTAGAAACCCGTAATTTGGATTTGTACAAGTTTTTTGAAGTGGACAACTTTCAAACCAAAGTTAATTTTTGCAGTATAATTATCCTGACTCTAGATATTTCTATTTAAAACTCTATCTTTAAGGTAGCTGGATTTTAATTTCAATATTATTGCCAATATATGAATAGCACTTTGAAAACTTACATCTATCTCAAATCTTACCTTTAAAAATGTATCTAAAGAGCCGTTTTCCATATACTCTGTCACTATCATCACCGGTTTACCTGAAAAGAAAACAGTAGTATAAACTGCTGCTTTTTGATAGAGCATTCTTGTCTAGGAAAAGTTTACCTGGAAGTTTTTATTATTGTCCAAATTATACATAGTCATTTAAAAAAATGTCCTCTTAATGAGTTGCAAGTAAATTCCTGACATGATGATGTCTTAGTATCTTAGTATATACTGAGTGGAGTCAGTGAGAGGAAAGTATCATGAAAATGATAAAGATTGACACTTAAGGTACAAAAAATACAGAATTTTCAACATCAAAATCAATTTATGTAGAAAATGAGTTTAGGATGAATTTTATTTTTATAGAGATAACGATATAAAGTGCCAAGTAATATTTAGCAAAGCACTGCAAACATGCCAACACATTCCTCTTTCTCACAGTTCTAAATAAAAACTATCCAGTCCTAAGTGCTCTGTTTAAGATCCTTTGAACAGATGTTGCATTTTCTCAACTTTACTTCTATGTTCTTATAACTCCTTTACTTATGGCTACCTCTCTTTTCCCTCTCTGCCACACACAGTCTCTATCAATCCAATTGTTTTCATTCTTCAAAACCCTGTTCTATTTTCTCTTGCTGTCTGGAAATTTCTCTTGCAATCATCACTTCTGATGGACGAGGCCCTATTCTTTTCACGTCTGAGACAGAAGTACAGCTGGACAAACTGGAGCCACATGGCTTGGCTTTGTATCCTAGATCAATCATTTACTATCATGTGATCATGGGCAAATCAATTCTTATCTCTGTATACTAATTTGTTGTGAGTATCTGCCAAGTCATAGAGTTATCCAGGTCACTTAGAATAATGCCTACCACTTAGAATTTGCTATGTATTATTATTCTATAAACCTTATTGACTTTGTATCTGTGGGTTAACTTCCTTGCTAGCTGTAAGAGGACCAAGAAAACAGATCATATTTTATCCCTTATGAAAAATACGAGACCAAAAATCTTTGTTATATGAGGAAATACTTAAAACATGATTGTTAGTTTTATCACTCCACATTAACTTCACTATATTTTAAAATGTGCCTTTTTATTCTAAAATAAAAGTATAGACTTCATAAAATTTTAGTGTCCATTTAAACTATTTTGAAGTAAAAAAAGACCTTATGATAGCAAAATTCTATCTTATATATCTAGTAATTTTTTTTATATTATAGAGGGAAAGAAGGCCTATACAATTATGAAATGTGCTGTAATTAACTTAATGGCATCCTCCAGAAGGGCATCTGTATTTTACTTGAAAAGTGATTCATTCAGGTCACAGAATTAGAACGTGCATATTTATTCATACACCATTATCCCAAAATGTAAACAGAGATACAGAAAATTAGACAGTTACATGTTAAAAAGAAATAATAGGAAGAAAAAGGATTTTTCAATCCAAAAATCACTTAAAACTCACTATTTAGTATAATAAGGTAGGTCAGTCTAATTTCTCACTCAGATAATTATCTTCTTTTAAAATACTTTAGAAGCATTATTCTTTTAATGGAATGTCACAAGTAATATTCCAAAGGCAGATAACATTTCTCTCCTCTTTAAATTTTGTAAAAGTTAGAAAAAAAGTTTGTCTCAAATAATTCATTTGTCATCTATTTGCTACGCCTACATTAGGTAAAACATCACATATGTAGGGAATATGTATTGGAGATGTCATTTGATTTGAACCTTGAAAGGGTCACTGGTATAATAAAAGGTGACAGATATTCCAGGAAGAAGAGGCAGCATGTGCCAAGGCATCTTGTCATGAAAGAGCTCATCAAGTTCAAACATGGCCAGAGGCCTGGATTTTGCTTTGTAATTCAGGGAGTGACAGGAGATGAGTTGAGGAATACTGATTTTGAAACTGACTGGAAATATAATACCTTAGTTTAAAAAAAAAAAAAGAATGACTTATGGTTGTATTTGTATTTGTAAATGGCCATGACAGCACAAGAGAAAAAAAAAAGATTATGAATGTTTTTTTTCTCCTTTGTATGATTGTAATCTAAGTTCAACAATTAAGATAGATTTCTAATTTTACTTCATTTTAGTGGTACTGCTGCACTCATTTCAATGAACCTCAGACAAATGCTAAATAGACAAAATTCTGCTTTGGGCCCATTTGGTTCCAGTCTCACATCTTGAAGCCTATTTCAGGGTTTTCTTACTGTTGAAGCCTATTTCAAGCTTTTCTTTTAAAAGTTTAGAACTAATATGCTTCCCCAAGGGTGACAGCCAAAATATTTGATACCTGCTTTGGACAGGGACCTACATGTTTGAAGTTACAGCACCATATTGCTGGAATACTGGAAAATACTACTGTACCAGACATCACCTCTTCATCTGCCTGATTTCAAGAATTCAGAAATACTTCAGAGACAAAGCTGAGTTAGGCATATAAAAAGGCTATGTGGATAACCCTGGCTTCAGCTTTTTATCAAATAGGATAGAAGCATTTCAATAAATGTACAGCTAATAGAGCCAAAAAAGTACACACTTGCTGAACACCAGTCCTGATCAAACCAGGAAAAGGCCTATGCTTTCTGGAATCAGCCTGTGATTTCAGGAATCCTTCCTATAAAAGCTCTTTGTCTCTGATTTTCACTTACAGAAATCCACTGGGGGAGCTGTCACAGTGTCACTAGAAACGGAAGAACTGAATTCCAGCAGATATACAGGGGATATGGTCTTAGCTTTCCCCCACTGGTACCTCTCAGCTCCTACCACATGAACAGAAGCCTTGTCCATCAAGGCGAAGGCCTAATCTCCCTCCATCATTATCTGCTCTATCCCAAGCCCATTATGATTACAGCACCTTCCCTACATTACTACTTACAAAACCTTCAATTTCCTTCCACACTTTTTTTCTAAAATTTCTTCTTTCTGTCTATTTTCTAATTGTTTAGATCCTCTTCTTACAGTTATGGTCAGTGGTAACTATTTACTACTGTTCACCTAAGGTCTACTGAACAGGAGTTGGATAAAATTTCTCTGTTAAAATATTTCTTCCTTGGTTAAATTTGTTCTTAAATTCAACCTAAATTTACTAAACTTAGACAAAAAAGATTTATACTTTAAAAACAATGAATGGACCAGAAAACTTACTGACTTTGAATAATATATGTTTGGAAAGAAAAAAAAATGATGGCTTTTCAGGGCTATGGGCACCTGGTATTCGTCCTGTAAGATTTTTTAGCTTTCATCGCCTACTTTTAAAAGTCAGATTCATTATTCATGACAGTGTAGGCTGTAATGTCAATAACAAAAAACATTTAAGAAATATGATAGGGACCTAAACACCTCTCATATTTCAGAAAATGGGGGAAAAGCAATGAAAATGAATGTTTGCAAACAAGCATTATCTTCTTTTGTTTATAAAAATAAGACAATTCATGACCGATTAGATGATTTCTCATACTTGAGCCATTTTAATGATAGTTACATTTAGTTTGGCTTATGTTTTGTCTCAGTTCCTGCTAGTCTGCAAAAATGACATAGCAATAATTAACGTGGCTTACTCTAACCATTGTAAATTCAATAAAATGGTATAAATCATTTCCATTATCCAGCTTGAAGTACAGACAAATAGTAGATCTGCCAATAATTTTGAAAGCATATTATCAAAAATCAATACAAAAAGAGCTCATAAAGCATGTCAAAACATGATTTTAATCACGGAGTAGAGTTTTTTATATTACTTTATGTTATGTTATGTTATGTTATGTTACTATGCAGTAATAGAAACACATTATTTATGGCATTAACCAACCTCATATTTCATCATTTGGTATAGATAATCATAAAAGAGCAACAGTTTATTGATTTATTGACTGCCCACTTTTTACAGGGCATGGTGTTATTTTCAATTGTCATCAAAATTCTATAGTAGTGATGATACTACAAAAGTCTCTTTTCAGAGAAAGAAAAGTGAGGCTTAAAAAGATTCAATATATTACTTGAGTTGATTAGCTCAAGTTGTATAACAAATAAAGTCGGGAATCAAACTCATGTCCACCTGACTACAAAAGCTGTTTTCCTTCCCTCCAAATTATGATGCTTGTAATTTTGAAGTATTTATTTTAAATTATATATTTTATTTTAAAATATCACAAATATTTTATCTTTTTGTGTTCATATAAGCTTGAGAATCATGACTATGCCATACCAAACCATTCAAGTATTAATGGCAGATCTGATAGGGATTTAGCTGCTTTCAATAAATAATATATTCTTACTTATGATCATTACTTATATATCCGTCAAGCATTCTGAAGTGTTCTATAGTGAAGCAATCTTGTATTCTACTTATATGAGGCATCTAAAGTAGTCAAACCCACAGAAACAGAAGATGATGGTGGCTGCCAGCATTTAGGGGAGGGAGAAAGGAGGAATTGCTATTCACTGGGTATAACATTTCAGTTATGCAAGACAAAAGTTCTAGAGATCAGCTATACAACACTGTGCTTACAGTGAACAAAACTGTACTGTGTACTTTACACTTAAAAATTTAAGAGGGCAGATATCATGATGCGGATTTTTCTTATCACAATAAAACAAAATTGCGTTTGCTTCCTTACTAAGTGATTTTTTTTGGTGCTCATGTCCATCAAAATCTAAGAAAGGAGAGAACATGCCACTCCTGGTAAAGCTGTTCCTTCTCATAAGGTATCTCAAAATTAGGTGAAACAAACTTTGGGGAATGTCAATCTAAGCCTTGCTTTTCAGAGCATAGCCCTTGACCAGTGGCCTCGCTATCATCTGGGAGCTTGTTAGAAATGCAAAATCTCAGTGCCCAGTCCAATCTATTGAAACAGATTCTGCATTTTAGCAATATCCTCAGAGGCACATTGTATTTTGAGAAACACTGAGCTAGGCCACACCACAAGAGCTGCAGCTAAATCTGGCCTTATTATTTTATTTGCATTGATACCACCTGCTTTTCTGAAACCATTTAGCACATCAATAAATATGTGGTACCACTTAAGGGTAAAAGGGAGCTTTTGATTTAGAAGCATCATAATTCACTGGGAAATAACTGTCTCTGGGTTTCTCTTAGAAACATTTTACAAAATTTGTAAATATTTAAAAGTAAGTCTGTGCTTATATTTATATATCCATAGTGTTATTTCACTGTGCCATTCTATTTGGGTTGTATTCCATTTAGTACATTAACACTTGCAGCTGTTTGAAATTACTTTTATTTCACTCCAAGGGAAACCTGGGATAACAAACATCACGATTCAATTATTAATGGTTAATGGACAACCAGAAAATGGAATCTTGTGCTTGCAGTAGAAATAGATAATGCTTATTAAGATGGGGAGTGGGAAGGGTGGACCAAGTATGGGTCAGTTAGAACTCAGAAGGGTACTCAGATATTTTAATTCCATTATGGTCCTTATTTATTGGTTAACACTTTAAGGGAAACCAGTTATAAAATTATGTAATCTTAATTTCAGAAAAGACTATAAATCAAAAGCCTCTATACCTTACCTGAGATGGGAGCATAGAAATATTTCTATTAAGTAGAAATTCCAAACTTTCCCTATTCCTCTATTATTTCACACTGTTTACACTGATATAAACTTTTTAATTAGATGTTCATTTCTCAAATTAAAAAAAAATTAGAATTGCTCTGACATTACTGAAGGTGGGTAATTACTTATGGAGGAAGAGACTGTCGACTTTGCAGAGGAACAGAGGAAACTAAGAATTAACAATGTGACAGCTTTGTTTTATTAATAATGAAAATGACTTTCAAAACGTAACGTTTAATTTACCAACAGTCCATCTTTGAGCCAGTAAATCTTTTTCAGATGTGTAGAATTTAGATTTTATCAGAATAAGCACTTGTAAATATCTAATAAATATTTTATGTTTATTTATTAAACCTTGCTCTCTGCCCTAATAATGAAAAACAAATATCAGATTAATGAACTGGCTTCCATTTCTACTTCAGTTTTAAATTTGTTTATTTCCATCATGGTTTATCACTGATAATGGTTCATAGAATTGTTGCCTTTTGTGAAAGGGCAGATGTAAAATTTAAGCATGCCCATAGTGCAAACGTTTTCATTCATACTTCTCAGAATCCAATTTTATAGACAGTGTCTGCAGTTGGACACTTACAGGCTTACAGATGTAACCTGTCCCCAGCAGAACTACTGCTTACCAACTTGTCCCCAGAGGAACTACTGATTACCAACCAGTCTTGCTCCTCCTAATCTTTCCCCATAAATGGCAATTCCTTTCTTCAAGGTACTCAGGACAAATAATTTATAATTATCATTGACTCCTCTCTCTTTCTCACATTCCACAGCTAATCCACAAGAAGCTGTACTGTGATTGCCTCCAAAATATCTACAGAATTAAACTACTACTCTTCATCTTGTTAGAGTACTACCCTGATCTAATCCACAATGAGGTGTGAACAGTGACAGTAGTCTTCTCACTGTCTTCCCATTTAAACACTGGCTCCTACCATCTGTACTCAACACAGAGGCCTTACTGATCCTGTTAACGCAGAAACAAGATTCTGTCACATCTTGGCTCCAAAGCTCAGATTAAGAGGGGGTCTTCATAGGGACCAGAGAGTTCACACTGTACCTAACCTTGTACTACAGCTTCAAGTTAAACTCTCACCAGACTCCTCTCATTCATTCCATTGAAGCAACAATGATCTTCTTGCTGTTTCTTGAACGTTCTATGTAAGTTCTATTCGCGCCTTGCAGATCTTTCTTTCTACAACACACTGCCCCCAGATGTCTGTAAGGCCCACACCTTCACTTTATTCAAGCCTTATCAGAGAGGTCTTTCTCTAAATAAAATAGAAACCACCAACCCTCAATGGAAGCAATCCTTAATCTCCTAACTTGACTTTACTTTTTTTCATTTAATATATTGTAAATATATTTGTTCAATTAGTTTCTGCCTCTCCAACACAAAGGTAAGCTCCATAAAGGCACGAACTCAGTTTGTTTAACCTCTACTGTATCCCATTGATTAATACAGATAGACATGTACTAGGTGATCAATTAATACCTTTTTAATAAATAAATGTTTCTTGTCAAGTATATACTGAATAGTGCAATATGAGGTTGGTAATCTATACTGCTTAAGAGACTTGGTTTTGGAATCATACAGAACTTTGTAAATCTGGCATTATTCTGTGCTAGTTTTATGATATTGGATAAGGTATTCAACCTCTTTAAGGTTCATTTTTCCCACCAGTAAAATAAGAACAAATACTAGTGTCTACAGGATTGCATTATTGTGCAGATTAAAGGAGATAATACATAAAGTGCATTGACTTAGTATATCCTTAAAGTAATCTTAATGAGTAGTAGTAGTTATAACTGTTATATTTATATGCGAGATCCTGTGAAAAGATCCTCATGCAATTTCTTTCATATGAATTTTATTTTTTTTCTAATTCACCCATGGTTTTATAGAATAAAGTTGTTTAAATTAAAATATAAGCTATATATCACTCTAACTCAGTTTAAATGTTTACCTTCCCTGCAATTTAGTCATTGACTCATTTAATATCATTCATATCTTTTAACTGCAATGTTGAGAATTATTTTATTTTTCTTGAACCAAATTGCTATTTTTTGTTTTTATTTATTTGTTTTTTTAACTGAAGTGTAGTCAGTCCACAATGCTTTGTCAATTTCTGGTATACAGCATAATGGTTCAGTCATACATATACATACATATATTTGTTTTCATAGTCTTTTTCATTATAGGTTACTACAAGATATTGAATACAGTTCCCTGTGTTATACAGTATAAACTTGTTGTTTATTTATTTTATATATATTGTTAAGTTTCTGCAAATCTTGAACTCCCAATTTATCCCTTCCCACCTCCTTTCCCCCCTGGTAACCATAAGTTTGTTTTCTATGTCTGAGTCTGTTTCTGTTTTGTAAATAAGTTCATTTGTCTTTTTATTTTTAAGATTCCACATGGAATACTACTCAGCCATAAAAAAGAGTAAAATAATGCCATTTGCAGCAATACAGATGGACCTGGAGATTGTCATTCTAAGTGAAGTAAGCCATAAAGAGAAAAAAAGTATCATTCATATCTTAAAAAAAATTCTTTTTTAATTACCTAATGTGTCTGGCGCTGTGATAGACACTAGGGGTGCTATGAACAAATATCCATTTTAAGAAGCTCATCATGTAGTAAGGATGATAAACCATGTAGAGAGATAACTGTGATACAATGGACCACATGACAAAGTGCAGAGAAATGTCACTAGAGTTTATAACGTTGTCTCTGGCTGAGAATTCATTCATTCAACAAATACATGAAACGCTACACATGCCGAGTACTGAACTAGAAACACACAGGTGAGCAAAACAAAACAGAAACCTCTGCTCTTTGAAGTTTGTATTCTAATGTATAATTGGGACCCTTTCTTTGACTCAGCTATTCAACATTACTGAGCGGTCTACTCTATGCCAGGCAGACACTGAGGACAGAGGAAAAATGCAGATAAATGACACTGATCTCATGGACAAGGTCACATGTGAATTAAACTTGAAGGTCAAATGGAGCTGAGGAAAGTGGGGAGGACATTCTAGGGCTGAATGAAGTATCTCCAAGGGACAGCATAAGAACTAGGTAGAGCTTTCTGGAAAGGAAATAGTGTAATATGGAGATATGGCCAAATTGTATCAGGTAAAGTATCAAAGTGTATGTATTTTGCTTGATTTGTTTGTTTGTTTGATGATGAGACAGGAAAGAAGAGTGATTGAGTAAAATGTATGGAATGGACTAATGTGGGAAAATACCAAAATGCGTGGACTAGTTTGAGGATTGTTGGATTAGCCCCGGGTAATATATAATAAGAGCCTGTAAAATAAAATTTGACTTTGTAAGATAGGATGAAATACAATAGTTGAAAGATAATCACAAGTTTACATAAGAAGTCAGAGTTGTCTGACAATTTAAATAATCAGTTATCATTGAATGTGTTATCTCCTCAGACATAGAAAAATAGGGAGATATTCTTTTAATTTTTCTCTAATATTTTGTTTAAATTTATTAATTTTACAGGAGAACTAAGTTTCTTTGTACATGATCCTAGATTAAGCAATATAACTACAAATAATTTTAAGACTCCATAGAAATATTCCTTCAGTCAATTTTGATAATATTTCCATGGGTGGGAAAAAAATAAATCTTAAAGAACTAAGGATGCTGCAGTGGGAAAATAATAATTTTCCCCCCTTTTAAATTTTATTCC
Source organism: Camelus ferus (assembly GCF_009834535.1). Lineage (NCBI taxonomy): Eukaryota > Metazoa > Chordata > Mammalia > Artiodactyla > Camelidae > Camelus > Camelus ferus. The sequence goes on along the minus strand of NC_045697.1, from coordinate 56,335,212 downwards.
TGAATCTATTTAAATAGTTAAAGCTGGCACTGTGTATGTGACATTAAAGCATCTTGCATGGCGAATGAGTCAATGAAGCCAGGACCTGTGGGTCTTTTACATCATTTGTCACAAGGCCTCTCTAGAATATATACCTATTTATGATGTGTCCCGTTTAACAGCAAATCACAGAAGGAATCTGAATGAGGGCCCATGTTTTGGGCATGTAGGGCGAGTGACACAGGAAAGAGAACGGTTCATCATGACACTGCCCATAGGAGTGCTACTTCAAACTCCCCACCTTAGCTTCAATCAGAAAAAAATCACAAGATTTAGTTGCACTTATGTCTCATTATCTGTGTGCTGCAGGTTGAGAATAATTGTTGAATAAATTAGCATCAGATCAGAGAGCATGAAATTAAGGACACAAATAAAGTGAGTTGCAACATGGTAAATTAAAAACAAGTTGAAGACTTCCTAGGTTGAACAGCAAGAGCTTCATTTATTAAGGGGAAATACAGTTTCAAGTCACCTGGAACAAAAAAATAAGACAAAGAAATATTTTAAATATTTACATTTTGCTTTACATGTATGGGTAGCTTCATGGAGCAACATCAAACAGCATATGTGATTAGGAGATTGGAAATTTTAAATCTGTATTTCCAATCACAGGACTGGTTTTTAGATTATACTTTACAGAATTTAAATATGATCATTTGTTGCTAATGACATTTGCTTCTAAAAATAAAGATTTCAAGTGCATATAACATGGTATATGCCAAATTTAGTTGTCTTACGATGAGAAGTTCAGTTGTCTTATGCTGCCTCAGTCAGAACCCATGCACATAAAACAAGTTTTGTAATAAATTAGGGGTCTAAAAAAGTAGGTGAATATTAGTTCTAATAATTTGGCAGTCTTGTCTACTAATATCTGATGCATTCACTTAAACAGATTAAAATAAATACTTATTCACTGCTCTAATTACCTGCAGTTTTGTTCACAAATACATCTTTATTTAGTCTGCATAAAAATTTTATAAGGTACATATGATTTTTTTTCTTTTTGTGTGACACTGAGGCTCAAAGTGTTTAACTAAAGTGACCATGGATTGGTTTAGGTTTAGGTGTAATGGGTTTGCATAAATATTTAGGACATTATCTGTTTCTTCAGGAGCAGACTATTTTGGCTAGGGAGCTAAAAAATACATTCAAAGGAGACAAAATTAAATGAAAGGGTTGAGTAAAAATTTTGGACAAATGAAGGAACATTACAGGCAGTTGCAAAAATCCTTATACAGCCACAGTGTTCACAAGAAGGAGTGATTATTTCAGGGTTAAGTGATGGTGGATTGTTTCGTGGAGGTGATGAAATTTGAATAGGGTTCCGAAGGAAACGAAAAAGTAGTGAGTACAAAGATTGAAATTTCAAAGAAAGAGGCAACGTAGGCAGGGCACAATATCAATTAAAATAGATTCGGAATGAAATGGCTATGGAGGAGTTCAGAGCACTGGAAGAGAGAGACATGGAAAAGAAATAATCATGCATTTATTAAGTAGCTACTCTGTGTCATGCTCATCCTAAACTCGACCTGTGTTAATTCATATCACCTTCACATCACTATGAAGTATTCTTACCCCACGTCATTGATGAGGAAAGTAAGGGTTTGAATGTATAACTAACTTACACAGTCACATAGTAGTGTATTGCAGAAGCAAAATAAAAATCCGTGGCTAGATCCATAGCCCACTTTTCTGACTATTCTGTAGGGACTGTCTTCTGTGATAGTAACAGTGATCTGGCGCTGTTCTACACATTATAGCTTAACTCATTACAGGGTAGACTGGCTGCATATGGGGTTTTACATATACCCTGGGTCATAGGAAGTCATGGTCAGAGTTTATTTGAAGAAGTTAAATTTAGAAGTCATATTAAGGATTAAATGAAGACATGAAATTTATCAAAATATTTTACATACTTCTATTACTATGACTATCGTGAAGAACTATGCTTTCTAGTAGATACTACCCTGCCCACATAGGAAATCATTTCACTCCACCGCTGTTGTTGTAATTCTTGTTTCTACAGTATCCAGCCCCATGTACTACCACTGATGTCCTTTCAAGGTCCTTCCCCTCAGATGGATTATAGTCATGTTCAAATTTTGATTTCTTTTTTTAAATTCTTTTTAAAAAATTCTGATTTCATTTTATTTTACCTGTAATCATCCCCCTCACATCATCTTATTTAGAATATTCTGCCTCATTCATCATAGGGCATGATTTTTGCAAAATATTTTAATTTATTTTATTCCTTCAAAAATACATATTTTTTCTTTGTCCCTCATCTGCCTTATGTCCCTGGCTTCCATCATTTTTTAGGAACTTATTTGTTCTGATTAGACCTCAGAATGCCCTTTTTGCTCCAACAATCCTGTCTTCAGGTAGCCTTCAAGGAGGAAATAATGCGTGGGCATGTACTCAGCTAGGGGAAAGAAGCATATTTAAGTTTTAAAGAAACCCACATGACTGCAAGTAATTTTATTCCTATGTTACCTTCCTCTATGGGCATTCTTGCTGGAGACGTGTATCTCTTTGAGACATGGAGAAAAACAATCTCCCAGCAATAGAGGCTGATTCAGAAGTTCTGCCAATCATCAACATGATATGTTTAGCCACTATCTTTTCTAGGACTTGTGAGAGGCTCTGTGTTCTCATCTGTGACCTACTGCGAATGAATCATGATTTTGGAATTAAGTGGTAATAAACCAGGTAAATTTTTTTGTTTGTTTCTTTTGCTCCTTTTTATTGTAGAAAAGGTTGTGTTTTTATTGTTGCTGTTGTTTGTGTTTAGTTTTCCATATTTAAAATCAGAAGGGCATAAATGGATAGCCAATGAACTGAAATTACTTAGTAGGTTGAGAACAGTTATTGAATATTACATTGCTCCTACACATATTTGGCATATATAATTTAAAACTTGATTAATAGCAAATGGAATCTGAACCAATGCTTGAAAGAAAGTAAACAGTGTTCCTTACCAAATGTTTCAGATGGTTTTACAAAGTAGTGTGTAAGATATGAGGGATAAAGGAAGGGACCAGAACACATAGGAATGGCCAAGAAAAAAACGGATTAAAAGAAAATAAAAGTCTCAGTTATGTGTCTCATAACTACCTTATAGGATGACTGAAAAATTATTTGAAATCCTTATACTGGCAAGCTCAACGCATAACCGCATTTACAAGACACTAACAAGAATTTAAAAGAGGTGTGAAATTCTAGATATTTCTGAGTAAAAATAGGATTTGCTTAACAAAATAACTAGTCTCAAGGAACTTTCCCCATCTTCTGAGGCTGTCACTTTCCCTAGAACTATTGAAATATCTCAATGAAAAAGGTGAATAAAAGAAATACATCTGGCTGTAAAGAATGGCTTAAAAGGTGGCGGGCACCTACGGTGGCAGTAATCCTATTAAACATTAAACTTCAATGCCTCAATCACAACTTTGAAGTTAATATTTCATTAGGATAAAAAGTGAAAGAGCCAGGAGAAAAAAAAAAAAAGGATACTTTTACTGTTTCTTTTATCTGGGTACACTTTCTCTGGTGCTGAATTCACAGTAAGTGATTTAACACAAAGGTTTAAAAAAAATAAATAGAAATTCAGGTTCATTGAAGATCAGCTTCGACAAGAGTCTGCTAAAACACAGGAAAATTATTATTAATATTAGAGAAATCATTAATGGAATTATTATGGCCAGTTTTCTCTCTCTATATTCATCATGAAATTAATAATAACCTAATAGAAGAAATTCAGGTATTTATGATCACACACACATGCATAATTAGCCATTGTACTTACTTTTGGTCACAACACCTTCTAAGTGAATGATGTTAGGATGGTCAAACTGCCCCATGATACTTGCTTCACCCAGGAAATCTCTGCGTTGCTTTTCAGTATAGCCTACTTTAAGAGTTTTAATCGCCACAGGTAATTCTCTTTTTCCTGGAAGTTTCAAACGTCCACTGCAAACTTCACCAAATTCACCTTGTGATAAAGATGTTAAAAACACATAAACTCATCACAAACCTTTATTCTAATAACACTCTGAAGTTCTCTTAGAACACTAAGGTTTAGACAAAACAGAGTTAAAGGGGGGTCCAAACTTTCTTATCAGTGTTAGTAGAAATTAATGGTGCATTGGGAAAAATCATCTACAGGTGATCATAAAACACGTTGAGGGTTATTAGTTTCATCCATGTCACCTACGGAAATCTTAACGGAAACATCAGAAAGAAATTAAAAGCAACTGAAAATCACTTTCTTCCTTTTCTTTCTACTCTAGCAGTGACATTGAGAAGAGAAAAAAAAAGTACAAAAAGAAAACAGTCTTAAGGGGAAGAGATGATTCATAAATAGAACTGGGAGCTTGAATTTCGTAAATACTTTTGGGCAATACAAATTATAAACATATATATGAAATATAATAAACAATAGATGTGAAACACTATGTTTGAATATACATTTTTTTTTGGTTTATTACTTCATAAACCAGACATTTGCTGGTTTAAGTATGAGCTACACAGAAGGTAGCATTAAAATATGATCAATTATATAACACTTTGAAAGCAAGTCAGTTACAAAAGATTAAAAATATTCTGCATTAGGTTAGGACACTGACACATTATGTTCTATAATCTAAACTCAGGTTAAAAGTCAGAGTTCAACACACTGTCCTACCTGCTCCAATGACTCTTTCAATGGTGATGCATGAAGCTTCTATCTCCTTGGCAAATTCATGAACAGCTTGGTTGGGATCCTCATAGGTATGTGGATCAATATAAGTTCTTACTCCTGGCAGTTTAACTGTAAAAGTAAATGGGCATTAAAATAGAAGTGCTTGTGATGGATGAGTGAAATTATAAACGTTTATTAATGCGCAACTGTGGCCTAAATCCCTAATTCCTAGAAGTGGTAGAGCTGCAAAGACAGACCCTCTTCTGAGTTACAGGAGTCATTTGTCCAGCTATCTCACTTTTATAATGTTAGAAATCTGGATTATTGGCATGCACAAGAAGTGCATATGGGCCGACATATTTGAGTAAATACATCTTTCAACAATAATGTTCAAGGAGTCAGTCTCAGACAAACTAAGACACTTTTGTTTATTAAACTGGGCAATGAAATGATATTCGTTCATATAGTTGCTGGTTTGTTTCCCATGTTTTACTTAAAATATCACAGATGATTAATTTAGGTTTTACAAAAAATAGTCTTTTTAATCTTTGTTTGGTTTTTTGGAAGGGTAGGTAATTACGTTTATTTATTTATTTAATGGACATACTGGGGATTGAACCCAGGACCTCGTGCATGCTAAGCATGCATTCCACCACTGAGCTATATCCTATAACCCTTACAAAAAATAATTTAAAGTAACTTTTCTGGTGCTTTGTTCCTGTAAGACTGACATAGAACTCGAAAGGAAAAGAAAAGTTCTCTCTTCCTGTTGCTGCAGGGCCTTATACAAGACTCTAAGGTTCTATGAGCTTCAGTTTCATCACATTTTAATGGCAACTGATATTACCCTCACAGTGTTTTTTGAGGATAAATAACATTAAATAAGATAGGGCTATGAAAATGAACTAAAAAATTCACTGCCACATGAATTATAGGTTTAATGATTTTGACTTTCATGGTCATGGCAAAGTGACAAAAAAAAAAACCTCTTTCTGTCATTTACTTGGCAAATCAACTCACACCATACTATTTATGAAAAAATGAACATGTTGAAATACCATTAATTAGAACCCATTTAAGCTAGTTTTTAAAGCTCATTATTAAAATTGATATTCTGCATTTCTTAAAAGTGTAGTTTTTTTTCAAGTCATTTGAACCAAGGTTGCTGCTACAGGATCTGCTCAGGGAAATTTCTGCCAAATGCTAGAAAAAGAAGAAACAATTGATTCATTTAATCTGGTGGTATTATTTAATGATATATTTCTACTGACTGTTGTTAAGAATTAGAACTGGTCTGGAAATTTGGTTTGCAATATTATAGCTTTTTATATTAAGCAAAAAGGTTTTATTTTAATGATTATAATGAAAGTATGCTTTAAAGAAGTGAACAAACCATCCAATCGTTGCCTAGGGTCAGTCGGCAATGCCCCAAGCCCATGTGCTTTAGAGAAATATAACAAAACATATTTTTGAACACAATATTTTCGGTCAGTTATTGTAAATTTCTTGTCTGAAAAGGAGCCAAAACAACAATAAAGTATCCCCTACTTGGTTTTAGTTTGATTTTTTACAGTTTGCTTACTGTGCCCATTATGAAAATGCATCTTTTCCTCTTCTGGATCTTGTTTTGCTTTGCTGTAACCACACCGCCTGGAACAGAGTAAGCTACAATTAGCCACAGCTCCAAGCGGTGAAGCACATGGAGCCCAGAAGCACGTAACACAACTGAAATGATGGCAAACTTAAGTGATTTTCACACCAGTTGGATGAAATAACACCAGTACTCTTTTGGATGAATTCTATTTCTTCAGCCAGTATCCCTCACTCTTGCCCAGATTTCACTGAGAAGTCTGCAGCTATCCAACCCTATTTTTAAACTTTTCTTCCCCATAGACCACACAGACATTACTCTGTTCCCTTCCTCTTGGTCTTTTTTTTTTGTCACCTCAGAGGCCCCTGCCTTTTTTCAGGATGAACTGTCCCAATTAGGTCCCTGATTCAATAGTCTACTCCTTTCAGCCCGTCACGCTATCATTTCATTTTATTTTCCTTCTCTTGTTTTGGAGTCTTTAGTTTCTCCACTGGCTGTTTCCCACTCACATCCGCTCAGAGATCACTATCAAGTTCACCAAGACCTGCCACCCTCTTGCTCCACTCTCCAAATCTTCATCTCTCCTGTCTTCTTCAACTACTTCCTAATGTGCAAGTCCTTTTTACCTGCTCTTAATGATTTATAAACATCTGCCCCTCTAATATTCACTGATGACATACTCATTGCTAAATCCAGTGACTTCTTGATTTTTAATCATTCACGAGGGACTGAAGTCCGTAACTACTTTCTGATGCTTCTTACTCCTCTTTTCATTTCTGTGAATGTTTTTATAGGTCCTCTGTACCAACTTCTCTGGTTCTCTCCTGTCAATATGTCCATTTCTATCAATTTAATTAATACCTCTGTCCTCTTGGTTTAATTCTTTTGAGAGTTATATTCTTATTCTTAATAGATTTACTTTATAGGGATATTCACTGGCATTCAGACTCAATAGATCTGAAAAAGAAAACAGTATCTTCCTTTTTACTTTCAATCTTGATCTGCTGCCTTCTTCTCCGTTAATAACACTTCCGTGGCTTTGGTACCTTAAGATCAAAGCCTACTCTTGTGTACCTCACAACAAATTAGTTGCCAAAGCACAAGCATTATATAACATAAATGTCTTTTGATCCATCTCTTTCATTTCATTGGCTCTACATTTTCAATTAAGACTTCGCTATTTTTCATTTGGATTACTATCAGTGCCTCAAACGATGCCTCTGCATTCTGTAACTGCTTTCCTAAATTCTACTAGATGTGGCTGTTGCCAAATTACCATAAATTAGGTATTTTTATAGTGTTAGCACTTTCCTGCAAAATCTTCAATAAAATTAGAAGGTAAAGTTTCCTAAATGTGGCCCTAATGCACATTTTCTACATCATCTCTAAGGCAGCTCTCTGTGCTTCCATACCTTCACATACACTGGTTCCTGACCTAGGATGCTCTTCCTAAAAATTTCCAATGATCAAAGTCCAGCTCAATTTTTGCTTTCTTCACTTTTTTTTCCCCTAATACCCTAGCTTAATGCAATCTTCCCCTCTTTGGACCCAGTAGCTTTCTGTATCCCTCTCGTGGAGTGATTCTCATTCTACAAAGCAACATAGTCATTTGAGAATGCCTTTTGGCTCTCTTACTATTATTGCCAGTTTCCTGAATGGCAGCAATTAGCATTCATCTATAAATTTCTGAAGTGACCTAGCGCCTGCCTCAGGGTTGGCACCAAAAATATTTGTCACATTGATGAATGAATAAATGAATGAGTGAATGATATTTTGATTGAGTCTACACAATGACAAGTGTTTCGAGGTGGAATACACCGATGAATACTAAAGCACATGATTAACTGTATAACATTACCACAACACTAAAATAAAAATATTTAAATTTATAGTGAAACTCTAAGGAAGTGAATTTATTCTTCACAAACTCTTATAACAAAATTGAGTTTCTTAAAAACAAAATTCCATCTATTTCTGCATAAAGAAAATACAGCCAAAATGTCAGATAGACTATATACTACTATATGTTGTAAATGAAACGGCCAGTTGACATGCGCCTGAGGACTGCTCCTTGGTTTAATATTGTAGAATGTTTCTTAACTATGTGTATATTTTGATATAAAAATGAAACTTATTTTATTCTCTATCTTTCCTACTGTATAATTACATATATAATACAAAACAGATAACATAACTTTCCCTTGTACAATTAAAAAAATGTATCATTATCTTAATTTTATCATGTTAAAGAACTGGCAATTTATTAGTAAAGTACAACTAGTAAAACTTGAGTGAACTTGAAGTAATATACTTAATACATACAGTGTTTTGTGGTGAGGAAATTACACAATGGGGATCTGGTGGCTTTTCAAATTTTATTCATAACACATACATGCATTTGTCATTTAAGAGCCCTTAAGACATCTTGAATCACCTCACCACAGTGAAATGGAAAGAAAAAACAAATTCATAAAATTATACTGAAATAATAGTTGGCCTATTCAAGCTGACACTTAAGTTATTTTAATACATTGCTCATATTTTTTCAGGTGTTACATTATTCTTTCAATCTTTAATGTATGTGCCTCTAGAGAAAAGTTATTGATATTTTTTAAACCAATGTTCTAAATACAATTGTGTGAAATCATCCTGAGACTGATGTTATTTAAATAATACTGACGAAAAATTTTGTTAGAGGAATTCTAAAGAGACATAAAAAGTATACACGTTCTTGCAGTTTACATTAGAAAACAAACATCCATTCCACCTTCAACTCTCCTACCTTCAAAAAAAAATTAAGCTTTCCAACTTTTATCCTCAGTCTTTATCATTAAATAAGCCTCATGGATATTTAAATTGCATGCAAATTCCTCATATGAAAATGGAAATAAACTTTGGTTCTCATCTAAAAAATGATTTGGGAACACCTTGGTGAGGAGCGATTAACATTTTAATACCCACGGTGAGAGTCAGGAGGGCAATAGAAAGGAGTTATTTTTGACTACGGGCATCTCTAGAGTTCTATAACATATACGGCTGCATGTCATATTAACATCTAAAATTAAGTTCTGGAAGCCCCCCAAGCATCATTAAAACAAGCCTTAACAAGATACAGCAGGTAAAATTACAGCTGGCAGAGACTGGCACTCCAGCGGTGGTTCAGCCTCGCTAACAAAGCATTGCAGGAAGCCTGTTCATTCAGTACCATCTTCTGTACCTTGTCCAGTTGCATAATTTTAACCCATCAGACACACTCATTAAATATGCCATTTTGTACAGAAATTAAGACTCCCATCTTCTGGAACTGATTTCTTTCTGAACAAAAAGAACCCAGCTTCTTCATTTTGCTTCATATCATAATTTTAATGAGTTTTGATGTCATTGTACTAAAAATATCTGTACTGTAATTAGAGGAATCATCTTCTAGTCATTCCAGAAAACAGCGTTATTTTATTTTTTTAGTAGTCGAGGTAGGTATGAGAAGTCATATTAAATGTAGGCATAATTCATATTCATGAATGATAGTTATTAAAAGGTACAATAGTGATGCTTCCTATATAATATATAAGCGATTTCATGGGAAATTTAGAAATCAATCTATTTTCTCTCATTTCCATCCTAAGGATTTGTGTAACATAACCTTGCTAATATTAATGCTGATTTTAAAAACTTGGTCCAAGCCATAACATCTAAATTTGGATATTTAAAATTTCCATAATACAAGAAATAGTAAACAGTAATCTTTATGAATGAATGGATGTGCAATGAGTAATTTAGTTCTTGGATATAAATTAAGGATTTGATAATAAGTTAGAGGTATGAGTGTCAAACCTTCCACAGTACCAAGTGAAGCACAGAATCAGAAATATACTAAATGGCACCGTTATGGCCAATGAGGAAAGACGAGTGAATGGAAGCCAGAGGAGATTGTAGATCCTTGATCTGCAATAGTCTCCACAGAATCTGGTTTTTCTATTGCTTTAGCCTACAGAAATAAACACTGAATCAACACTTTCCCCTCTTAGTTCTAAATAAGGTGGGGAGAGGTGCAATGGTCAAAGAAGGAAAGACTTTGCGTTGTGATGTTTTTGAAAGAGTGAGCATATGCAATACCTGGCTCAGAAATGGACACACCCTATACAGCTCCTCCGTTTTCCAGATGAATTAAGAAATGCTTTACCTATATTTTAAAGCAAAAATATTCAAAAGGAAACGCTGCAGCAAACATGAGAGTCGATGTGTTTTGCTTATGGAAAAGAAAGGCTCCTTGTAATTTTAGCCTCTTTTAAAAACACATTTCTCCACCCATGAACTCCCTTGTTCTGACATAATAATGACCTCTACTACCGCATAATGCTGTATTTAGCAATTTTATTTGCTGGAATCTTGAAAAGAATGTTACAATTTTGGGGGGAAATAGTTTGACTTTTTCACTTCAAGGTTCTCTCAAACTGAACAAAAGTAGTTTTAATAAAAGCTCAGCTAACTCAGCCTCATAAAAATAGGGAAGCATATGAACATTAGCTTATTAATATAGCTAATAAATACTGGAAAAATATTACATTTTATTTTACAGGACCACATTCTTCAATAACAATGTGGGTGCAAATGCAGTAAAATAGGACTTTGGATATATAGGCTGTCTTGCTAGCATCTGTATACTGGGGTACTGAATTTTGATTCCTTATTGATAGATGTAAGTTACACAGAACAATGTGACTGATTTAGTATTGTTTATTGAAAATTCTCAAGTATACTTCTTGAAGAAAATGTACTCAGTTTGAAAAACATGCTTGCCTTGGATCTGGGAATGGAGTGATGGTAACACCACATAAAGTGAGGGCAGAGCTTGCTATGGTCCCGTCTCACATTCTGCCAAGGACACTAACCACCCTATGATTGATGGCAATGTGAGAAGCTAACATTTCTTATTTTATGCCTTATATATCATTTTTTATTTCCATATTCTAAAAGACAAAGAAAGAATAGAAAAGAACACTTCCAACACAGTGTAGTGCAAATGAATTTGTAGATTTTTCATAGATAAACTCTTCAAATCCTTTTAGACTTAACCATAAAGGGAAGACACAAATACTTGGAAATACTTCAAAAAACTCAAAGATGAATTACAGATTTTTCATTATTGAGTTAAATTTTAATTACCTTAGAATTTTGATATAAAAATGCGTTTCATCAGATATGATATGTGAGAATCGTTATCTCCCTGTTTTCAACAAGTTTTGTTCTAATGCTAGAGTAGGAAACTTCTTACTCGTTTTTAAACTATTTCATGGATGTGACCATTAGATTTCTCAATTATAGTAGTCCCACTTAATATCTCCTATGGTCTGAGGTTCTACAGGTATTACTAAATGAGATTTTAGAGTAGTTCATAGTTATATTTTACATAACAAGCTTTAAATTGGAATTTAATATATTCTCACTCTATATTGCAGGCAAACCTCACATCCGCCTGCCACAAGCACTTTAAATGGGGGTCTAGAATTATAAGGGATGATTTTATTCTGTCTTTTCCCTAAATTTATAAAATGGAATAGTACTTCCATATACCTCCCTGGCAGAAACCTGCTGAAGATAAATGAAATAATCTGTTAAATGTATGTAAAAATAAAACCTTGCTTACTTCAAATTTCAAGAAGTTTTCAGCTAATTAAGACAAAGAAAAATAGTTCATTGAAAAATTGAGGTAATAGTTAATGTTTCAATGTAATTCATAATCCTTTTGGTCAGAGAAATATGTTTTGCTTTGTTTTTATTCTATTTTCTGAATTATGAGAGAAGTTAGCTTATCCTTTATGTTTCTAATTAAAAATATTTTTAAAAATAAAATATAATAATTTCTAAAAAAAAAGAGGTTGACTTCCTAAAAATCATAGAGTAGATAAGTGACCAAAGTAAGAATTTAATAATATCTCTATTTCATAAAAGTAAACTCTATTTCCATGGATGCTTGAACCCCTAAGAAGAAGTAGTAAGTGATATGAAAACACTGGAAAGCTTGAAAACTAATGAACAAAGAAAACAGTCTGACATATGTTTGTAAGAAATGCAAGAAAAAGCTACTTTGGAACTATGGGATGTTTCGGAAGAACATGTAATAAACATTATGTTGTAAATACATATTGATTGCTCTCAGCATAAACACAAGTGAATATCAAGGGGTAAATAATAATGTTGTTTTAGAAATTGCACACATTAAAATCTTATTTACATTGAAGACAATCAATTCAACACTGGATGCTTGTGAAAATAGATTGGGGGAAGGTGGAAGGAATGAAACAATGATTAGAGTCCCAAGCCATTTGAAATGGTATAAAGTCAAAGATCACTGATAAAAAAAAAATATATCTGCTGAAAATGTAGGCAGTCTTGGGGATAGGGTGCCTAAAATCTAGGCATCGAGTTTCATTCCAAAATTTTACAGAAATATCTTCCATCAATGGGGAGATTTCAGTCAAAGCAGGAAGAAAATTTTAAAAATTAATATTATGCATATGTGCACAGATTTCACAACAAAGTAGGCAACTAGAGTGATAAAAAATAATATGAAATCAAAGATGGCAACATGTAATTACCAAATTCATCTCATAAAAGGCACACCAGGCATTTGAAAAACAATGGAGCATGGCTTCCTGGTGGGAACCACGAGGGTAAAGCTCAGAGATGCACTGCCTTGCAGAAGATTTAATATAGTTGAATTGCAGAGCCAATGATCTAGATAAATGGTTTTGCAATTATGTTTTTCAGACCCTGAGATTTCTACAAGGTATATTAAGATACTTCTAAAAGCCAGTATATTTACAACGGTCAATTTTAATGTATCTGCATTGCATTATATTAAGGTCAAAACTATTCACACATATTCACAAGTGGTCTTTCAAGGAATGAAAAACCATGAGATTCCAAAATCTCAAAATGTCTAACCTCTGCTGTGTAACTGTAAATATGTCTGTTCACAAATGATGACAGAATGCTCCTCGGAAGTTATTAATGTGGTAGTTGACAAACGCTGATATGATTACACACACAAAATTAGGTGACAAGATTTTTTGTATTTTACCGATTCTACTAGGAAGCTTCTTCTTAGCCCTTAATTTCCATTATGTTAGGTTGTTTTCTCCCCAATGCTTTCATCTAAGCAAACAGTATCTTTAACTGAAACCTCATAGTGACTAGAAATTATGACATGGAATTTGAGAAAGCAGAGCAATAAAAACATACTTAGCTTCCATTCTTCCCAACTAATAATTCTGAACAACTTTATTACTGTCTAATTTATGTAAGATCAATTAAAGTTTTTTTGTTATATTTCGTTTTGTTTTACCAAGAATGCATTAAAAAATCTAGCTCTCCCATAAATCTTTGCACACAAACTGTTAGCATTTTATTGGGCACTGAAGCACATTTGTAGCTAAATCATTTCTGTTTTTTGTGTACACATACACACACACATACATGCACATACACAAGCACACTCACTGAATCCATGATTACTAACATTATTTGAAGAAAGATACTAGGCAAAAATTGTTATCTTAGGTTTCCTGGTGTGTTTTTTTAAAAGAAAGTGTTCCACCTTCCCACTTTTCTCATTTCTTTTATTTGTTCATTTTATAAACCCCCTGAAGTCAACTACTCAGTAGAAAAATAGACTATTTTTTAAAAATCATGCAATTTAAATCCAGCTACAGTTAGTTTTTGCCAATATTTTCTAAGTCATGGCTTCATAAATGTTCATACTCCCATTAAGGTATATTTGAGTGATCATTTTTTGGTTTTTCATGAAGCAGTAAAAAATACAAAGTCACAGTTTCAAGTCATTTATGTTATACTTCAGGCACTGCCAGATTTCAGAGGTTTTTTGTCTGTTTTTGGTCTGTCACTGAAGCCCCAGGCTAATATAAGAATCCTGAGTCAGTTAAATAATTAGGAACAAATTTGTACTTTCATATTAACTTCAAAAATTTTTTTCAAATATAAGAATTTCAAAGGATTGAGAAAAAGACCTCTGAATTTATCAATCTACTTGTTTACTCTCTCTTGTTTTCAGAAGATCATTGGTACCCATTCCATCACTTTTCCCATCTATGCATGCGTCACACTCATTCACACCACAGATTTTTGAATCCACAAAAATAAATTTACACCTAGAGATTACAAATTACAATTTTAAATGCCCCAAGGTAACCCTATAATTCTCCAAAATGCATTTCAGAATATCTTTCCTTGGCAAATTTTGACGACAAATAACAGAGCTATAACATAGTAGTGAAGGGATTTAGACTCTTTAATCAAGAAAGAAATTATCTGGAGAATTTCATTTTTTACAAGCTCGCTATTGGGTAAGAGTTCCCCTAAATTTGTGAAGAGAGTTCTCTGGTCTTACGGTCTAGCTTACAGTTTTCCAGCTTAACCCAGATGTGTACTTAGGATTTGCATTTGTTAATAATTAAGACTATCCCATTTGGACACTGATCCCAAAAATATACATACTTTTTACTTTACTGGTATCAAATTAGGAATATCACCTCTAGTATCTGAAATACTTCAAACTTCAAACTATGAAGAAAACCACTTAAAATTATATGTCTGTTCTCCAATGCCACATATGTCCACAATGATTATGAAAATAGAAGATCCCAGTTATGTTATGGTCATTCCATGGTTCTGGGAGACAGGAAAGGTGATTTCACCTTGACAGAAGTAGCATTCTACTTGTAAGTATGATATGGTTTTAAACTTAATGGAACAACAAAAACAGTGACATGTTAAATGTAAAACAGATGCCACAATCTTACAACTTCCTGGTTTAAATCAGGACCACAGTAAAAGCTTTGGAAGAGAAGTATGAATGCTTGGCACGGGGTGATACGCTCTATGTATATTTTATTTGAAAGTACCCATTGTGAAATCACTTGTCAAGATTCTTTCTGGGGACTCAGTTTCATTCTACTCATCTTTAAGGCATAACTGGCGTGCTAGTAAAATGTACACAAATGGAAAAAAAAAGGAATGCTGACAATAATACATATAGGTGGCACAGCACATAGGAGTGAAAGCAGGAGGGGAACACTAACCATATTAGGCTTGGATGGGCAACAGCGCACAGGGAAGAAGCCCTTCCACAGCCACAATCGCAGCAACTGAAAAGCAAACAAGAGAGCTCAAGATAAGGAAGAGATCCCACTCCCCTGATACAGCATAAAGACACTATGAATTTAGACAGGTGTCTGCTTTGCTTTTCAAAAATCAAAAATCCCTAAATGCATACAATTAATTTTTCCACAATGCCTTTTAAGTTAAGAAGCATTTTATGGAGTTAAACACAGAGCTGTAGTAGATAATTATTTTCATTTTACTTAAAATGCTTATTCAGTAGGAAATATAATGAGCCAATATATTTGATTATCCAATTAATACAGACATACGACTAAAGACATAAGCCCATTTAAATATATCTTTCCTCAGAAATTCCTGCAAAATTTATATTCCAAAGACATTCTAAATAGCCCTGTAAACAAATGTTTTGCAGAGAGCCTACAAATTCAGGCTGGAGAATAATACTGCGTTCATTTGACCCACTGATTTCTTACACCAGTGGCATTATTTATCACAGCCTACTGAAAACGTTATGCTTACATGACTTCTCCAATCACTTATGGAAAGCTACCAATTTAAATTTACATTTTCAGATTTAAAAAATGCATCTCCATAATATATTTGCAGAGCTATTTCTGTATTAAAAAAAAAACCCAAACTATACAAAATACATGCACTTTTCTGGATATTGCAACATTCTAGATTGTTTTAAATTTTCTACATAGTCATAGAAAAAGAAATCCAGAAAATACCAAGTAAATTGTTTAATAAAATGTACTTTGTTGTTACAAACCACATAAACTAATGGCAGAATATAACACAGAAGATATTTAGTGTTTCAATGCATTCACTTTCCAGTATAGTTATTAATTGCACTGATAGTGATTTCAAGAGAACTGTGGAGTGAGCTTAGTAATGATACCACACACCAGCAGGCTGAGAGTTTTATCTAAACTCTGTCTCTCTTGAACTCGGTTACTTCAATTGTATCTACTCTATTTTATATCAAATAATAAGAAGAAAATACAATGCAAACATTCAATATATTTGGAAATGCTAACAAAGGTAGACAAATATTCCCAAATCAACTTCCAATGGACCTTTCTCAAAGGAATAGAAGGCACATTCCCTATAGTTTCTCTGGAGCACTGATAATGCTTAGATTTTTCATATTACTAAGCATCTGAGAATTTGGCTGTCACTAAAATGGCAACTGTGACATTTATTTCCAGTTTGACTACATATATTTTAAAGAAAATGCCGAATAATTATTTTCATTGTGGAGCTACTGAAAGTCTGAAAGTCAAAGCTACAGTGTAACAAAATGTTAAAATACTTAAAGAGTAGGTAAAGCAATCTGTAAAATACTTTGGCAAATCTTGATACATATTTAATAATTATATTTATTTCATTAATGTCATAATTACTGATATCTTAGGTATGTTAACATTCCTATTGCTTCTGTTTGTATTGGCACTAAGATTTGAGGTTAACAACTATGGCCCATGGGCCAAATCTAGCCTCCCACTTATTTTTGTAAGTCCGGTGCTATGAAACACAGCCACGCTCATTATGGTTATGGCTTCTTTCATGCTGTCATGGTGAACTTAAGTAGTTGTGACAGAGTATGTGTGGCCTGCAAAGCTGAAAACATTTACTATCTGGCACTTTAAAGAAAATCTGCCTTCCTCTTTTTTTAGACTATTAGTTTCGTGAGATGAAGATGATTTCTTGATCTTTCTTTCTTCACAATTTAAACAGGATGAATGACACAACAAGTAGCTTTACTGTAATTGGTATTACCTATTGGCACAATTATCTCAATTTACTGGTAGTTATTAATATGGAAAGTTTGCATATATGTGTAAATTTCAAACAGCACAGTTTCAACTCAATAAATAATAAATAATAACAGATTGCTGACAAATGTATACACTTGTTTTTCAGCAGTTAAAAAAAGATGACATCATCTCCTAACAAAGCACAAACATCCTAGTTGAATGTGCACAGTTTACAAACTCATGCAGAACTGTCTAGGAAAGCAAGAACTGCACTGATTGGCCATCACCTACAAAGATTTGTTTAATACTTGATCAGTGTTCTAAAACCCAAAAAAGTACACTAGAGATTCTAAAAATGTTAACATTTTATGTAGTCCTTTTCATTTGAAAAATTATAAGGCTTTTGTCTTACAAATTAGTACATACTCACACACATACACACATACACACAATTCACTGTAACACCAAATCTACAAATTTTAGTCCTCGAAAATTTGTTACCTTATATATCATTAGATTCCCAATTTATAATTCTGAAAAAAGTTCAATCAAAAATCTGAAATCATGTAAAATCAAACACTTGTTCCTCTATTTTTTTCTAAGTCATTGTTTTAGATTTTGTACTGATACTTTGACTTGTTTCAAGATGGCATAAATTAATACCTTGGGTAGTTAGTTAACTTTGCTGTGTTTTGGCTGACTGCTATAAAATATGGATAATAATGAATCCTATCTCGTAGTTTTTGTGAAAATAAAGTGAGAGGATACTTTTCCCTTAGATCAGATATCATATGCTTTGGGAGAAAAGTGGTAGCTACTACTCTTGGTATTATCATAATCAAAATGATAGAATGGATTCTCATTATCTCAGAGAAATTCATTTTTTCATGATCTATATAATATTACTACATAAGTATTTCTATTTATAATATAACTAAACTAATTACATTCAGACCAATTCACATAAATACAGATGGCTAATGTAATTAAAGAAAATCGTTTCCACAAAACACATTTTTTAAGGGTTTAGTGATCAGAGCATACTGTGCATTAATATGTCATTAAGAAAATTAAAACTGAAGCTCCTTCTCTATGAATATCTGAAGTGGAATAGTAATCCCCCAAATTACTCATTTTAAATAAACTCTGAGGATGCTCCCACAGTAACACCTCAGCACCAGATGGTATAAAAAACATGTTCTTTCCTTAATCAATAAATACTTGAAGTGCAGGTTGAAAATGCTTAAAGCCTCAGAGATAATTTAGAAATAGAAACCAAAATGTGCTAGAAATAGCAGCCAATCTAATTTATGTGAGCTATGGTTCAACACAGAGTCCATTTGCATTCCCATCAGATTTTAGCACCTGGAAGTCTGGAAGTAACTGTATGCAGTTATACCAAGATCATTATTATCCAAGTTTAAAACAGTTTAGCCCTTCTAGGCTTAAATAGCAAAACTGTTGATCTTTGTTTTAACAAGATATTTTGACTTGTCCTTTGGAAGATTAAAACATGATAACAGAAGCTTTCTAGACCCCCAAAAGATTCGAATGAAATTACTTTAGCCAAGCTTTACACAGAGTTGATCAATAAATGTACCAAGTGTGTCAGTGTAAGTAAGATAACCTACTTCCTACTGAAGCAAGGTGATTATAAGTCTTGGGAAGAAATTCTCAAAGATACTAGATCAGAGAAGCAAGACTACAGGCTGTGGATAAATGATGACTCAAATTTCAAAGCAAGAGATCATACAAGTGGATAAGAAAAGCACTAAGATCCCAAAAGATAAATGAGAGAGGCAGGGAGAGTAATTTCACAAAAGAAGTATTTTAATTAGATAGATAGTATTTTCAGTTTACTGGTTAAAAAAAGAAAGACAATGTAAAGGTTGTGTTATTGATCCATTTTAAATAAAACGACAGCAACAATAACAAAATGATGGTACTCAGTGCTGGAGGAAAGAGTGTAGTTTGAGCCCTCAAAGGTGGCAGGGCATAGTAAGAAGTATCACCAGTGCTTTGGAGAATAATCCTCTGAAAGTTATTAAAGGGTGATAAAAATGTCCTTACCTTTTGACAACACTTGGGAGCAAAACAGATAAGATCATGGGGTTTGTAGTCAAATTAGGAGCAGTCCTGGATGTACCCACTACGAAATGTATAGTTTTTGGTAAACTAGTCATTAATGTAAATGAGATAAATAATAGAAACTATACCATGTAGGGCTACTTTGAAGAGCAAGTTTGATTATACATGTAAAGCTCTCTGAAATGTCCTGGGCTCATAGACAGCACTTAAAAACATTTTAACTGATATTAGTATAATAACATGGTCTTACAGCAAAAAGTAAGTTAGAGATAATATGCATGAGACTGGCTAGAGATTTTAGAGGAATTAATGACCAACACATATTTTGCAGTTAACAAAACCTATTTGTGGAGTCTATGATGCAATGAAATTAATTTGGTATAATATTACATTTTTTAAACATTAGGTAAAAATTAGCGTGCAGAGATATAAAATGATGGCAAAAAATACGTAAGGCCTTTAATATCTACTGTGTTGGCCTAGGGACAATTCTATGGAACATTTGCATTTCTATGGGACAATTTCAGTCTTCTCTGATTTCAAATTTTTTTGTGGTTATTTTACTTTATAATTGTAAGAAAATTAAACAAAGAATTCAAATAATTCCAATTATGATGCTTATCACAATATACTGTCATTTACACCCTATCAGTTTTGAAATGCTAAGAGTAATTTAAACAGGTAACAGGTATTTACAACAAAAGAAGGTGAGGATATTGTTCAGTGGTAATTAACATTGATAATGTTATATTATACATTTCTTAAAATATCTCATAATGAAACACCTTTTGCATCTGTGTCTTAATTTACTGCCACTCTTCTTAGATTTAGTACTGATTTCCTGATGAAGCTAGGCAAAAACTGAAAAAAATTTTTTGCAAAAACTGAGAAAGGGATGAAATGCATAATGATAACCCAGGTGGTTCCCAAACTCTACTCCTCAGTCCCCATACTTCTGACAGAAAGGCATAAAATGATTCCACCCTCCAAGAGGAGGTAATGCAGAATGGCTGGAAAGAGTGTTTTTTTAAGTGCGTTTTTGAGTAATTCTGAGGGGAATCCCATGTCTACAACACATGCTTTGATTGTATGTGCAAAATCCAATGACTGTTTCCAAGTTGTGGTCTCAACAAACTGGAATAGGATATAGTTATACACAGTAATTTTAAAGAACTTTTCCAATTGGCTGCTTCCTTCTTACTCAGGAGCTCCTTATCCCTCAACAATGATTGTAGGTGTCTCTTTATAACTTCCTAGGACCCCTTATCAATATTGTCCTTTCTGAGCATTAGTCCCTGGCAGGTGAGTTTTGAACCATCAGTGGATCTCTTAGTCTTACTTAATCAAGTTCCAAAACTGATGCTCTTGTATCTTGCTGTGAAATAGTAAGAAATACATACATTGGTCTCTGTCCCATTCCTGACACAGAACTCCTAAAACCCTTGTTAAATAGGGGTACTAGGAGAATCTTTTATTCTAACATTAAGTCTTTGATCCCAGTTTCTGACACGGAGCTCCTAAAATGATGTAATTTCCAAAGTGATAAGAGCACTAGGAGCATCTCTTGTTCTAATATTTAGTCTTTGACTCTGATTCCTGACACAAAGCTCCTAAATCTCTTGGAATTTCCTGGGTGATGGGAGTGTCTTTTGTTTTAATTTGGTGACCCTTGGTGGATTGGTCACCAGAAAAACCAAGTCATGATTAGAAGCTTGGAATTTTCAGTCTTATCTCTCATTCTCCAGAGAGGGGAGAGGGGCTGGAAATGGAGTTAATGATTCATTATGCCTACAAGATGAAGCCTCCATAAAAATCCTAAAAGTACATCCACGTACTGGAAGGGAGCGCACCTCAGCTCCGCAGAAATGAAGATCCTGCACTTGGGACCCATATGGACCTAGCCCCGTGTATCTCTTCATTTGTCTATCTACATCCTTTATCAAATTGTTTCTTATATAATCAACTGATAAATGTACAGACTATTTCCCAGGGTTCTGTGAGCTGTTTTAGCAAATAATCAAATCCAAGGAGGGGGATCATGGGATGGGAAGGCCTCCTATTTGTGGCCAAGTTGGACAGAAGCTGTGGGGAACCTGGGGACCTACTTATTGTGACTGGTGTCTGAAGTAAGGGGCAGTCTGAGACTGAGCCCTTAACCTGTGAGGTCTGTGCCAACTCTGTTTAGTGTCAAGTTGAACCAAACTATAGGACACTAGGCTGATGTCAGAGAATACGGGACCCCAGAAAAATGCCCTGTTTGTTGTTGCCTTTCTGTTCTGCCCAGCTTTTCTGTAAAACCTCAGGACCCTAACCCCAAGAGGGGCTCACAGTCTCTAAGCACTAGCCAGCTGCTGTGACTTCCCTTTGCCTGGCAAAGCAATAAATCAGTTCTTTTCTAATTCTCCCAAAACTCTGCCCCCAAGTCTCAGTTTGGCTATCAGGGCCCAGAGGCCATCTTTTTGGCAACAGAAGCACAATTTCTTCTTCCATATCTTCCAGCTCTTTTCATTTCTACCCTCTCCCCTATTCCCATCTCCCCCTCCTCTGTTGAAAAATTCAAAACATTTGTATGGGGAGCCCTGTTACGAACCTTTCTTCATTAATAGCTTATTACCAGGGTAAAAAAAAAATCTCAAAAATTAACTCACAATAAATCACATACAACAACTAAATTGCATTTATCTGAGTCTAGTCCTTATCATAGCAAAATATATTACATTTTGCTTTAAAGTATTAAAAGATGGGTGTCATAAAAATACTGAATGATCAGATTATGCTATATTATTCAAACACATGTATAAAATAGATTAAGTCGTGTACGTCACTAAGCCAAACCTTAAATAAATTATACACATTCAAAGACTTCTAAAATAAAAATGAACCTCCAAATTCTGCAAACCTAAATGTTCCATGTATAGCCATCCTTTTGTCTTAAGGATAAAGTCACAAAAACAAACAAACGAACAAATTCACTTTAACTTCGGAATCAGGGACTCTCCTCCTTTCTTTCTCTGAAGACAGCTACTACGATCCTGGCATATCAAACCACATAAAAGCAGAAAGAAAATTTGAGGTGAGTTATCTTTAGACTACACTTCAGTTGGTTTATTTCACAAGCTATACTTTAATGATGATTCATTGTACTTCTTTTAATCATTCTAATGGGCCAGAGATCATTAAAAAACAAGTTATTCTTCCATAAATGCCACAGGTGAAAACATAGATGCAACTCCCAAACTTTACTGAACATGTTAGATTCAGTTTCCTTATTCCGGTACATATGGCAGACTCAAAATGAATTTCACCAAATATTAACCACCTTTTGTAAACTTTTTGCTACAGCAGACAAAATCATTCTCGTTATCAGCAAATATTTACTGAGGATCTATGTGCTGTGCTTTAAGAATAAGAAAGTACACATTAAAAAAGCTTTCTACTCACGTTATAGAATGATTCTAAACCGGGCTACTGATTAGAGTCAACCAGGAAGTTTTGGAAAAAAAGCAAAACAAAACAAACCACAGTGCCCAAGCCTCATCCCAGGACAATCAAATCGGAACACTTTGACCGTGGGACCCAAGCATTATTATTTTTCAAAATCTGTTAGTTGATTTCTTTCAGGTTGACAACCACTGATCCAACAGGTACTCAACAGATACTTGTCCTGAATTATGTGTCTTATAGTAGTCTTAGGGGAATTTACTTAATGAATACAAAGGAAAAGGTTTGTAATTAGCATAGTAATGGTCTGCATGCTAATAAAAACTTCTAAAGTGCCTGAAGGTGCTTAAATACAATTCGTTCTCTGGTAAGTACTTAAAATAATTCTCCTGCAATTTGTTTACAGTGTTAATTTATATTACCTACAAATGAAAACTGGTTTGTTAAGTAACTTTAAATTTCATCTTCTCCTCCATCTTTTTAAACCATAAGCTTTTTTCCCCCCTAACATTTAACTTTACAGGTTTCTTTCAGTTAATGCTTAATAACAGACTTTTTTGTACTTCTGTGCTTCAATACTAGGTACTTGCGTTCTTTAGGAGTCATAATACCTCAAACAAAATAACAAATCTGTAAGGCTATCTTTATTCACTCTCCTCATTTTGCCCTTCTGAGCTACTGGACCACGGACTAACATAAAGTTATGCAAAAAGCAAAGCTCAGTTTTCTCCAGGCTTGTCAGGAAAGCCTTCAAGAAGTGGTGAATATTTTGATGTATAAGATTTTCTTTTCAACTGTTACAGAGCTAGAGTAAACCAGAGCTACATATACATACCTTTAGTTATATACATACGTACTATGTATATATTTATTTATTGCATTTATGTATGAGAATTCAAGCCATTAATGAGGCAGGAAGGCAAGAAGATGAGGCTGGCTGGGGAGGGTCTCAGGCAGAGGTTGTGGAAGGCCTTGTAGACAGGTTTAAAGAGTCACAATAAACTGGACACACCACGTGCATTCTTGTTGCCATGCCTTGTCCATCACGCACTCTCTTTCGACAAACTCGCAAAATTTCTCTTTATCCTCTGCGTTCTGCTCAAATTTACAATTTCTGTAACAGTATTTCTGTACCCCTAAAGGTAAAGATAATTATACCCTCCATTCTATAATTGCACCAATTTTTTAAAAATACAACACTAACTGTAGAAATTATCTGATTGCATGTTTGTCTCCATATTAGACTGTTCATGCTATGAAAGCAAGAAGCATATCAAAGAATCAAATTTTATCAAAAAAGCAAGTTCTACAAGTCACCAAGGTCAGAAAAATCAAGTGAGCCCACAACAAGAGGTTACATGAACCAAGTACTTTTGCTAAAAGCTGCCCAGTGTGATATTTTGAAAAAGAAAATCCAATTGTTTCACCTTTTCATACATTTCATCATTTAATTTTTTATGTTATTCAAATTTAAATAATTGAACGTCAGTACTATATTATTATACATGTGTCTATATGTCTATTCGTACATATATAAATATAAATATATTTAAGTATACTTTAGATATGGCCAATAAAACAGTAACTAAAAAAAATATTTGATCTATATGTTCTTGTCAAGTATATATGATTTTTTGGATTAAACTTTCTAAAAACTCAACTTTCTTTTCAAGTAACAAATAGGAAACAGGACATCGTAAGCATTATATGGGTAGGGCAGACTACACATTTTCGAACTGATATCTAACTCAAAAACTGGCAAACAGTCTGGTAAAAGAATAAGTTTAAGAACCACTAAAAATGAATAAAAATAATATTTTTTTCAAGTTTATCTCAGTTTCACTTCCCCCTCCTTTTCTTTTTCCTCATCTCCCACTTTCCTTCTCTGGCATTGTAAGACATATAGTTTCTTCAGTTCTTTGTTAAATCAAAATCCTTCTTAAACAATTTCAACCCTCTACCTTCAAAATTACTTTTATAAACCGATTAAGATTCAAGGTGATGCTGATTTGAACTAGTTATTTATCTGATCACCTAAAAGTAAAAGGAATTCACAGTATATTCATGGCTACAGTCCTTATAATTTTCTCTCCTCTTTAATTAAAAAAAACTGAACATTAAGCTTATAAAAGGACTTGTAACACTATTTGGTGAAATTCATGAAGTGAGAGACTAAATATACAAATGGACAATGATCAGACCAAATAGAAAAATAGAACTCTGATCCAAAATCTGCAGCAACCAGCTTAGGAAGCCAAATTATAACCTCTGTAATAACTGACCCAAGTGATCAGAACTTTATCAATAAATGCCAGCTTCCCGAATTTTTGTCGCTAGTTAGGACTAGTGGAAGTCTAATCAGTCACACAGGAGGCCCACCTCCAGCTTCCCCTGGCCAATAGCCTCCCAGCAGGGCGGGCCTGAAGCTTTCCCTTTCTTTGTAATAAAGTTTTTACACCACTGCCTGCCTTTGAGTCTCTGCCAAACTCAGATGATGGTGGCTGATTCTCTTGCTATAGCAAGCTCTTAATAAATCGCCTTTGCTTGTTCTCATTTGGGTATTGTTTGTTTACTTCCACAGAAGAGATAATCTTTACCAGTCCAATAAAGAGAAATTACACAGATACAGCTTTGGAACCATCCACTATCTTGGTTCTGTTCTGGAACAATAATAGTGTTGATATACAAAATACTGAATCATGTGTTTCTCCTGCAGGATGACACCTCCACCGAGCAAACATCAATTACCTCCATTTCTAGAAGCCTAAAGTTACAACAGGCTCCTTTCACTGAACTTTCCCTTCCCAGTCGTTTCCCAGCTGAATCAGGTCTGTCTGTGAGGTTTCTTTAAGAGGAATGTACGACTGTCATGACTAACTCGACAGTGCTTATCTACTTTAGGTTTTAATTTATTTCGAGAGAAGTAGACAGGAAAAAGCAGGGGGAAATAAAGTTGCAAAAAATGATGCTAATTTTGCCAGCTTAAAAACATTAGAATATTCTAAGCACAGCTCTGATAGTAACATATGTTTTAAACACTACTTTGTCTTAATGAAAGTGTACTACTAATTAAAAATATGAGTGGGTCAAAGAGGGAAGAGATTAGTCAAAGAAGTAAGCCAATATTTAAGATCTGATTTATTTATCTCCCTTCATTGTGGCTCTTAAATATTTTTCCAAAGTTGAATCACATTTATTATACACACAACTTATAAAGTAGAAAAATCAGGACTAAAGTTTCAATTTAATTATATCACTCTCAAATAATTAAAGTAATTGTGGAAGTACACTAAAATGATCAAAACACAAGGAATGTGTGTGTTTTGTGATAAATAAATTATGAGAATTGAATTAATTATGAGAATAATTTAAAAGGAAGCTAGAGGTCCATTTTCATATTAAGCTATTCAAATTCTGTAAATACATTTTGTTTTCTATTAGTCAGTAGTATCAAAGTCATATATATGACAGTTGTAAGTGTTTAAAATTAAATATAATGATGATAAATGTTAACTATTCTTATACATTATCACATATATAACACAACAGTGGTTAATTATGATTGCAATTGCTTTACATACATGGAAAAGTACTTATGTCAAATATTTGTAATTGTGACCATATGTGATTCCCCAATAGAAATTTGCCTGGACAAAGACTGAAAAAATATTTTTAAATTATAATACTTAAACTAACACGATCCTGGTACACATTAGAAGAAGAGGTTTGATGGCCCAGTGGCAGTATAGACAAAGGAACAGCTATGTAGACACTTATTTACGATATGCTACTTGTAGAGACCTGTAACAGCATCATGAGAGGGTGATAAACAGTGCTGGTACTTACACAAGTCTATAGAAAATATTAATTTAGATCCTCAACCATGTAAAATTAACATTTTTTGTATCCCATGAAAAATAAATATTACTAAAAAGCAAACAAATCTTGCCACTTCTAAAGATGTATCTCCACTATATGGAAAGCTAAGATCCTACTAGCCTAAATGGGTAAAGAGCATGTACACATAATTTACAAAATAGGTAATAAAATAGCTAATGACTATACTCATTACATATATATATTAATGAGCCCATTAAATCTCAAAAATAAAAAGAAACGCAATTAAAAACACAGAACTATTTTTCTCCTATCAAATTAGCAGAGACTGACTAGTTTGTGAACCACCAAGCAATTTCATGCACTGTAGGGGGGAGTTGTAATTGGTACAATGATTTAAGAGGGTCATTTGTCAACATGTATCAACAATCTTCAAAATATTCATATTCATTGACCCTTACTTTGATTATATGAATGTATTCTAAGAACATTAGAGATAAAAATAGTAATCTCCCTCCCTTAAAAAAAATAACAAAAGAAAACAAGCAAAACAAAAGGGAAAGCATATGGAAAAGGTTAGACCTTAGAATATCAAAGAGGTAATAAATGTTTGCTTTTAAAATATTTTCAATTACACAAGAAATTTTTATATTATAATGCTAATCAAAGGAAAACAGAAAACAAAACTATAAATTTTGAACTCAAATATGTATATAAAATACCTTAAATATATATGGCTAAATGTTAATACTGACTGCCCCTGGTGAATATACATGATTGATTTTCTGTCTATATTTTGTCTTGAATGTTCTAAATACTTTTTAATCAGAAATTTTAAAAATGCATAAATAAAATAGCAGCTAGTCAGAAATTAGGACAATGATTATAACCATGCCAACTATGTAATAAGCAATGTAAAAAAACTGACTGAAATGTATAGGAAAGGTGGGCAGCAAGAGGTCTTGGTAATGTCATGGATTAAAATCAAGATTTTCATCTAAGGAAATGGCTATTAATCTAACCTCTGAAAATATTTTAGGATACAGCTGAAGCATTTCAGCAGACTGAATATTTGAGGTCTAAGGAGACAAAACGCAATGGGTGGGAAGATGGAAGCAGAATTGATAGTGAGTTTCACTTCAGGACATATTAATGCACTGAGATGACTCCCTACTAGACTTCCAAGCTGGGCTATTTAAGAGTCCTCTTAGCGTGAGGGGCTTTTCAAAGAGCTGGAGAGACAAGAGCAGGAGCCCATCACCCTGACTTTGGGGAGCTGATAGGAACCAATGGGCCAGACTGCCCAAGCCCCATCCAGATATGTGATATGCACAGAAGGACTTCCCATTTCAGTTTATTGGATGGGGATTTAGAAGCCTCAGGGCTTGGGCAGAAAAATACTGGGTGGTAAAATAGACATCTACTTGGAATTCAAAGTAGCTATTTCCCTCCCGGGGCCGGTGAGTGACAGTACACACTAGCACAGGTTTGGAATGATTACTTTTAAGCCTTTAAGACTCCTGGCCCTTTGCATTCCAAATGACTAGAGAAAGGTAAGTCTAGTTGACCATCAGACGTACATTTGAATCAGGTGGAATAGAAGGAGGTCAGAAAAATTCAGATATCAATATCAAAATAGATCAAGAGGTCCTTATGTATTAGAAAACACACAAAGTCATGCAAATATAGAATTCTGGTTTAGCATATATCTTTCTCATCAAACTGTATATATAAACAATGCTCAATATCACTTATCATGTAAATGCTGTTTTGATGATAACTTAGGTTTTACATCATCTTTGGCGTGATCAAATAGAGGTTAGTCATTTAGGTGACTAAATTCTTCTTAAAAATTTTCTGAGGAAGATTGGGCTTATAGATTGGCATTTTCCTGATAATCTTATCTGCAGTAAATTAAGAATAATTCTATAAATTTAATACCTATTGGTTAAATACTTATGCTAAACTTAGTATCCTTAAAAATGTAGCAATATTTTGCTGACACATATGAAAATCTCACAAACAACTTTAGCAGTGAGGATTTGTGGTAAATTCCAGTATATCTAGGAAATAGTAATATTAACATAGAAAATATTTCACTTAATCTTATATACTTACATTTTTTAAAAGTAGCTTTTTAGGTTTTATTTATTATTATATTATTTAATTATTTTATTTTGGTGGTGGGAGGTAACTAGGTTTATTTCTTTTTAAAGGAGGTACTGGGGATTGAACGCAGGACCTCATGCATGCTAAGCAAGTGCTCTACCACTTGAGCTATACCCTCCCCTGTATACTTACATATTTTCAAGATGTTTGTTCAACTCGTTGCTTTGTGACTATATGTTATGATTATCTTTTACATTTTTATGGGTACTATGTTCTCATATTTTAAAAAAGACATATCTCTTTGTATTAAACAGGGAAAGTGGAATTTAAACAAAGTATTAACAAATTAAATTATTAAACAATCAAAGCTATATGACCTCAATTGAACTCCATACGGATAGATTTCTTTTTAAATGTTGGCAAGATGTGTACGTCATCAAGAATAGAATTAGTTCAAACCAATGTCTATTAAACTTGCTTCAGGAAAACCAAACAAAACAGACATAGGAGTGTGAAAGCAGCACTAGGATTTCCCACTGTCGATGTGTGGAGGGCCCTTGGAGGTGGAGAAGAGGTGTTTGTGATATACCTGAGAATATTTGAATGCCATGGACTATTCAGTCTGGAGGGACACTGAAGAGGAATTACGTAGTTGGTCTAAGAACAGCCTAAGAAAACCCAAGAAACAGAGAGGTTTTCCTCTACTAATCACCACATGGAGGTCTCAATCTGTCAACCTGATGATATCTTCCCATTCAGGATGAAAATGGTGTGTGGAGAGGAAGCAAAAACAAAGAAATGAAAACCTACAATAGGCCCCCCCCAAACCTTCTGTCTTGCCTTTCAATCAACCCTGACTCAAGAGAACTCATGACCATTACGGAGATGTACAACCAAGCACCAGACCATAAGATTAGGAAGGAAAAAATGAGTCTTCATAAATCATAATTAAAAAGATACAATTAAAACTAAAAGAATAATAAAAACTGACACTGCTTTCTGCAATACTGATGGCTCCAAAAGAGAGGACAACACCCACAGACTATTGACAGCAAATGTATGTCAAAGATCTGATACAGAAAAGTATGTCGTTCTTATGTGAGGTTACAAACTCAGGGGAGTAAGAAATGAGAAAGAAGCAAGGAGTGAGAGATAGTAAAAGAATTTGGTAAGCAAGATAATTGGGCTATATTATGGTTTGTAGCATTATCACTATCTCAGCCATCAGCTAGATCTGAAGTCAACCCTTCTACACGGCATGATAAAGAATTCAGCTGTTTGAGACTGAGTTGCTAATCCATTAGAAACATTTATTTCTTTCCGGGTTCATGCCAGTTTTAAAAAAGAGCACAGGTCTTGAATAAATGGGGCTGCTATTATTTGGAACATTGTTCATTTGCTTCATTGCTCAGCAATAAGTTTATTCCTAGACATGGCTCAGGAAATTAACTGATTTTTTATTGTTGTTGACTAGATGGCCAACCCTTTGGCATAGGACCGTGTTATTGATTTTCTCTATAGAGCTGGCCATAAGGTTCCTATGAAAGCCTGTGCTATTGTGGGTTCTGAGAGACGTGGTGAGATTCCCAGAAACCTAGCAGAGTTTTCTGCCAGAGCCCAGCATCTTCTGGTATGTCACACTGTTCTCTCTTCCAGATGGGGATCATATTCTTACAGAAATGGAGCTTCAGACAAGAAGCAAATTTTGCTGTTGTGGTTAGCCTTCTGACCTGCCCTGTGTTTCACAGTACTTGAAATCTGAAATGCTCTAGATTCTTTGCTAAAATAATTTTCATCTCTGTAAATCAATGACATTAAATTGCCTCCAGTACCATAAATAGAATTTTTCCTTCCAAACGTTTGCCTCAATATAACTTCCTGAGAGTTGCAATGATGTTTACATGTTTGATCTGTGAGAAGTCGCAGGTGGGATATTCAATAATGTTGAGCAATTGAGCCAGTAACCCTCATGGGTTCAGTTTCCTAGGACGATTTACTTCCCACAGTGGGCAATTAGTTGTTGCTATGCTCCTAGTCTTTCTGGCACTGCTCTGCCCTGATCCCCATTTGTCAGTTATTAATAAATTATGATCTGCTCTCTAATTATCTGTGATTCAGAGCCTTTGAAGGAAAAAGCATATAATCATGAGAAAACAGAAGGCATAACAACTCTCAGATATTAAATCAATACACATGCCTGTATTTATTATAGTTTTATGAAGTCACATCTATTGCTAATTCATAAACTACTGAGATTTCCTTTTAATGATCTGTTTTCTAAAATCAGTGATTGCATGTGTTCAGTACAAATATTTGCCTATTTAGCATTATTTTAAAATAAAATAGTATTTGATTAAGATATTTTATACAAAACTTACACTTAACAAGTTCCAAAACTACATAATTTAGTTGTTAAAGATGACAAATATAGCAACATATCCATGATGCCCCGAACTTGAAGAGAATCAAGAGAGAAATACAATTATGTTGATGTACATTATCATTTATAAAAAACTAGTACTGCTTAATATTACCAGGTGCATCATCCTGGCATTAGGATGTGCAGATGTCAAATAAACAGCATAAACTAGTTAAGATTTCTTAACTCCTATGCAACAGTTCTTTGATATCACTGCATTTATTTTATTGATGGCACCAAAAGTTTCACTATTCAGTAAGAAAGTACATTTACGGGTTAGGTATTTTATTGTGCTCATGTCAGAGTTACTGACATTTTTCACTTTCCAAACTATCAACACCAATAGGGAAAAATGAGACAAAGCACTTCAAATAGAGATTGATGCCCAGTTTATCTTTAATTCAATAATTTATGAGGCATTCATTCAATCACGTTATGTGGGAGAGCCACAGAAGTCTTTATCCTCTAAATACTTACTGGCGGGCAAAAGAGAGCAGATATTTACTCAATGGACTATAATTTGTGGTTGAAAATGTTAAATTCCTTGATAAATACTGATATATTGTTCTGAGACTTAAGTGGAAGGAGAGAATGCTTTGGCTAAAGGAATTGAGGAAGGTTTTATGATAGAAAGAATGGCTGATGTGAGTCTTGATGTGCGGGTGAGGTATAAATATTGAGAAGAAATGGAAGATATGGAAAAAAGGCACAGGGTGAGACCCTCTTTCTTCACTCCCACCTCGTGTGCTTTGTCTGAGCCAGACCCTACGTCGTGTTCAGGCCTGAGCTCTAACTGTACTGCTATGCAGCACACCTTCCCTGTCCTCTTTTTAGTTAAGGCCCCAGTGCTACTGACTGATTTACTCTGTGGGGCTGTGTATCAGATTCCTGTCAGAGCCTGTGCCATACGAGCTCTGACAGCAAAGGTCAAGAGCTCTGAAGTAGGGGCTGGATTCAGGATGGTGACCAATCCCACTTCAGTCATCCAACAATTGTCTGGTCTCCTGCTACCTCACTGACACTCCTACTCAGTCTCCTTCGGCTGGATCTTCCTCCTTCACTCAACCTCTCAACACGACTCAGAGTGCCCCACTCTCCCCCCGGGCTCTACCCAAATAGCCTCATTTTGATCAGTGGCTTTAAATACCATATTTGTGCCAGAGCATTCTTGAATCAAGTGTCTCCAACTGCATAGTAGATAATATTTTAGCATTTGGATCTATAAGGGCCTGTACTTTGGATTTAAAAAAAAAAAACCTCTGGAACTTTTCATCTGCATGATCTATAATTATCTTTTGAATTAAGCGGCTTTAAATTTGGCTTCTGTTATGTGCAACCAAAGGAATCCAGCTCAAAAACACATAGTGACAATGCTGGAAAGGTAGTTTGAAGCATATTTTCAAGAGAGCTGAACCCAGTTTCACTCTTCCAGTAATATGGTCATTGGACATTTCCTGAGAATGTACAGTAGAATCTGAGATGAACACATATCTATTAGGGGAGACACATAAAATGATGAACTAAAATTACTCCAACTGGGAAAAAAGTTTTGAGGGAAAACAAGAGTGAAATTAGCTAGCTTTCACAATATCAGGAATGGTCATGGGGTAGGTGACATCTGATACATGTCATTCTAAAACAGATAACAGTTTACCAGGTGTAATTTTCAAGTGTAGAATGGAGGGAAAATTCACTTAACCCGGTGTATTTTTTATACTTTATTGCCAAGAAATCACTGACATAAACTTCTAAGAGTTATTTTATTCATATTACCAATCCATTTAGAAAGTTTTTCAATGTTAATACCATTATTTTCAGTAGTAGAAAATCAATGACTTTACATACAAGAGTTCAGAGTTTCACCAAAATCATATAGTTGAATGACTATATGTCATGGGAAAGTTATATAGTGAAGAGCAAGGGTATTAAGTTTAGAGCTGTGTTCAAGACCCAGGCCCTCACTAACTAAATGTGTAATATAACTTATGTTCTAGATGTTGACCTAGGGGCAGGGGCAGGGAGCCCAGAGATAGAAATCCCTGTCATTTTGGATCTTATATTCTAGTATGGGAGACAGACACAAAAATCAACCGAAGAAATATATGTGTGTGTGTGTGTATGTGTGTGTGTATGTATTTGTAATGCATAATAAATATATATGTGTTTAATGACAAAGAGTGTTATGAAGAGACAGATTAGCATAAGGGAGATCTGATGAGCAGAGGAAGGACTCATAGGTCATCATTTCAGTGAGTACAACTAAGAGAATGAGATTGAGCAAAGACAGAAGGAGGAAGCCATGCTGTTCTCTGGGGCAGGGGAGTTTTAGGCAGCAAGTAGAGCCAGTGCAAAAGCCTTAAGACTGGACTATTTTTGTAACAGTCAAGAAACAGAAAGAAGATACATTTTGTGAAGTATAAATTGGAAATAGAGCTAATAGTGAGACACAGTGTTGTGAGATACTACATAACAATGCCTAACAGTAGGTAGCATGTAATTCATGCTAGACGATTTTATATTTATTATTATCAGTAATTCTATTGTGTTTCTCCATTAGGCAAAGAGGATTCCCTGAAGGTTTTCGAATACCTCCAAGCCTTTAAAAATCATTCACTTAACAGGCTCTTATTCTTTGATATCAAATGTGGGCAGGGCTTGGGCACTTGTTTGAATTAAATAATTGCATTCAAAATGCCTGTATAAATATTTTATTGGACTCCAAATGAGCCTGAAGAAAAGTTTCTAAATCCTGTGGATTTTACCACCAAGCTATTGTTTTTCGTAACATAAGAATTGTGGCAGGCATTTATTAAGAAGTCAAATGTTTCTTGAATTAATGAATCAGACCACTATTTTGGTCCAAAGAAAAAGAGTTAACATGAAGGAAATGATTCTAATCTAAGTTCTCTTTATCCCTAACTCTTAATTCTGTTTATAAAATTCTATCCATTTATCAGACTACTAATTTAAAATGGAACACTCTGAAAAAAGGATACTGCCTTTTTATTTCACATGCCTGGGGCTTTTCTGGGTGTTTGATGTGCAATAGACACTCAATATATGTCTGTAATGGTGTCATTTACAACCTGTTAGACTTTAAGAGATTTGAAAAAAATTACAAAAGCTAAATTTTAATATCATTTTTAAGTAACAAAAAATCTAAAGCAGTGTTTTCATAAATCTACTTTTTTCTCTAAATTTCTCACATGATCTGAGTAACTTAAATTTGTTCCTGGCCTTCAAGTAGAATGGCCACTGACTCCTGAAAAATTTTTTGCCTCAGGAAATTATGAGATATTTCAAATGGATTGAGTTTCAATTGTTTAATGAAAGACAAAGGGAAATAGGATTTAGCATGTCCAGCCACAGGATTTGAACATGACCAGGACAAACAAGGGAAGATTTTTTTTTTTTTTTTTGGCCAGGAAAATAGTTAATCCTTTTTACAGGAATTAAGCCACCCCTTAGACTAAATTTATCATCTCAGGACCATCAGAGCATTAAAGTGACACATGAATAGCTTTAGAATCATATCCAAAGCTAAGCAGCTTGAAGGATTCCTTCTGCCTCTTCAAGAGCTATAACTTCTTGGTTTTGTTTTCCAATTTTAAAATTGGCAAACAGCTTTACCTTTTCTTGTGTTTATATGCAAGGACACATGCACATAAGTGTGGGCATGCATGTGTGTAATGTGTGTGTCTTTAACCTCTGAGGGTACATGTGGAATTAATAGAATTAAAAAAGTAAGCTCTGAAATTTTCTTAAGATTTCATTAAATTCATAAACAACTAATAAAAGAAACAAAGTATTAAAATATATTCTTTAATCCCAGGGTGTCTATATTGAGTAAGGTTCAAAGAAGAAACAGTTTCTGCACACTGACAGAAAGATGTTTTCCTTTGTATTTTTTATACCTCTAAATCCTGTTAGTTTAAGCTTTATATCAGACAAAGAAGTGTCTAGTAATCAATTTTTAGAATTAGGCCCCACGTTTGAAACAGGGACACAGGAAAAAAAATCCAGTTTAATAGTATGAATGATTGTCTTCAAAGGAAGGAAAAAGAGGGGAAGGTCACAGTAGAAGCCTTTCTCAAACATGTAATTAGAAGAGTCTGGAGATGACAATCATTGGTTGAAAGATTGATCAGTTAAACAATTTATATCTATATCTATAAATTATATGTATATATCTATAAAATCACATATAAAATAGAAAAGTCCACAAAATTAGGGTATAATAAGAAAGTTATCAATGTGCAATGTCATTACCAATAGAAGAGAAAGATTAAAAAACAATTACAACATGCTGTGCATATCAAGGGGTTTAATTTATTTTCAGCCCAGGGTAATTAGCTCATAGTTTGCATAGGACAAGTCAATTGTTTTGTAGTCCCATGAAAACACTAGTTAAAAGTAATTGGCAAGAAAGTAAAAAATAAAGTCTGAATTCTGCAGAAAATGCTCTATGGAAAATTTAGCACCTTTAAACAAGATGATCACATGAATTCTAGAACTGATAGACTCCTAAGATATTAGAATTCTTTGCCATTTTAAAAATAGAACTTTTTTCTTTCAGGATTGATACTTATCTATATTATTTTAACTGTATCTAGGTAAGAGACTCCAAGAGGTCTCTTTGTAATCAATTTTAGCCTAAAAAGATTAGAAAATCTCTATATTTGATTTATTTTTCATTTTCAAAATATTTTAGAATAAAATAGTTTTTTTTTCTTTGAAATAGATTATTCTCACAGTAGTCAATGTGTTGTATTCCTGATTTTTCCCTATAATCTGAATAAAAACTTAAATTGTCAGTGAATATGTGCCTTCAAGATATATTCTCTCCTGGCCCACATGATGTTATAAATTGTCAACAAATATTACATACAAATGATATTAATATTTTGGCAATACATCAAAATTAATTTGTTTATATCACCAGTAAGCAGTCAAATTATTTGCAATTAAAAGACATGTCATCTAGGAGCAAATATCTGGTTTACAATATATTCAGGAGGTTAAAAAGTGACAAAACAAAGTAAGTTCAAAGTGAGACAAGAGTCTAAATATTATAATTTTGTGTTTATCAATCATGTTTTAGCACAGTGACGAATGAGAAATATACATAATTCTATGTCTTTAGACCATTCCTAAGACAGAATTTTTTCAATAATTTTCTAATGCTTAAAGATAACTCCCCAAATTTATGTTAGGTTTCATCCACATCTCTTCATTTAGTTTTTCTTTTATTTGCAAGACTTTACTGAGTTAATTCGGTATAGTCTAGGTACTATGAGGTAGATAAGATTTTCTTAGTCTCAACAAAAATTGTAAAGTTCATTGTCTTGAATGAGATAGGAAAAGCCCTTCGAAAATCCCATCGTTTAGCTTTTGATAAGTATATTTATATGATAGAAACATAAAATAACCTGTCCATGAAAAGTAAAATAAAATGACATTTTATTTTAAACATTTCTATCATAAGACAAATGTCCTCTGAAATTCAAGAATGTGCTTTCAATAAAATGAAGTAGCAAAAGTTGCATGCAAAAAATTTGCTGGTAAAAAAATATAAATCTCAGTGTAATGAAATTAAATTAAGAAAAAATATAATATGAATGAAAAACACACACATTTATCAATATTGCTATTTTTAAAAAGTAATATACTTCTGGAAGACAGTATATCCAAAACTTATTTTATGAAGACTTGGATTTAGTCATGCTGAAAATTAAGCTTTTTCTCTTGGGTATAGATTTTTTTTTGTATAACCAAGAAATACACTAAATATTTCTATTTACTAAAAACTAACATACTAAAATTTAGTTATTCTCATACAGCAGTTTCAGATACATATGGAATTCATGTGTATGCGTGTGTATGTGTGTGTGTACGTGTGTGCTAAAGCTGTACTATCCTTCAGGTCTCAAACAGTAGACAGATTGAACCTTCTCTGAAACACATTGTCTAATGCTGCGTATGTAACAAGTGCATTGCTTTTACGTCACTTTTGTATATATATATTTTAGGGAAAAAATTGGGGGAGTAATTTCAGAGGTTGATTCGTATGCAGGTAAATGAGAATCCGTAGCTGAATATCATCAGTAAATTCACATTGACAATACTTCGGTTAAATAGATACAGTGTGCTAATTCTACAATAAAACACTTCCTGTATTTTACTTGTCTTTAATAAACCCTCAAACGCACTAATTTATTCGACTCTATACCTTGGCTCTTTCCTCCATTTTCATTCAGTGGATCCAACAAATAAAATATCTTCTTACAATCCCCATGTCCTATAACTAACACTTCTGGATTTATTGGAAAGGAAGAAGCCAACCCATATCTCAGTCAGAAGTAAATAAATGATATTACAAACCAGCTTTGCAAATGTATCCTAGTTATTCACCCTGTTGAGGTAGAAAAGACACATTATCTCATGGTAGTTTTCTGAGTAGTTACAGTCCACTCAATTATCTTACTTGATCAAAATCTGAGCAAAGTTTTTATGACAAGACTGGTGGAATTAGCTTATCTTCCAGAAAGCATCTACTGTACAGAGGTAGAGCACTCTCCCCAGGTGACTTCAGAGAGAAGAGGTCAGTGTGGCACTAGACAGCCAGGCTTCTGGCTGGGGAGGGTCAATAAATACCAACTGCTTCCCAGCTAGAAATTCTGAAAATGTGTCACTGCTATTCTAACGCTAAAAGTAAGCAATGGATTTCTATGTACATTCTTAAGAAAACTTTGAATACTTGTAAATGAACAAGAACTAGAAGAAAGGGAATTTTCAGAAAAGAGGAAGGATCTTCAAAGGAAGTAACAGTGTTTTATGAAAATAAAATATCACTACTGTAATTTAAGGATGTAGTAATAAATCTTTTCAGAACACAATATGCAACCTATTGAAAATGCCTAATTCTATGTATTTATGAGTTGAATAGGTGCTAAAGAATCAAAAGTAAATGAGTAAAACAGTAATAAAATCGATATGGATATTAATTTTCTGACTTTTCTTGGATCTTATAGTATATTTTCTGCATATTTGCATATTTGTGCAGGTTTAAATATTTCCATGAAGATTTTCATCAGGTTTTTGATAACAGTCTAACACCAAAACATTTTCAAATGAACAGCTCTCATTACTAAGTAGCCATTCTAACAATGGCCTGGATGAAAAATGAAAATATGTTTGTTGTAGGAATAGAGCACACTCATGCTTTTATTTGTTTCTCTATTTTTTTTTTAGGAAAGTTGACTATGCTCAGCTCAACGTCAGTAAATATCTTTACACAACCTCTTGTCGGGGCGCTACCTCTTTTATTTTTGTTCAAAATGAAAAATGTAAATATGTAATACACATATTAATGTATCTACTGATATAACATTGAATAAAATTCACTTCAAGTCAGTATACACTATGATTGATGCATTCAGGTTGAAATCACTAAGAAGCTGAAAATAAATGCCGTCATAATAAAGGGTTGGTTATTTCTCAAAATGCTTGTTTGCCAGAGTTTCCACTTTGTATCCATCATCCTATTAGGATAGAATGCTGGGTAACTAGAATTATTATCCTATTCCTCTAAAATGCCAAGCACAGACACAGGCCCTCCAAAACACTAAAACTGAAGCTTTTGAGAGAATATTTCAATAAATAGTTTTGAGAGGAAAATAAAATTCAGATTAAAGTAAAAAAACTATATCAAAAAAAGATATGGCTATATTAATGACATAATAAATACTAACAGTACTATTCTTGTGAAGCTAGCATAGCTGGAAAAGAGAAATCATGTGCTTAAAAGTTAGTACTCACATGGACAATTAAAGCTTAAGAAATACATCAAACATTGAGGTTATCTACTGATATATTGCTTGTCTGATTTGTTTTGGGATGTGCTTAACAGCCAAATGGTCAGATCAAGGTAAGGAAGAGATCAGCTGCAAAAGTTCAGAATCACAGCTTTCTGTCTTACCTTCCACTGAGGAGGAAGCCGATAACCACCGCCAACAAAATGACTCCCACTGTCACAGACACAGCAATTATAGGAATCTGGCTTTGATCGCTGGATGCTGCAACTGCTGATAGGAGACACAGAAAATGGAGCTTGTGGTTAAAGTGATCATATGCATTCAAATAAGAGCTGCTTAATAGCCGGTAATCAATGCATGGTTTAAGCCATTCACCCACACTTGGCTGAGATTTCCCACTAATAATCTCTTCTCAATGGTGTGTAATTGAAAAGACATCTTTAGGAGAAAATATTTATTCTCCAAATGGAAATTTGGAAGAACTGCTAAGTCACTGATCATTTCCTTGTCATCATAAAAAATGAATGTAATTGTTTGCATGGTACTCATTTAGGGATCTTACATTTGCAAGATAAAATGTAGCTTAGTCCTTGATTTCAAACACCTCTTAAATAGGAGGTGCTAAGTATATGACATTTTTAGAGTTTGCATGAGGCTGTTCTCTAGGAAAAAAACAATCTCATTTTCTCCGATAGGGTTTTTTCTCATAGACAAGGTTGAAATGCCCAAAATGTCCAAAACAATGTAGCTATGACTTCACTAAAGTTAAATACGATATCACTATTCTGAATATAATTTTAAAAGTTGTAATTTCTAACAGAATATAATCACTAAATATACTTTATAAGAAGGACCACTTTTTCAAAACTATCAAGGCCATTTAGAACTTTAAGCCTGCAGTAAGATTAGATTTGTTTTCATGATTTTTTTTAATACACGGATTTAGATGAAATATTTTATATTTTAATAACACCATTACCATAATAAGAGGAATATGGACATAATTAGATAGTTGTACCTAAAAAAAAGCAAATGAATTTTTCTTTTGTCAGGATAACTAAGCCTGATTAAAATAAGAAACCTATAGAGAAAAATAAATTTTATTGATATTCTTGAGAAATCTTCAATAGGATACCTAACATGCTTATTGTTTAATGACATTATCATTTTGATAAATTCAGAGTGGCATTAGTTCATTTCCATGACAACAAATTTTAAGTCATCCAAGCTAACAACAACCATACTTCTCGTGTTTTGTTTCTTATAATCTTACAATCTGATCTTGGCCCTATCAATAGTTTGGGCATTCAAATGGTTCCCTTCCTAGTCTTATCACGTCTTCATTGATTTTTTTCAATCAAAATTGACTGACTCTCTGACAACCTGTTTACACTGATCTACACTTTTAACCCTTTCAGATCAATCTTCTAGAACCCGGTATCATCAACAACTGGTTTATGTACAAGAAAAACTATTATTTGCAATCCAAATCTATGCCCTCCCTCTTCTTGGATGATAATAGTTGCAATACAATGTCTCTTTACCCTGCTTTTTCCTATTCTCTGATGCTGAGGTGTGTGGTAGAGAATTTGTTATTGGTGAGCAGTATAATGGAGTAAGGCAAAGCTACCCCACTACCACTAGCAGCCTTTCCCAGGATTTGCCTTATTAAATTCTAAATTCAGGTTACTTATTTTCTCAGTTTTTAACTTTCTTTTTGGCAGGTGGCATTGTTTCTAGAGAAATCCATGAAGACTTGGCCCAAATAAGTTCAATGTTATTTTGTTTGGGCTCCAAAGCTTTTGACTCTCTCTTTTGATTTCCTAACAAAATCATCCCCATAATGAGTCTTCCTTGTTTTCTCAGTACACTAATCCATTCCCACTTCCCAAATTGTAGAAATGTTAAGCTTCATGGGGAAAGGTATAGCTCAAGTGGTAGAGTGCATGCTTAGCATGCATGAGCTCCTTAGGTTAAAGCCCCAGCACCTCCTTTAAGAATAAACTACCTCCCCCCACCAAAAAAACCCCCAAAACCTAGAAATGTTAAACTTTATAGATAAAAGAGAGGGATCGAGTCTGAACTCCATGGTTAAAAATAACTCCATACCTTTCTTTGGCTTTACCTAACTCCACTGTTAAAATCCTTCTTGTCTCTTCCACG
This sequence comes from Camelus ferus, assembly GCF_009834535.1. Taxonomy (NCBI): domain Eukaryota; kingdom Metazoa; phylum Chordata; class Mammalia; order Artiodactyla; family Camelidae; genus Camelus; species Camelus ferus. The sequence continues at coordinate 56,294,132 of NC_045697.1, read as the reverse complement.
ACCTTGATCCTTAAAAATCTCAACCTGGGAGAGATTTTCATTTTCTTACAGGCAGCTTCTCTGCTACTTACCACCCAAACAGATGATTCTTCTTGGGGGGAACAGATCCTTATACCTAAACTTACTGATATTATTAGTGCTATTTTAATCATCAGTATGCATCTTCTTTAACTCCCTATTAGATTATAATCCTTGAGAAGAGAGGGATTGGGCTTTAAAGTCATTTGAGTCACTCATTGTACCTACAGTACCCAGTACCTAGAGTGAAAACTCTTGATGCGTAGGAAGTCAATAAGATAAATTTTAAAATAGTGAACAAAACTATTATCCCCAAAGAGTTCTTGACACAAATATTCCATTATTCAGAATTAAACAGACTGTATTCTTACTCTCTGGAGGTAAGTTTCCATGTATTACTCATCTTAGTTTCTGCAGAGTCTAGCAAAGCCAAGCACATAATAGCACATTCTTGCTGAATTATATCCAGAAGGTTTCTACATGAAGATCAAAGGGGATGGGTATGTAATAGATACTTAGTGCAAAGAAAAAGTCATTCTTAAAATGCTCGGAAATACATGTACACCAACTCAAGTAAAAATAAAATTCCACACTAAATGTAGGAGGAAATACATCCCTAAGATGTTTAATTATCTATTAATCAAAAACCTGCTTTTGTACTAAAATATTTGTGTGATACTTCTTTCCCTCTAGAAATTATGTAGGAAAAAATTTAGAAGTAGACATTCTCAGGTGAGATTTTGTAAAATATACAGAAAATGACTTCATATTAGTTCTCTCAAAGATCAGGCTGATGGATATTGGCACACTTAGAAATTACTATTTGATAAAAAAAAAGTAAGGGAAGGAATATCAAATAGTCTGAAGAAAAACTAGTCACTGAACATGCCAACATTCTAAAACTATGTGGAATTTTACTATCTTTTAAAATGAGATTTTTCATTTGTATAGTTATTCAAGCACTCAAGCATATTGTGAGATATTACTCTATGGCTTTTTTCCCAGAATTGGAGAACCACATAAGCATTATACATTACTAATGGTACATAAATAGCAGCAAAGCCTATTAGGGTGACCAGTTTATATCATATGTGTTTTGTCATAAATCCAAATCAGGATTCAAGGTATGAAAGTAAATAATCCACTACCAGTATTACATAAATTTTCTGACTGATTACATCTATTCTTATCAAATCTATTAAGAAACTCTTCTAAATAGCTCTAAATGTTCAAATTCCAATACTTTCAATTAAACATGGGACTTTCCTTGGAAAGAATTTATTATTTTTCAAAATGGCACCCTAATCTGTATAAAATCAAGTGAATGTATACTTAGACAGCTATTTTTTTTAACATTTTTTATTGATTTATAATCATTTTACAATGTTGTGTCAAATTCCAGTGTTCAGCACAATTTTTCAGTCATTCATGGACATATACACACTCCTTGTCACATTAGACAGCTATTTTTAAAGTAATAAAAATTATTTTCTATATAATTCAGTTAAACATGCTTTAAAAAGAAGTATAACTTCATCTTCTAAAGACCTATGTTATATAGGTTTATGGAAATTTTAATTTAATAATTCTTCTGTTCATTACAAAGTAAATCTACTAACTAAGCTCTCATTTTTCATTGATTTTCAAAGGGAGAAAATACATGTTTTATTTTCATTTTAAAATCACTAATTCTTACATAACTTGAATATAAAAAGTACATATTATGTGTATATATGTATTGTGTGTGTATAAACATATACATTTACACATATTTGACAGTTCACAGTACTTCTATGTGTTATTTTCTTCATAACAAGACTTTAATAGTGTCAGTTCTTTCATCTATAAACAAGGCAAGTTATTGCCTTCTTCTAATCCTGCTTTCAATGTATGCTTTAGGGCAAGTAAGTAATCTAAATATTTTTTTTGACATTTAAGAAGAAAAAGTTTTAATGCCATTTTCACTATTTTATGAAAAAAAGAAGGTACAAGAAGGGTCTTCCAGAAATATTTCCAGACCCTCCACTCAGAGATGCTGCTAGAGATTTAGATTTTTTTAGAACAATCACACTGGTTCCTGAAAGCACCATTTTCTTGCCAAACTCAGTATTAATGAAAGTCCCCTGTGGAATTTTCATGGAAAGACTAAGCCTTGTAGCCTAGTTCAAGTAAAAATTAAATGCCAATAATTCAATGAAGTATGGCAGCAGTGGAAAGAAAGTCTTTAAAAGCAAGGTTTAAACATTTCTTAAGGGTCTCCTGATGCTTCATCTCCCAGTAGACTAAAAGCAATGAGGAGCGGGGACTGATGTGTTAACCCGCTAACCTACCATAATAGCATGACAGATGCTTCCTACCTGAAGGGGTCATTCCTGGGGGAGAGAGAAGAAGCAGGAGACTGACAGAATGCCCAGGGAGAGTATTGATCCACTGACTCTTTTCTGGTAACCATTACAGAGACATGAGTTGACAGTAATTAAAATGACTTACACACTGGGATGGTTTCAAACTCAAATCTTCGACTGAAGACACCGTAGCCTGCTGCTGTGCGTGCTCGAATTTGGAAGACATATACTGAAGCCGGTTTCAAGCCCTCTGCAGTTATAGTTGTCTCTTTAGATTTGATAATTGTATAGCTGGTCTCTTGGTCCTTGGATTACACATGCACATAGAATAAAAAGAAGTCAATATATGCATTACTAATGACAGCAAAACTTAGAATCAAAGATCAGAAAAAGAATGAGAAACTGATAGAACTGCTATTAGTACAAATAAGATATTCTAGGAAACAAAAGAAACCTACACATCCTAGATGTGTTATTTATATAGAAACTTAAAGTATTTTCTAGAACTCAAAGAGGGTGGATATATTCTCCACTCATTCACCACACTTACTTTGGGCAGAAATAGATATGTAAAATTTTTAAATTCAACTTCCAGGAGATAAGTTATTTTACAGACTCTATTTTAGTACTGCTCATTGTGTGCGCATTTTTCTAATAAACGTTTTATTGAAGCGCATCTAATGTGTTACTGGTTCACAGACAAAGGTGAAAATATATCACATACTTCCAGGTAAGACCTATGCCTTTTATCTTTAGTGAATTTGATTTCTAGTTATATTTAGGGCTTGGGAGAAGGAATGAGTATGTTACTAAAGAACTTTAATTTCACGTCACTAAGTCTAAACACGGAGCAGTAAAGAAAAAATACAAATAAGCAACAATATATTTTTCCTTTTTAAAATCTTTCTATTTTTTCATATTTATGTGTTTGGGTTGAGTTAGCAGTGAATGGAAATGAAGTGGGGAAAAATGTCACTAGAAAGATAATTTTGGAAAGTGAAATAAAGAGGAACTGTTCCTATTTTGACTGTTAACAAAAGTCTAGGCAAACCACCTATAATTCATCATTACCTCTGAAGTTACCATGCTGAACATAAAATTTTGGGTTAATAACGATTTAAAACACACAAAGTCCTTGTTTTGAATTTTTTCTCCCTTTATATTTTTCTGTGTGAATTCTTGGTTAAACTTGTTTCTTCCTTAAGGTCTTTCTACATTTATTAAATTTCTGATAGATACTATAGGATGAATTAAAAATAGGTATGCTTAGAGATTTTTCCCCCTTGTAAAGAACTGGTCTTATAATAACTTAATTGATCACTGTAAACTGTTGTTTTCAGGGAATTTTGCCTTGACAGGCAGAAAAATGTATTGATTTTTTAAAAAGATCTAAGGGGAATAACATGTAAAGTATTTCTTTTTCCTATATGAGAAGAAAATGGAAAGCAAGAATATAGTTTTTTTTTCAAGCACTCTAATAAGGAATAAGGTTATTATTTAATCTCCCTAATGCCATTAAAATGTAAAACAAATGCAAATCACATCCCTTGTCCCTTGAAATTTACAGCACACCATGCTGTGCCTTTAGTGTGGACACTGAAATCATGTGCTAAACTACAGCAAGCCCATTTGTACGTTTATCCTCAGTTTCTTTATCTGTACAATTGGGGTAGAAATTGGTGCCTGGATTTCCTTATAGAAATGTTATAAGAATGAAACAAGGCAATGTATGTGAAGATGTTACCCTAAAAGTTAAAGACCCTGGTTCTTGTCATACCTCAAAGACAAGTGTGCAGTTGGCAGACAGTGTGTTGTGTAGCAAAAGATTTTAAAAGATTTATTCAAAAAGAAAAGAAACGTACACCCCCCAAGAACAGGAGGTGGGCTGACCCAAGGGAGGAAAAGCTGTGGATTTTCTCTCCCCTTTCTCTTATAGCCTCACTCAGAGGTGGTCTCTTGATTGATTGACGGCTGTTGTCCCTGGAATGCTCAGTCACGTTTGGCCCCTTTGCCCATGTCCTTACCCATAGTGTACACAGAAAATCCCACACAGGGGAGGGCTAAACTGCAATGTTATTTATAATACAATGAACATTGGGTTGTGTCAGGTTAAGTCATTTCTGCTACCGCACAGTCGTGGCTGTCATGTTTTAACCAGTTTCTTGCTGACACTCATTCAGAAGAAGTAACGTCCTTTTATGCTGGAGGCGGGCATAACACCATCTTCTGAACCATCCTTCCTCTCCTCCACTTATCTGCCCGATGCTTCCCCTTATCTAACTATCTAACAAAAATACTTATTAAACTATAAAGTATGAGTTTTAATTGTCATAACTATTATTTTTTGTCTAATTTTACACATCAAAGTCAACATCTAACCACATTCTATCCAACCACCAATACAATCTAAAATAGACAATGTATAAATATGCTTCTTTTAAAGTGGTTTTCCCATTCCTCATTTAATATGTTCAAGCATATAAAATTTTCTTAGGGTTGAGTATATCCAAATTTCTCTCTAGACAGGTATAGTTTAAATTTTAATCCAAATAGGTTTTTCTGATTCACTCTATGTAAACAACTGATCTTTGTTTTCTGTTATAGGTTTAAGTGCCTAATCTTTAAAATGTTGAGGAAATTTTATTAGAGTTTTGCAAAGAATTTAAAGTAGGTAATTAATTCTATAAAATTTGACCTAGTAATGTCAGTCATTTTCTTCACTCACAAATATTTATTGATCCTCTCTTATCTACTCTATTACCCCTTCTATGTGATAGGGGTAGAACAGTGAAAAAGCAGATAATTTCTTGATGTGTTCCTTTTAAAAAGGGTAAGTAGCTTCCATAAACCACTGTAGTTATTGATGGTCTGAGTATACTCAACTTTATGACTGAATGTGCAAGACTTTTTCAATAATATTATACTTTCCAGTTCAGCTGTGATTGAATCGGTAATTTTCAGTAAGAAATGTTAAAATATATGTTCACTATTATTTGCATTTTGTTTAAAGGGAATTTGAGTTGGTGAAAAAAATCAAATCAAAATGAAAGATTTTGGTATATTTGGTATTATTAGAATTTTTACATAAAATATTAATTAACATTTATATGTAAAGTAAGAATTTTTTTTTTTTTTTTTACCAAAAAAGCATAAGAATATCAGGGTTAGAATTCCAGCCATGTTATTAACTAAGTACATGTGTAAATGCGGGTATGTAGCTCAACTTCAGTTTGTTTTCTTCTTTAAAATGGGATGAAATTATTTATCAAGGGTTTTGTTAGAACATACAGATGGAAACCTAGACAATATACCTAGCACTCAGCATAATCTTCTGAGCAGTTCTAGGTAAATTTGAATTGACCCTACAGCATGGTGGCAAATTCTTCTACTGAAAAGAAAAAAAGAATTAAAAAGCTTACATGATTATGACTGCTAACTACTGAAAAAAAAAAAAAAGAAATTGATAATTTGGCCAAAAAGAAAAAAAATATTGCAAGGAAACTGGAATGCTGCTCCTTGAAATAATGTATAATCTAATATCATTTGAACAAAATTATAAAACATTCTGTCCAATTTATCTACTAACATTATGTAGGTCTCAGTGGTTCCTTATGGCAGGTCTAATTGTACATTGTCTCTCTGAGTTTGTTGAATACAGTATGTCTGAAGGGACTTAGCAAAGCTTATATCAAAAGGATCAAAACCCATACAGACACATTTTGAATTATCTAAGTATATTCTAAAATTTCCTTCTGATCCACTCCTTTACATCATCTTCATACTATAATTTCCTTATATTACAAGGCTATCTACACATCTTCAACACCCACAACCAAACGCTGCCAAGTCCTTGGTCAGGGTAGTGGCTTTTGCTGCCTTCATGCCCCAGCTGAGCAAATGAGCTACATTCCCCAGCTGCTTAGCAAACACTGTTCACATGCAGCGAGGGGAGGGCCTGAGCAGAAGGAGCCAGCTGGCAAACACCCTGCCAAAGGGCAGCTTCCCTTTGCCTCTGTCTTTAATTAAGAGATGGCAATGGGCCCATCACCATGCAGGAGCAGAGAGGCCCAATGACCTCTATTAGAGCAGGGCAATCACAGGCAGAGATGCCAGCTGGCAAATGTGTGAGCCCTGGAAAGCTCTGCCACCTGTGTCTGGCCAAGAGCCATCCAATAAAATGGTAGTGTCATTCTGAAGATTCAAAATGAGCTCTGGAAACCTATCAGGACACCCACCTCAATACATGGTATAAAAGCTCATTATCCTTTATTTCTTCCCTTCTGAAAGTGTAAAAAAAAAAAAAAAACTTTTTGTGTATTTCATCAGTATGCTCAATAATTCTGCTTGGCAAAAAAGTCTGGGAATTAGTATCTTCACTGTAAAAAGGAAAACACTGACTAAAAGAAGGTAATAACTTCCTCAAAATTATATCTAAGAGTTTTTCTGTTTTTATAGCATGTAAGTAGGCAACTTGTTATTCATTTATTTAGGTTATGGATAGAAATCTTTTTTCCCAAATCATTTATTCTTATTTTGAATTATGTAGATAATAGAATGTATTAATATAGCATGAACTATAAAATATTAAACATAAACCAAATCTTACTGAATAAATATAACTTATACAATGAACTGTAAAGAAAATATTTCAACATGGATAAAATTAATTTGAAGGAATATTAATAGAAAAGGACTCTGCCACATCACTTATGGAGTAACTGTTTTAACAGAAGTAGTAGCTCAAAGGAAAAAAAAAGATAAATCCTTGATTCTAATGAATATTTTGTATATGAGACTCAAGCATATGCTGGGAAGTAAAAGTAAAAACAATTGAAGGTTACTCATAAGAGGAAAAAATTAGAACAATTTCCTTACAGATCACAAAACAAAACAAAAAACACCTCAGACATTGGTCCAGTTAGTTGCGTCAGGTAAAGAAAAACGATGCAGGAAAATAAGGACTTGTCAAACTTTTAGTCTTCCTGCAGTTGAACTTTATTTCATCTAAGATATGTATGTTTCATCTAAGATGTTTTTGTATATATTCAAATATATAGTTTTTGGTGTATAGTTACTTTAAGATGCCATTATGAATTCCAATTTCTTTTAAAGTCAACTTTAATTACAATAAAATTCTGAGACTTAAAAGTGTTTATAAAAGAACTCATGTCTAGCTTTGCATTAGTATGCAGTAATAAGGTTTACCAAAACTTGAAAAAGGAATGTAAACCTTAATTTAACAAATTTTTTTTGGATACAGCGTTTATTTAAATTGTAGACTTCCAGAACTTGCAATTCAGTTTGGATCACTACTCCCAGAGAAACAGGGATTGGAGGGGGAGGTGGATATTAATATCATAACATTTTACTTGATTTACTCTATTTTTTTTTTTTACAATAGACACTGTAAACCTTATCCCAACAAAACTTTGTCTCAGAGATATTTTCTTAGAACAATCTTGGTGAATAATCTATTTGATAATATATTTTTGGAAATACCTTATAAGTATCTTCATTTATGTTTCCTAATAATCCAGTGGTTACATATAATGCTACCAGCAAGTCATTCCTAGAAATACAACTATTTCAAAAATAACTGCTTTTCTATTCATCTATTTATAAAACCAATATATGAGCATTGTACAGATACCCAAAACCTAGAAAGAATATGTAGATAGCCCCACCCTCCCTGACATAAACTCTATTGTTTTATTCTCTGTTGGGTCTTTACA